>NC_079315.1:110907731-111207939 GCF_029931775.1 Euleptes europaea | reverse complement strand
TTTCTGGAGGAAAAGTCCATCATGGGTTACTAGCCCTGATGGGTATGTGCTACCTCCTTATTATAGATGTGGGCCACTGTGAGATGCAGGAGCTGGACTCAATTGTTCAAAAGCATGCCAAATGCAAACTTTTACCTTTCCATGAAAAGTTGTTCGTATCATTGAAAGCTCTATTATTGTGTTTTTCTTTTAAGACAAAAGATGTTAATGTATGAGTTGTTTTTTTCTAAACTAAAACCTCAGTATTCGGCTTAAATTGCCGTGTTGGCACTTGGCGATAAATAAGTGGGTTTTGGGTTGCAGTTTGGGCACTCGGTCTCTAAAAGGTTTGCCATCGCTATCATAGAGGCACCTGGTTGGCCACTGTGTGAACAGACAGCTGGATTTGATGGGCCTTGGTCTGATCCAGCAGGGCCTTTTCTTATGTTCTTATGTCTCATCAAAAAGGAGCCTATCAAGAAGAGTCTGAAGGCACTCCTTAAAACTACTCCAAGTTCTTGGACTGTGAGCGTTGCTTTGAACCAACCCACTGTAGGCAGAGCTGAGGTCGAGCAATTTGGACGTCGACAGACACTGCTTCCAATTGATAGGAAGTTCTCATTAAGTCCTAAAATAGGGTTGCCAGCTCCGGGTTGGAAAATACCTGGACATTTTGGGGGCAGAGCCTGAGAAGGACGGGGTTTGGAGAGGGGAGGGACTTCAATGCCATAGAGTCCAATTGCCAAAGTGGCCATTTTCTCCAGGGGAACTGATCTCTATCAGCTGGAGATCAGTTGTAATAGCAGATCTCCAGCTTCCACCTGGAGGTTGGCAATCCTAAAATGATAGCAAGCTATTGTACGACATTTTTCCCCCTGGAACCCCTTTGATCTAATAAGGGAAGGCTGAACTTTCCTAAATCCTATTTAATAAAACTCGGGTGGGAGTAGAGGATTGCGCTATGATCGAACTTTGCGTTTTACACAAAACAAAGGCAAACGTTAAACAAAAATCAGATGAGAGGAATATTGCTGCAGATAGACTGGGCTTCTCCAAGAAGTGTCAGTTGCTCCTTGGCTTTCTTCCAAGGGGTAATGTTCTAATAAAGCATAAACCTGGTCGAGATTTGTTTCATCTGTCGAAGGCTCTTTTGTGTCCTAACTACATGTATAATTGTTTAGAAGTCATAAAAAGTAAGCACTCGAAGCTCTGAAAGGTTCCCCTGCGAGAAGGTTATGCGGCAGAGTTATTGCTTCAGTGTAGCTTGGGAACTTCTTCAGTACCTGCAATATTTGATTTTGACTTGAGCACAAGCAATTGGAATGAGTTTCTAAAAGGTCTCTAAGGTAAATTTACCCAGGAACAAGATTAATATTAAGAACCTGCCAATGGCTTTCAGATAGAGGGCTGTTTGAGGAGGGGTGGAGGGCTGGCAAGAGAAATTTACTGGATGGTTTATTGAGATCAGGAGAGCCAGCATGGTGTACTGGTTAAGGTGTTGGATTAGGGCCTGGGGAAACCAGGTTCAAATCCCCACTCGCGCCATGGAAGCTTGCTGGGTGACTTTGGGCCAGTCACACACTCTCGGCCCTGACCCTGGCTAGTGTATGGATGGGAGACCTCCAAGGAATACCAGGATCATGACGCAGAGGCAGGGAATGGCAAATCACCTCTGAACTTCTCTTACCTTCAAAACCCCACCAGGGGTCACCATAAGTCAGCTGTGACTATATATATATATATATATATATATATATATATATATATATATATATATATATATATATACACACACACACACACATATATACACATATATACACAAACACACATTTGTATACCACTTTTCTGCCATGGCGCTCAAAGTGGTTTACAATACAAAACAACTGTCTGCAGTGTAATGCATGGAACACAAGAAGGATGATCAGAGGCCTGGAGACCAAGCTCTACGAGAAAAGGCTGAGGGACTGAACCCTGTTCAGTCTGGAGGAGATTGAGAGGAACATGATTGCTCTCTTTAAGTCAGGGGTGGGGAACGTCAGGCCCGGGGGCCGTATAAGGCCCGCGAAATCATTTGGTCTGGCCCTTCATGGGTCCTGGCTTATCTCCAGCTCAGAAGGATGCTGCCCTGCCTGAATCTCTTGGGCCCAGCTGGGGATGGCAGAGCTCAAAAGCAAGTTGCTCTACGTGGCAGACACTTCAAGCCATCTCCGGTGGTGCCTCTTGGCTAAATGTTTGACCAAATATATCAGGCTAATTTTTAAGTTGATAATTTTGTATGGCCCGTGAATGATGTCATAAATATCCAAATGGCCCTTGGCAGAAAAAAGGTTCCCCACCCCTGCTTTAAGTATTTGAAGGACTGTCACTTAGAGGAGCCCCGTGGCGCATAGTGGTAAGCTGCAGTACTGCAGTCCACGCTCTACTCACGACCTGAGTTCGATCCCGATGGAAGCCGGTTTCAGGTAGCCAGCTTGAGGTTGACTCAGCCCTCCATCCTTCCGGGTCGGTAAAATGAGTACCCAGCTTGCTGGGGGTAAAGGGAAGATGACTGGGGAAGGCACTGGCAAACCACCCTGTAAACAAAGTGTGCCTAGGAAACGTTGGGATGTGACGTCACCCCATGGGTCAGGAATGACCCGGTGCTTGCACAGGGGGCCTTTACCTTTTACACTTAGAGGAAGGCAGGGAGCTGTTCCTATTGGCAGGAGGGGATAGGACTCACAATAATGGGAATTTTTTTATTTTACATTAAGACTAGTTCAGCAGTGGAATCCGCTATTTAGGGAGGTGGTGAGCTCTCTCTCACTGGCAGTCTTCAAGCATTGGCTGGACAAACACTTGTCATAAGAACATAAGAAAGGCCCTGCTGGATCAGACCAAGGTCCATCAAGTCCAGCAGTCTGTTCACACAGTGGCCAATCAGGTGCCTCTAGGAAGCCAACAAAGTTCTTGGACTGTGAACGTTGTTTTGAACCAACCCACTGTAGGCAGAGGTGAGGTCGAGCAATTTGAACATTGATGCTGCTTCCAATTGATAGGAAGTTGTCATTAAGCCATAAAATAAGATTGCCAGCTCCGGGTTGGGAAATACCTGGAGATTTTGGGGGCGAAGCCTGAGGAGGGTGGGGTTTGGAGAGGGGAGGGACTTTAATGCCATACTCCAATTACCGAAGCGGCCTTTTTCTTCAGATGAACTGATCGCTATCGGCTGGACATCAGTTGTAATAGCAGAACTCCAGCTACCATCTGGAGGTTGGCAACCCTATACTTTCCCCCCTTTACTACACCACCAAATCCTTTTGCCCACTACAAATAAAGAAGACCATGATGAAAAACAAATCAAGAACTGTTTGATCAGAGTCCACCAATGCTTTATCTTCCTATGGATGTTTTGCAAACAGCCAAACAAACAGCCAAGCCTCTTTCTTCCCCCTTGTTCATGAAAGAAATTTCGGCAGCAGAAAACAAAACAACAACAATAAAATTAACTTCAACAGATATGTGTTAATCATTATTTCTTTGAAAATGAAAGCTTTGCAGTAATAAATCAGGGTGTCACAAAATGAATTAAAACAAGCCAGAAAGAATGTGGCTTCCTAGATTAATTCTGAATCCACTGATGGTGGTGGAAAGTGCCTCTTCATCACCGGTGGGAAGTTTTTGGAGCCGGAGCCTTAGGAGGGCGGGGTTTGGGGAGGGGAGGGACTTCCATGCCATAGAGTCCATTGGCCAAAGCAGCCATTTTCTCCAGGTGATCTGATCTCTATCGTCTGGCAATCGGTTGCAATAGCAGGAGATCTCCAGCTAGAACCTGGAGGTTGGCAATCCTACTTCCAAGATCTGGCAACATCAAGCTAGCCTGGGCTACCCAAGTCAGGGCCAGATTCCATTAGGGGAGCTGTATTGGGGGGAAAGCCCTGACCTGGATGGCCCAGGCTAGCCTGATCTGGTCAGATTTCAGAAGCTAAGCAGGGACAGCCCTGGTTAGTATTTGGATGGGAGACCACCAAGGAATACCAGGGTTGCTGTGCAGAGGAAGGCACAGACAAACCACCTCTGCTAGTCTCTTGCTATGAAAACCCCAAAAGGTTTGCGACTTGAAGGGAATTTACACACACACACACACACACACACACACACACACACACATTGGGGGGAAATCAGCAGATGAATCCTGTGGCATCTGGATAACTATCACGTCTCTTCAAGCAGAGGCTTAAATGTGCTAATCTTTAAGGGGTTGCACAACTTTTCTAATTGAATTCAGAAGCTGTGCTATTCGTACATACTTCACACACTGACCTTTTTTGGCACTGCAAACTCTATGATAGTGAGCTCAGTAATTCATGTCTTACATCTAGGATTTTTTTTAAAAAAAGTAGTACAAACTCCTAGATTGCTCTTCAGTATATAATTGGCTCCTTCTACAATCCTGACATGGTACTTCTGGAAGAATCCAGAGTCTAACAGAAACATTCTGTGAATCCCTAAATTACAACTTCCACTCAGATTATATTTAATATCGTAGGAGTGGGAGGGAGAGAATGCTATAATGTTATTCATTAAATAACATTACTGTTTGGGGACAAAACATTCTATTAGTAACTCATTTATAACCCAAACTAAAATCCAGTTGTATCTAGCATTGAATTTGCCATCTGTTGAAAGCTCTGACATCAACTTCAGTTTCAGCAGAGACTTAACCATCCGGCGGGGCGAATTAATGAGTTTCTACAATAAAGGATTTGTTTTCTACTCTTCACTATAAATTATACAGCATCTTGTCATAAAGCTACCTTCTACTAGCTTAGACCACTGGTCCGTCAAGGGCCTCCCAGGGTCTAAAGTAGGGGTCTTTCACATCACCTGCTACCTGATCTTTTATTGTTTTCCACATAAGATGCTGGGGATTTAGGGTTGCCAACCTCCAGGTGGCACCTGGAGATCTCCCACTATTACAGTGGATCTCCAGGAGACCAAGATCAGTCCCCCAGGAGTAAATGGCTGCTTTGGAGGGTAGAACTCTAAGGCATTATACCCTGCTGAGGTCCCTCCCCTCCATGGATCCTGCCCTCCTCAGGCTCCATCCCCCAAAATCTCCAGGTATTTTCCAACCCAGAGCTGGCAACCCAATGGGGAGTTGAACCTGGGGCCTTCTCCATGCAAAGCTCTTCCACTGAACTACAGCCCCTCCCCCCTACTTCTAGGATATTGGACTAAAATGAATAGTAGGGAAGGATCAATCATGTTCAGAGCCAGTACACCTCTGAATATCAGTTACTGGGAGGGTTAGGGGTGGGTATGTGAGGGGCATTCACGACATTGGCAGCATCTCTACGTCACTACCAGGGAACACCCATAAAGTGACAAAGCACTGTGCCTTCAATCAGGATATTGAGAGAGCCAGAGTGGTGTAGTGTTTAAGAGCGGTGGTTTGGAGTGGTGGACTCTAATGTGGAGAACCCGGTTTGATTCCCCACTCCTCCACATGAGCGGCAGAGGCTAATCTGGTGAACTGGGTTTGCTTCCCCACTCCTACACATGAAGCCAGCTGGGTGACCTTGGGCTAGTCACAGTTCTCTTAGAGCTCTCTCAGCCCCACCTACCTCACAGGGTGTCTGTTGTGGGGAGGGGGAAGGAAGGTGATTGTAAGCTGGTTTGATTCTTCCTTAAGAGGTAGAGAAAATCGGCATATAAAAACCAACTCTTCATCTTCAGTTCTCCTTTTTGCGCCACATCCTTACAGTGCTGGGTATGCAGCTCTGTGCCTTGAAGCTGGGCAAGGGGTCCTGGAAACCAGGGCTTGGATTCAGTCCATAAAGTTCTGGCTGTGTCTGCGCTTTCTAAATGAATACCCTAGTTATTTCACTGCCTTGCTTTCAGACTCCTATACAAGTAAATGGCCATCGCTAATTAAGAGGAAAATAACATCTATTGGTATTTCTTTCGACTCTTTTCTGTTCTGATGCTTGGAAGGGAGCAGGCCTTTAGATTTTTGTGCCAGCGTCTACTAAATATAGAGAGACAAACTATTTTCTTTAGCGAATAGACCCTGATTTCCCATGTCTCATGGTGTTGTACTAAATGACAACATTGCAGCTGCTTACCTGCAGAGAGCAGCATGTAGTGGTACCTGGTGTAGTGGTACCTGCAGAGAGCCAACGTGGTGTAGTGGTTAAGAGCGGTGGACTCTAATCTGGAGAACTGGGTTGATTTCTGCACTCCTACTACACATGAAGCCTTCTGGGTGACCTTGGGCTAGTCACAGTTCTCTCAGAACTCTCTCAGCCTCACCTACGTCACAAGGTGTCTGTTGTGGGGAGAGGTAGGGAAGGTGATTGTAAGCTGGTTTGAGACTCCTTAAAGGAGTAAGCTCTCCTTCCCTGGAGGTTTTTAAGAAGAGGTTAGATGGCCATCTGTCAACAATGCTGATTATATGACAGGCAGTTAATGAGAGGGAGGACACCTTGGCCATCTTCTGGGCATGGAGTAGGGGTCACTGGGTGTGTGTGTGTGGGGGGGGAGGTAGTTGTGAATTTCCTGCATTGTGCAGGGGGTTGGACTAGATGACCCTGGTGGTCCCTTCCAACTCTATGGTTCTATGATTCTTTTATGTTCATAAGAAAAGTGTTTCCCCAGCAGCACGGCTCCGTTTCAGCGCTCCTTCAAATTATCTTTTCCTCTGTCATCTATGTCATTCCCTCCCCCACCACTGGCATTCAATAGCTCTCACAGTGAATGTAGCCGGGAACAGGAAAAGTAATAGAATATGGTCTTTGTATGAAAAGAATCATGTGAAAGAATCTGGGTTGACAAGCCTGTGCACTGTTAAGAGGGCAGGCAGCTAATGGTCACGTTCCTTGAAAAGCAATCTTTCCTTGATCACCACTGAACTAACTGCACGACAACTCGCAGGCATTTGTAAACTCTCCCCATAGTTGACGTTGTCTTGCTTCTAGCTGAAGCTTTTCTAGCTTGGCTTAACTGCTATTCAGTCTCTCTCGGAGATAAAGTAGATATTGTGTGTCCATAAAATATCATTTTTTCCTGCTCTGTATATGTTATGCTGGGGTGCATTTTTTGGTTTTGTTTTCAAAAAATTCATTTACGTTAATTTAAGTTGCTCTGGGAGCATTCCTAAGGGGGGGGGATTGGCTTAAGAGGGATTGTGACCCCTTGCCGGCGTAAGTGCCCATTTATCCATGATAACAGGCACTTACATCGGCACGAGGAGTATTTCCGCCGACACCTGGGTGCTGCAGAGTTGCACCGGCCTTCTCCGTTAGGGCAGCCTCCCCCCGCCCCCAGCGTCTATCCCCACGCCATTGTTAGGGTTGCCAGGTCCCTGTTCGCCACCGACGGGAGATTTTTGGGGCGGAGCCTGAGGAGGGCGGGGTTTGGGGAGGGCCTTCAATACCATAGAGTTCAATTGCCAAAGCGGCCATTTTTCTCCAGGTGATCTGATCTCTATCAGCTGGAGATCAGTTGTATTAGCAGGAGATCTCCTGCTACTACCTGGCAGTTGGCAACCCTAGCCGTTGTCCTGGGAGATGTTCCCAAGACGTTCCTGGGGGCAGAGCAGCCTTTAGGCAGCTTCCTAGCCCCTTTCACCCTGGGAATTCCACATCCTGCAGCAGCGTGGTGGCTATGCCACCTTTTTTGGTGGCTTAGCCCTGCCGAAGGCTATGGGTTTTTTTGTATGTGTGTGCCTTCTTCTATATTTTTGTATTTTAAAATGGTTATTTCTTCTCCATGGCGGCCGGGTATGTTCTTTGTTGGTGGCATGGCTGCACCACTCCTGGCCGCCATGCAAATCCCCCCCCCACCCTGGAATGGGCTGCCCAATATGTTATTGTATGTGCTGTGGGAATGTTCTCCTTCTCCTGTCTCTCCTTCCTCTACATTAATTGTGTGGGTGGATGCCATTTCTGTGCCTTGCACTTGGCTCATGCTTGCAAAAGTGGCAGATGCCAGCCAGGTGACTGGTCAGCCAGCAAATGGCAGGAGGATGGAAAGAGAATTCCTGCCCATCAGCTTACATTCTATACCTTGTGAAGAAGGAGGAGGAGGAGGGGGAGGGTTGTTTTTTATATGTCGACTTTCTCTACCACTTAGGGAGAATCAAACCAGCCTACAATCACCTTCCCTTCCCTTCCCATGACAGACACCCTGTGAGGTAGGTGAGGCTGAGAGAGCTCTAAGAGAGCTGTGACTAGCCCAAGGTCACCCAGCTGGCTTTGTGTGTAGGAGTGAGGACACCAACCCAGTTCACCAGATTAGCCTCTGCTCATGTGGAGGAGTGGGGAATCAAACCCGGCTCTCCAGATCAGAGTCCACCGCTCTAAACTACCGCTCTTACCCCCTACACCATGCTGGCTCTCACTAATCATGTGCTGGTCATGTCTCAGTGTAACACATCAAGAATCCAGTGGATAGCATTCTCCGGGATGTGCCAAGATAGGGAAATTTGGACATGTCTGAAACAACATCGGATATTCTGTGGGAGGTAGCTGGAGAGCAGGAGAGAAAAAGACCATATTCCAACCTGTCTGGGATTGCCAACCTCCTGGTGAGGTATGGAGTTCTCCCACAATTACAACTGATCTTCAGGCTACAGAGATCAGTTCCCCTGAAGAAAATGGCAGCTTTGGAGGGAGAACTGTATGCCTTTATATTCTGAGTATGCATTATACTCTGCTCAACAATCCTTACTGCTGATGCCAGAACCTGGGACCTTATGTATGCAAAGCATGTACTCTACATCTGACCTCCAGCCCCTCCTCTTTCAAGGTGGCTGGCCAAACTGGAGCCTATCTCTCCATGTTCTGCCAGCCAAGCTTTTTCAGTAGCTTTTTATATCTCCAAATTGCACAGATGATGAGATAACTTTGCTGGAAGCAACACTGAACGTGGTTGATATTTTTTTTAAGTAACTTGTTAACTCTCAATAAACATCAAATGGAGCTACATCTGTTGGCCACTGAACAGCTGGTTCTTCCAAAGCGCAACGAGAAAGTGAACATTATCATTCCGCTTGGTGGGCAGTTGGTGATTTTACTACAAGGGAGAGAACACTGGGATGCTACTGGAAGTTTGGGCGTGTAGCATCAGCAGAAGTAGGCACTTTACAGCAACCTTGTCCTCCCGCTTGCTAATCTGAAGCCAAGCAAGAGAGAGGTGGGTGCAGGACAATATAGTACAATGACACACAAGGCATAGGATTGGTCTCTGTGACTCCTGGTCATTTGAAATTTTTATCATGGCCTCTCTTATCAATCCCTTCTGCCAGTGTGGTGTAGTGGTTAAGAGCCGTGGTTTGGAGCAGTGGACTCTGATCTGGAGAACCGGGTTTGATTCCCCACTCCTCCACACGAGCGGCGGACATTAATCTGGTGAACTGGTTTCCTCACTCCCACACATGAAGCCAGCTGGGAGACCTTGGGCTATTCACATCTCTCTTAGAGCTCTCTCAGCCCCACCTATCTCACAGGGTGTCTGTTGTGCGGAGGGGAAGGGAAGGTGATTGTAAGCCGGGTTGAGTCTTCCTTAAGTGGTGAAGAAAGTCAGCATAAACCAACTCTTCTTCTTCTTCTTCCTCCTCCTCCTCCCCCCTTGGTATTTACTTAGATTGTGTGTTTTCTTGTTGGAACTAGTCTTTTTGCTAGTATATAAAACACTTAGTTTAATCTAAAGGTTACACAAATCAATACTATGGTGATTAATGATAATAAATAATCTCACTAGTGGACCACAGGGCCCCTTATGCTGTCACAGATGCATCCTCTGCCGCATTCCTGGATTCTTGGGCACATCTCTCAACATATTGTTGACTTTTCCTCCAGGGGGAAAAAATGCTACCTCAAAGGAACTACTTGGGCAATCAAGGCAACATACCTTGGTTGCTTTGGCTTCAATAGAAGTTTGGCCAAGAGAGCCCTATGAATAATACATGCACTGTGTGCCAAGTTCGGTCAATAAGTTAATGTCAAAGAAGCATGTTCGGTGTCTGGAACTTCCTTCCCTCAGAGACTCACCCGGTGTCTTTTTCGAAACACTGGAAGACTTCCAAGTCGAGAGCTGACATTTGGCAGTCGGGATTAAGCTGAAATATTAAACGTTTCATCTGTTTCCCTGATTTTAATTGGCTGTTGCGGCGAAGTTTTAACACAACGATATCTGTCCCAGAGTCTGTGGGCATGGCTGTCCTAAGAACATAAGAGCATAAGAACATAAGAAAGGCCCTGCTGGATCAGACCAAGGCCCATCAAGTCCAGCAGTCTGTTCACACAGTGGCCAACCAGGTGCCTTTAGGAAGCCACAAACAAGACGACTGCAGCAGTACCATCCTGCCTGTGTTCCACCGCACCCAAAATAATAGGCATGCTCCTCTGATACTAGAGAGAATAGGTATGCAGTATGACCAGTATCCATAGCCATGAATACCCCTCTCCTCCATGAATATGTCCACTCCCCTCTTAAAGCCCTCCAAGCTGGCAGCCATCACCACATCCTGGGGCAGGGAGTTCCACAATTTAACTATGCGTTGTGTGAAAAACTATTTCCTTTTATCTGTTTTGAATCTCTCGCCCTCCAGCTTTAGCAGATGGCCCCGTGTTCTAGTATTATGGGAGAGGGAGAAAAACGTCTCCCTGTCCACTCTCTCCAAACCATGCATAATTTTATAGACCTCTATCATGTCTCCCCTTAGCCGCCTTCTTTCCAAGCTAAACAGCCCTAAGCGTCCTAAACAGCCCTAAGCGCCTAAAACAAATAGTCAATGTAAAGAAACACCAGGAGACAAATGTCAGGCTGGGCTCCGTCCTGAGAGTGAGGCATGGTTGGGATGTGGCGAGGCAAAGCCAGCAGCACACAAAGCAGAAGCATGTCATGGAAGACGGCAGTAGCACTTGGATGCTTGGGCAAGACAAGGCGGGCTCAGAAATCCTAGTAAGCACACAATGCTATCCATCTCATTGGTCTCAAAGAGGGTCTTGCTGATCTGACTTCTTATCCAACGGTTCCTGCTTTGGGCGTAGGTTGGTGCAGTGGTGTGTGACCATTCAGAGAGCTGGCATGGTGTAAGCGTGAGAATGACAGGCCAGGATCGGAGTTCAAATCCCCACTCTGCCACAAAGATCACAGGGGTGATCTTTGACTAGTCACTTTCTCTCCACCCAGCCTACTTCATAGGGTTGCTGGGAAGATAAAATGAGGTGGGGGGTCATACATGCTGCCCTGAGATCCTTCCTTCAGGGATAGTGTGTGTGTGTGTTAAGTGTCATCAAGTCGCTTGCCACTTATGGTAGGGCTGTTGAATTAAAAAAAATTCGGTATAGTTTGGATTCAGCTGAATTCAGCCCGTTTAGATTCAGGATATGCCAAAGTCCGAACTCCTCCGCTTCGGGTCCGTGCAATTCGGCGGGAATTCAAAGTTCGGGGAAAAAATTTGGCCGAATAAAGCCATTAAAAACACAACCGTGCCTTTCCGCGGCTCTGGGGGGGGCATTTTTGGGGGTAGAGGTCCACAACTTTCAGCGGAGCTTCAAAGGACGTTTCTTGAAAGACCCCCAAGTTTTGTAAAGATTGGGTCAGGGGGGGCTGAGATATGGGCCCTGAAAGGGGTCCCCCACCCTTAATGTGCATGTCTGAGCAGAGCTTGCTGCCCACGCACAAAGCTCCCAGCCCCGACAAACAGCTGAGAAATTTGCAAAGCATTGCAACACCACTACAAAGCGACACAACCTTGTAAGCAACACCTTTGCAACTGTGCAAAGCAACACCTGACACCTGGGAGTTTGCAAACCATGGAAAGGGACAGAGGCAGCTAGCTATGCATAATGAGCAGGAGGGGTGGAATTTCCCCTTTTGCATTGGACTCCAAATGCATTCTTTAAGTCACCATTTGAAAACACGTTTTGAGCAAGCATCCAAATAGACCTAACCGCTCTTATGAATGAGGGAAAACCTGAAGACACACACAACTGAAACCCCCCCTTAAACCAGGGAGAGAGAGACTCGAGGGGGAACACACCCCCAGGCAGAACTGGCAAAATCCCCCTTTGGCTTCCCCCCCACCCACAGAAATTGCTCCCTCCCCACACACACACAGACTCTGCTTCCCCCCCCCACACACACACAGGAGAAAAATTATAGATTAAAGCCCCCAAAGGGGTCTTACTGTGGCTGTCTTCTGTTCCATCAGGAGGGGCTGGGGAGGACTGGGTAATCCAAGACGATTCCATTTAGGCACGGGACGTTTTGCTCTGGAGATGCACAGGATCAGCTGATCCATTCATCCCAATAGGGAAAAGGGGAAAGGGGAAAGCCCATATCTCGGGACCCCCTGACCCAATGTTTACAAAACTTGGGTGGTCTCTTAAGAAGGCTTGTCTGAAGCTCCGCTCAAAGTTTGGGATCTGCACCCCCAAAAATGCGCCCCCTGCAGCCACGGAAAGAGAAAAGGGGGGAGCCAATATTTCTGCCCCCACTGAACCCATCTTTACAAAACTTGGGTGGTATCTTAAGAAGGATTGTCTGAAGCTATGCTGAAAGTTTGGGGGCTGTATCCCCCAAAAAGTGCCCCCTGCAGCCACGTAAATGGAAAAGGGGGGGAAGGAAAAGGGGTGGAGCCCATATCTCGAGCCCCCCTGACCCAATGTTTACAAAACTTGAGGGGTATCTTAAGAAGGCTCATCTGAAGCTCCACTGAAAGTTTGGGTTTTTACCCCCAAAAATGTGCCCCCTGCAGCCATGGAAAGAAAAAAGGGGGGAGCCCATATCGCGGGACCCCCTGACCCAATGTTTACAAAACTTGGGTGGTCTCTTAAGAAGGCTTATCTGAATCTCTGCTGAAAGTTTGGGGTCTGTACCCCAAAAAATATGCCCCCTGCAGCCACAGAAAGGAGCTAATGTGCACAAGCACCCCCCCCACACACACACACACACGAGGATTTCCCTCTCTCTCTCTCTCTCTCCCCGGCCGGGCCGCACATCAGCTGATTCCTCCAGTACTCAATCCTGACTGATTGGCCAGAAGAAGACCCAGCTTGGCCACCTATTGGCCGGGGGAGGAGAATGCTGCTTACTGATGGTTATGCTTCTTACTGACACCCCGAATTGGCCGGATTTATTTGTGAACTCCCGAACTCGCTTAATTCGGCTCCCCGGTTTCCCTCCATTTTTGAGTTCGGTTCGTCCCGAACTAAAAACCACCGAATCAGGGGAAATTCGGCTGTTTTTCAGTTCGGGCCGAACCGAATCAACAGCCCTAACTTATGGTGACCCTATGAATTAATGTTCTCCAAAATGTCCTACCATTAACAGCCTTGCTCAGGTCTTATAGACTGAGAGCCATGGCTTCCTTGATTGTGTCAATCCATCTCAGGTTGGGTCTTCCTCTTTTCCTGCTGCCTTCAACTTTTCCTAGCATTATTGTATTTTCCAGTGACTCTTGTCTTCCCATAATGTGACCAAAGTACAATAGCCTCAGTTTAGTCATTTTAGCTTCTAGAGAGAGTACTAGATAGCTTCATTAAATTCATTAGGATAATTAAAACAAATGGGGGAAATTCCCAATGAACGAAGGCCATTGCTTCAGTTGTCTCCATGAAGCCAAGGATGAGAGAGTTCAAAGGTGTCACAGAGATGGGGAGAGATTCCCATCATTCCTCCTTTCTCCTACTCCTCTTCTACTGCTGCCTTTAC
Organism: Euleptes europaea; assembly: GCF_029931775.1. Taxonomy (NCBI): domain Eukaryota; kingdom Metazoa; phylum Chordata; class Lepidosauria; order Squamata; family Sphaerodactylidae; genus Euleptes; species Euleptes europaea. Next base: position 111,194,253 of record NC_079315.1, on the reverse strand, counting down.
TGTGTTGGCAGTGGCAGAGGATGGCTTGTGCAGCTGGCCAGCCAAACCAACAGCCAGCTGACAGTTCTAGGTTTATATGGAGGAGAAGAAAAAGAAGAGTTGTTTTTTATATGCCAGCTTTCTCTACCACTTAAGGCAGAATCAAACCGGCTTACAGTCACCTTCCCTTCCCCTCCCCACCACCAACACCCTATGAGGTAGGTGAGGCTGAGGGAGCGTGACTAGCCCAAGGTCACCCAACTGGCTTCGTGTGGAGGAGAGGGGAAACAAATCCACTTCCCCAGATTAGCCTTCACTGCTCATGTGGAGGAGTGGGGAATCAAACCCGGCTTTCCAGATCAGACTCCACCGCTCCAAACCACTGCTCTTAACCACTACACCTAGGAATAAACAAATAGAAAAAAAGTACCACTATGCAAACATGCAAGTGTATTATATGTATTCATTAATAGTGTACAAACACCATTAATCAGATAACATTAAGCGTGGTCTGTCAGGTTTAACTGAATAATTGCTTGGATAGATTTATAGTAATATTACTTTGCTTGAATAATACATTATATAAACTAATATAGGAAGAGTAAACTGATGATTTAAACTTTACTTTATATAGAGAACGGGGATAAGAATCAGTAAGACTTCTAAGGAAGCAGCTAGATTCACCCATGAAATTTAAAGCGACAGACTTCTGAAGAAGCTACAGTGAAACCTTGTCATTAATGATATCTGATTAATGGTGTTTGTATATAAGTTTATAATTCATGTTACCATTTCTGTATTAAAGTCCATAAATGGAACGGTACACTATTAATGAATACACATAATACATTTGCATGTTTGCATAGTGGTACTTTTTTTCCTATTTGTTTATTGACTTCAGAGAGAACTGTGAGTAGCCCAAGGTCACCCAGCAGGCTTCATGTGTAGGAGTGGAGAAACAAACCCAGTTCACCAGATTACTGCTTTTAACCACACTGGCTCTCAAGTATCTGTTACCTTGGTCCAAAGTTGTGTATGTACTTAACAACGTCAGCCTGGTCCCAAATTTTGCATCCTATTTCTTTTCAAGATTCAAACACTGGGATGATTTTCATCATTCCCTAAAAAAAATATATATATACTTGCTTAAAAAACAAAATCACAAAACTCCAGTCTTACTGACATTTTTACCTACCATTGAAAACAGCATTTCCTCGCAGTAAGCTGTTGTTAAGACCTTACCTGCAATTTTGTCTGCATATTTATCCAAGATACTTAGCTGCACTTATCCAATTTTTAAAACTGGGGGAAAATAACAAAATGTTGGCAGTCAGAATAGTAAAATACCCCCCGCCCCAGTGTTACCTGGTAATAGTTGTTACATCTTTAAAATAAAACTTTTTTTTTTGGCAATGGAGACAGATACAGCTGAAAGCTCCCCAAATCAATGTTTCTCCAGCTGCAGTGACACACCAGACATGGCCTTTCCCCATTTTCTTATGTAGAGATTTTCATGGGTTGCCTGTAAAGATGGCCAATATAGGGTTGCCAGGTCCCTCTTCGCCACCGGCGGGAGGTTTTGGAGTGGAGCCTGAGGAGGGCAGGGTTTGGGGAGGGGAGAGACTTCAGCGCCATAGAGTCCAATTGCCTAAGCAACCATTTTCTCCAGGTGAACTGATCTGTATCGGCTAGAGATCAGTTGTAATAGTGGGAGATCTCCAGTTACAACCTGGAGGTTGGCAACCCTAGGTCCATACCCAGTGGTGGAGGAAAGTGCTGTCAAGTGGCAGCCTACTTATGGCACCCCCATCTTGGGGTTGTCAAGGCAAGAGACGTTCGGAGGTGGTTTGCCATTGCCTGCCTTTGCATAGCAACATGGGACTTCCTTGATGGTCTCTCATCCAAGTACTAACCAGGGCCATTGGACTGTATGGCATTGAAGTCCCTCCCCTCCCAAAACCCTGCCCTCCTCAGGCTCCACCCAAAAAAACCTCCCACCGGTGGCGAAGAGGGACCTGGCAAGCCATCAGCCTAGGCCTGACTTTGCTCCCAGTAAGGCCCCCGCCCCTGCCAGTTGCCAAGGGGTACCTGGCAACCCTTGTGTTCCCCAAAGGAAGTCATGGTGGCATATGTGGTCCTTACCTCTCTACTAGGGTTGCCAGCTCTGGGTTGGGAAATACATGGAGATTTAGGGAGTAGAGCCTGAGAAGGACAGGGTTTAGGGAGAGAAGGGACTTCAGTGGGCTATAATGCCATAGAGTGGACCCTTCAAAGCAGCCGTTTTCTCCAGGGGAACTGATCATTGTCATCTGGAAATCAGTTTTAATGCTAGAAGATCTCTAGGCCCCACCTGGAGGTTGGCAACCCTACTCACTAGATTTGTCCCCACAGCAAAGAGAATAAGTAGCCAAGGCCACCTGGTGACCTTAGATATTTTATTTATTTATTTAATATTTTTTCCTAAATATCCAGGACACCCTAAATAGCCTTCATACCTAAAACATCCCCTAAATATTCAGGAGTGGCTTCTCAGTGTAATGGCTTTGTAATTTGGGCATAATATCCTCTTCGGTGGTGAAAGAAGTTACTTGGAAAGAGAACTTTATTCCCCCTGAAGAAGGAGCAACAGAATTTTTTTAAAGGAAAAAATATTTTAATGGGAAACCTGATGATTTTCAAGATGTCTGCGTATTGCGACTGCATGTGCCATTGAATACAAAAGTAACTTAATTAAACCAATGTCAGAGAGGGCAACATGTTCAGACTTGTGCTTCAATGACCCTGGCCATTAATTCCTTAAAAATCAATGTATTGTGCTGCATTTCTCTAGTGACTTGTGGTCATATTCCTTTGTACATGAGTTCGGTGCCCGGGATCGCATGATAATTACAGAAACCCTTCAGCCCCCAAGAATTTAGCAAGACTAAAGAGGGGAGTAGAAAGAGCAAAGCCAAAATCATTAGTAAAGATTTTATGTTTTCATGGCTGGCTGCAGCCAGAGGTGGTTAAGGTGAGATGTGGTCGCTGAAATATTCTTATTTAAAGATACAATATTTTATAGATTTGGAAAAAAAGCTCAAGGCCAAGGAACAAATAAGAGTTCAATCAAAATTCTCAAGGAGGAAACAGCCTTCGGTGGGGTGGAATGTGGAAAACGGATGGCAGTGTTGTAATTCTGAGAGTGATAAAAGATAAATCAGGAGAAAAACAGAAGATTGCATCTCTGGTGGGAATGGATATATTCTGGTAGTCTTAAGGCAATGGGACAGTGTCATAGTTCTTCCACCAGATGCCAAATTCACTGTCCGTCTTGGAGAAACATTGGAAATGGACTTTTCGTGCTTGTTTTCATCAGCTTAGAAAGTCTCTCTCCTCCCACCATCAACGTTTAGAGGGTTTTTTTGGGGTGGGGGGATGCACATGCTTGAAAAGTCAAGATTGTAATGCAGTAGTTGAAACTGGAGATAACTGAAGTTCTTCTCACCCCTCACCCTCTGGTTAATTTTGGAATCAGATTGGAAGGAGGGAACTATTTAAATCTAAGCTATCCTGAGCCCAGTTCTAGCAGCTTGCAATGACCAGAAGTTAGGCTTGCCAGGTCCCTCTTTGCCACTAGCGGGAGGTTTTGGGGGTGGAGCCTGAGGAGGGCGGGATTTGGGGAGGGGAGGGACTTCAATGCCATAGAGTCCAATTGCCAAAGCGGCCATTTTCTCCAGGGGAACTGATCTCTATCGGCTGGAGACCAGTTGTAATAGCAGGAGATCTCCAGCTAGTACCTGGAGGCTGGCAACCTTAATAAGTAGCCCAAGCAGAGGACGTAAGATAGCCAATGATCAAGTTCCTTACTCCTAGCCTCTTTGGTCTTGGAAAGGCGCTAATTGATTTCCAACAAACACATTCACGGCTAACAAGATTTCTTCTTGAACACATCAGGAGATTGTTAAGAAAGCTGATTGTAGAGGCCAAGTACAGCGCTACAGAGGGGGGAACAAATCCCCCTTTCTCAATACCAAAGTGCCAATATTTAATAAAACAGATTAGAAATCAGGTGCTCTGCTGGGATTATATTTTGATATGCCTTTTGTCCTGAGGGACAATTGGCTTATTCCAAATGACTTTCGCATCCCATAGAGAGGTGAGCGATTAGCGGCCCCTCGGCGATCCCTTCCTATCAGCACTTGAGGATTAAAGGGGGGAACGCGTCAGCCTTGTTTTTAAATGGAAATCCTTTTTTTAAAACACACACACATATATTAGAGAATTTTCTCATCTGAATATTAATAGGCTAATTACCTCGGAATTCTTTTGGTCTTTTGTTTCTCAAACTCTTAATCGCTCGATCCTCGTGCCGGTGCCATTTCCGTAATCGCAAATGGGCGCAATCCGTAATTACAATGACAGGTGTCATAAGTGGTCGATCCATTAAAATGCGTCATTCCCAGGTTTCTGATTGAAAGCTGCATTGAGGCATTGAAGGATGCCTGGCGCCCTCGCAATAATGAAACGGCCCTTGGTGCGCCTAACGTGAACGTGGGCATCTCAGGGAAGCCACTTTTTTGGGGGAAATATATATAATCTCCCCTCAGCCTCTCATTGTAGTACCCTCTGCCCTCCCTTAGACGAAGGAGTAAAATGGACACAGTGGATCCGAATTGCCTTGATGGGCTGTTGAAAGGGGATGTGAATTTTAATGGGTTTATTTGCATGCTAATCGGCAGCTCCCCACCAGACGGTTTTACTCTTTCAGGCACGTCGGTGGTTGGCAAATGCCAGGCCCACTACAGAGGCAACGTGACAGGCGTTCGACAATGATGGGATTACTCTTTTGCTAGGAGGCTGTTGCTGGTATCAGTGTCGGTTTGCGGCTGTGCCTTCGAGGAGGGTTAATTAGCCCGGATAGCGATAGCCTTTTGGAGGCGGCAGACAGAGGAACGTTCCGCATTGGGAGGAGTGAGTGGCAAGGCGATCCTAAACAGAGTCGAGGACAATGGGCTTAGAAGGATGTACTCTGTTTAGGACTGTACTGTGGAGAGCCAGTGTGGTGTAGTGGTTAAGAGTGGTGGTTTGGAGCAGTGGAGTCTGATCTGGAGAACCGGGTTTGATTCCCCTCTCCTCCACATGAACGGTGGAGACTGGATTTTTCCCCCTACTCCTACACACAAAGACAGCAGGGTGGCCTTGGGCTAGTCACAGTTCTTTCAGAGCTCTCTCAGCCCCACCTATCTCACAGGGTGTCTGTTGTGGGGAGAGAAAGGGAAGGAGATTGTAAGCCGGTTTGAGTCTCCCTTAAGTGGTAGAGAACGTCGGCATATAAAAACCAACTCTTCTTCTTCTACTAATGTTAGCATAGCTCCTAGGCTACATTTGAGCTCTCGAAAAGAGGAAAGGATGTAAGGCAGGGGTTCCCAGCCTGGTGCCCATAGCACCCACTGACCTAATTCCTGGTGCTCACCAAGTATTTTTATAAGTGTGTGGGATCATATGGGACTCGTGCCCAGCTTTGTAACAAGTCACAACACAAGCATCTTCACTGCATTATTGATGAAGAAGAAGACTTGGTTTTATACCCTGCTTTTCTCTACCTTTAAGGAGTCTCAAAGCGGCCTACAATCACCTTTCCTTCCCCTCCCCACAACAGGCACCTTGTGAGGTAGGAGGGGCCGAAAGAGTTTGGAGAGAACTGTGACTGGCCTGAGATCACCCAGCATGTGGAGGAGTGGGGAATCCAACCCGGTTCTCCAGGTTAATGTCCACCACTCTTAACGGCTACACCACAAGTGGGGATACAATACGTTTCACTTAGTACAAACAGGCTACCCTGGTCTTTTTTCTTGCATCTCTGCGCAAGATCTTTAGCGCATAAGGAAATTTTGCGCTGGATCCAACCCATTGTCTGAAGGGCCTGTTGGGCAGACCTATGTATGTTGGCAAGATGATCATATGAAGAACATCTGGCATGATGGCAATTGGTGGCTGGGAGGACGGGAACTCTCCACTGCAACAAAATCCAAGCATGATGAAGGGGTCCTTGACCACTGCCTCTTCTCCCTCTTGACTTAGTGATGACAGTTGGTAGTTGAGAAGAAGAGAGATGGGAAGGGGGGCGTATCTCAGTGGTAGAGCATCTGCCTGGCAAGCAGAAGGTCCCAGGTTCAATTCCCGACACTTCCAGGTAAAAGGATCATGTAATAGGTGATGTGAATGGCCACTACCGGAGACTGCTCCCAGTCAGAGTAGACAATGGCCATTGACACACGGCCAGGTTCTCATTTGTTGGTCCCTGTCCTGTCTCACACTTTGTGATCCCCGGTTCAAAAAATTGAATGCATGGGGCAACAGTCCAGGGACAAACAAATACCTCCCACCCTCCGCCTCCCCCAGACCAACCGTAGTTACAGGCCCTTACAGCCCACCTTCAATCAGCCTGTTGCCCGGAGCCCCACCGGCTCCTTCCTGTGACGATGCTGCACACTTCCAGCCATTGTCTGAGGCAGAGCAGCGGCTTCGTGCATCCTCGCCGCACCCTTCTCGCCGCTGCTGCCTTAGCGCTGGCTGGAAACATGCGGCGTGGATGCAGGAAGGAGCTGCTGCTGCTCTGCCTCGGATGGTGGGGCTCCGGGATGCAGGCTGATTGACGGTGGGCTGTAAGGGCCTGTAACTCCAGCTGGTGCTGGGGGGAGGTGGGGAATGGCACAGGGGGGGGGAGAGGGGAGAGAGAGAGGCGCGGGCAGGGGAGAAAAGGTGCCACCACAACCACTGGTGCTGCCGGGGCTGGGCAATCTCCCGGTGGGGTGTTGAAACACACCAGCAAACTCTTGGAACTGCCGCAAACCTTACTTTTAAATTAAGTCAACGCAGGGATTGGAAAACCTGGGAAAGTCCCAAAGGTAGAAATAAAGGTAAACTCTCCAAGGTAATCAAGGCTTATCCGGAAAAGTCCCAAAAAGGAGGTGGGCTGATCACGCCTACGGGAGACGAACCTGTGTGTTGAGTGCAGAGATTCGCAACATTCGTGGGAGAATCGCAGGACAAAACGGCCATGCGTTTTTGACCACTGCTGACATGATTCAGCATGGTCCGATTCAGCATGAGGTGTCGAATGGAGCCTCTTCTCGCCAAGATGGAAGGATACTTGGATGCTCCTCCGTAACGTTGGTTTCCTTGTAGACAGGCCTGTTCGCTCATTACTGCAGCGTCAAGTATTGACTTGAATGCATGAATTCCAGTCAACCACCAGCTGAAGCTTTTGTGTCATTTCTCATCAACTTAAATACCGTATTCTTCAATAGAGCCAATTCACACATTCATCAGTGACTCATGAACCTATGAGAAACTAAATTATGTATGTGCAGATGTGAACTGGTGACATCCATTTATGGTAAACAATGGAGAGAGGCATCCGCTTTCTTTTCCCGAGTTTTTTTTTTTAAACGCAGGGATAATTTGACAGGACTAAGTGTTATTTTAACATAAAAGCCATTTGCGAAAATAATAATTGTTGAAGATAAACACCATAACAGGAAAATTAGAATTTGCGCTCCAAGTCTGATGTTGGTTAGAGGGGCTTAAGGCTTTAAAAAATGACAGCTAAATATAATTATTGTTTTTTTTTCCTTTTTTGTTCATTAAAAGGGCGGGGGAGAGAACTCAAGGTTTTGGAGGAATAGCAACATTGTTGAGGAACTTGGTTGCTTGTATCCAAGGCAACTGCCAGAGGGTTTCAGGCATGGTTTGTAAATTAATTTGCTGTTTACGTGTTGGTTTTAGGGGTGGAAATTATGCTGCTCGGGGGGAGGGGAAATACAGTAAGAATAGTTCATCAGTGGAATCGGCTGCCTAGGGAGGTGGTGAGCTCCTCCTCACTGGCTGTCTTCAAGCACCGGCTGGACGAACACTTGTCAGGGATGCTCGAGGCTGATCCTGCATTGAGCAGGGGGTTGGACTAGATGGCCTGTAGGGCCCCTTTCCAACTCTATGATTCTGTGATGCCATATTCCTTCAGGCTGGCAACACCTCTGCTGATTGACTGTGTCCAGTGCAGGGATGATTTTGACTTTCTCATTCATGTCGTCTTGATCTGAAAATTCCTGCTTCCATTTCGGATTTCTCTTGTGCAAATCGAACCCTTGGTTCCGTATTTTTATGATTTTTGTGTGTGTCCTTGCACCAAACTTGTCCTGTAAAACAGTGGTTCCCAACCTTTTTTCCCCGCTTGCTTACCCCTTGGCAGCCCATTTCCATACATTGTTCCCTTCATATTACCAAAATGTTTGTAATTAATATAGTTGCTGTTATTTCAAATTTATATGTTGTAACTGTAAATAAATAGCCCAATAATGGGATTAAAAAGCAATGGAATAATAAACTGAAGAGACAGTGCATATATACTTACATTCAAAATGCAAAAGCTACCATGAATTCAAATACATCACAAATTACATAAAAAGCTACATTGCATTAATTAATACATTACATTAATTAATACATTACATTTGTTACTCTAATTCTCCAAAATAACAAAGCGAGGGAACGGGGATTTCCTCAAGGTTATATAACGAAGAAAACCCCTTCCGCCACTTGTCACAACTGTCAATTAATTTCACAACTTTTGACTTGTATCTTGACTTACACTGTTGACCTATGTGCCTTTTTCTGCCATCGTTCAATTTTTTTTGTGTACCCCTAAATATCCTGGTTTGTATCCCTGGGGGTACATGTATCCCAGATTGGGAATCACTGCTGTAAAATGTATACATTTGTCCATGCTATTTGTGTGGTCAAGAAATTAGTAGGATATGTTGTACATATAGATCTTGTATAAAGTGCATATGAAAAAAGCATATAGTGTGTGTACAACATAAAAAGGTAAAGGTAGTCCTCTGTGCAAGCACCAGGTCATAACTGACCCATGGGGTGACATATCCCGATGTTTACTAGGCAGACTGTTTATGGGGTGGCTTGCCATTGCCTTCCCCAGTTGTCTACACTTAACCCCCAGCAAGCTGGGAACTCATTTTATTGACTTTGGAAGGATGGAAGGCTTCTTCAACCTTGAGCCGGCTACCTGAAACGACTTGTTACATGTTACACTTTATGAAACCATGTTACACTATACCAATCAATATTTTCCCAGGACTCTGGAATATAAATGTTTGGAGTAACAGAGGAGAGGTCCCTCTATAGCTATTATTCACAATTACTAAAGGGAACCTTTGTGTTCAGATACAATAACTCTCTGAAGATAGTTTCAGAGGGTAGTAGAAGAAGAACAGTTGGTTTTTATATGCCAACTTTCTCTACCACTTAAAGGAGACTCAAACCAGCTTACAATCACCTTCCCTTCCCCTCCCCACAACAGACACCCTGTGAGGTAGGTGGGGCTGAGAGAGCTCTAACAGAGCTGTAACTTGCCCAAGGTCACCCAGCTGGCTTCGTGTGTAGGAGCAGGGAAACCAACCCCGTTCACCAGATTAGCCTCCACCGCTCATGTGGAGGAGTGGGGAATTAAACCCGGTTCTCCAGATCAGAGTCCACCACTCCAAACCACTACTCTTAACCACTTCACAACACTGGCTCTCTGGTAGTTGTGTTAGTCTGCATCAGAACAGCAAGATTCCAGTCCAGTAGCACCTTAGAGAACAACAAGATTTTAGGGGTATACATCTTTCAAGAGTCAAAGCTCCTTTCATCAGATAACCTTCTGAATTCCAGGTCTGAAGGACAACAATGGGAACTCTTGGGCCTCTGTGCCCCTTCCTGTAGACCCACTGGGGGCATCTGGCTGGTTACTGTGTGAAATATGATGTTGGATGGCTTTGGTTCAGGAGCCAAACAGAAGAAGAAGAGTTGGTTTATATATGCTGATTTTCTCTACCTTTTAAGGAGAATCAAACTGACTTACAATCTCCTTCCCTTCCACTCCCTACAACAGACACCCTGTGAGGTTGGTGGGGCTGAGAGAGTTCAGAGAGAACTGTGACTAGTCCAAGGTCACCCAGAAGGCTTCATGTGTAGGAGTGGGGAAACCAACCCAGTTCACCAGATTAGAGTCTGCTGCTCATGTGGAGGAGTGGGGAATCAAACCCAGTTCACCAGATTAGAGTCCGCCGCTCCTAACCACTACGCCACGCAGGTCATCTAGTCCAACCTCCTGCCCAATGGAGAATCAGCCTAGAGCATCCCTGACAAGTGTTCATCCAGTCGCTGCTTAAAGACTGCCAGAGAGCCAATCCAGCAAGCCCATGGTTAGGTTCTTATCAATAATTTGGGCAGTCTTTCATTAATGCATGCTTATATCTGGATAAAATGGGAGAGGGGGAGGCAATATGAAGGGACGGAATTGAAAGCCGGGAAGGTGTTTTTTTTATTAGCTCCGACCTTGCTTTTCTTTCCCACTGAGATGTTTGTTCGTTGTCTGCGTTCTCGTAATCTTTCGCTGTGAAAGAATCCGACCGCTGGCCGGGGAGTGCGCGTTTGCAGACAGCTCTGTGCAGAAGATCACCCACCCACAAATTAATAGGGAAATATAATCAAAGAAGCTTGTCTAAAGAGAAGAAGAGGACTAGAATGCTTTCAAGTACAGTCATTTGTCTGGTTTTGCTGCTCAGCAGACTATGAGGATACCCCCCCCCCAAAAAAATCCACAGTCTGTGTTCTGAGCAAACAGCATGCATTTTGCACATCACATTCTCTGCAGTCTTGGAGTGCTCTTGTGGAACACTCACCGCGGTTTTAACAGCTCCTTCCTAGAAATGGATCTTCCCTTTGGAAAAAGGGAGAGCGCTCAGTTGTGACAGCAGCGGTACATTAAGCTCTCCACTTCAGGATACTTAGCGTCCTGGAGAGCCAGCACGGTGTAGTGGTTAAGAGCGGCAGACTCTAATCTGGAGAACCGGATTTGTTTCCCCTCTCCTCCACATAAAGCCTGCTGGGTGACCTTGGGCCAGTCACCGTTCTCTCAGAACTCCCCCAGCCCCACCCACCTCACAAGGTGCCTGTTGCGGGGAGGGGGAGAAGAAGCAGCGTTGGTTTTTATACACCGATTTTCTCTACCACTTAAGGAAGAATCAGACCGGCTTACAATCACCTTCCCTTCCTCTCCCCACAGCAGAAACCGTGTGAGGTAGGTGTGGCTGAGGGAGTTCTGAGAGAATTGCGACTAGCCCAATGTCACCCAGCTGTCTTCATGTGTAGGAGTGGGGGAAACCAACCCAGTTCACCAGATTTGAGTCTGCCGCTCGTGTGGAGGAGTGGGGAATCAAACCCGGTTCTCCAGATTTAGAGTCCACTGCTCAGAACCACTGCTCAGAACCACTACACCACACTGGCATGCTGGGAGAGAAAAGGGTTGTGATTGTAAGCTGCTTTGAGACTCTTTTAGGTAGAGAAAAGCAGGGTATAAAAACCAACTCTTCTTCTAGTGAAATCAATGTTTTTTGTGTGTGTTGTCAAGTCACAGCTGACTTATGGCAACCCCTGGTGGAGTTTTCAAGGCAAGATATGTTCAGAGATGGTTTGCACACCCCTGGTATTTCTTGGAGTCCTCCCATCCAAATACCAGCCAGGGTCAACCCTGCTTAGCTTCTGAGATCTGATGAGAAGAGGTTAGCCTGGAGCTATCCAGGTCAGGGCTTGAAATCAATAACTTATGTTAGCCAAAGTGCATATCACTGCTTGAGAAAGAATGCATTGGTTGTCATGCTCTTGAGCAGGAAAGGGGGGGGGACATCCTGAGGAAGTTCAGGGTGTCTTTAAATCTAAGGAAACAACACTCCTTTCTCAAATGGTCACATGGTGCCTCCTTTGTCCAGAACCTTCCAATTGTCTTTCTCTCGGTACAGCAAGAAAGACTTGTTGGGATAATCCAGTTGTGGGTAATCTCGGCTGGCTTTATACATTGTAGCCATGTTCTCCAAGCATCCCTCTTTGGGGTGTCTTTCCCTAGGAACAGACTGATGTCTGTTCCATGCTGTGGGAACATGTGTGTGCGTGTAACATGCCATTAAGTCACAGTTGATTTATGGCAACCCCAGCAAGGGGCTTTCGAAGCAAGTGAGAAGCAGTGGTGGTTTGCCAGTGCCTTCTTCTACACAACCTTCCTTGGTGGTCTCCCTTCCAAGTACCAACCCTGTTTAGCTTCTGAGATCGGGCTATATACCATGGTCTCTACTCTTTGGAGGCACTTAAAGGATGTATTTTTTAAAAAAATCCATAGGATGCACGCATATACTGTAGTGTCCTTCAGAGCTCATCCCCCTCCCCGGGTCTCTACAGGCTAAGGGTTTAGAATGAACAGATAAATATCACCTATCTTGTTCTACCCAGAAAATGCAAATTGCAGGATCCTGGAATATCAATTTGACTGTGCTTTGAAGGGGAGGGAGAGGGGGTTGTTACTTTTAAACCCCCACTAGGTTTCGCTATTGAAAACCAGACTCCCTGTTTTGCTGTTTGCATTAAAAAAGTGGGGGAGTCTTCTTTGAAAGAGCACATCTTTTCCCCCTCTTTTAAAATGCTAATAACAGAGCAGGGGAACCAGTTTCAAATAGTAAAACCGGGTGGAAGTTACAGGGTTTAAAGCCCTGTTCCTTCTCTGCACAGCTCCAAGGTAAATTGAGGCTGCAGGAGCCTGCAGTTGGCTTTTTATGGTCCTAATGAGATGTGTGATGTTCATCTCATCTGCTTGAGCCCTCAGTCCCTGAAGGGGAAGCATTTCATTCTTGTGAATATGCATGTAATATGCACAGACACCTGACCTGGATGGCCCAGGCTAGCCTGATCTCGTCAGATCTTAGAAGCTAAGCAGGGTCAGCCCTGGTTAGTATTTGGATGGGAGACCACCAAGGAAGACCAGGGTTGCTGTGCAGAGGAAGGCACTGGCAAACCACCTCTGTTAAGTTGCTTGCCATGAAAACCCCAAAAGGGATCGCCATAAGTTTGAATTGCTGCATGCAATTGAGATGAAGGAGAGGCCTTTGTATATCAGCTAAGCTGTTATGCCAAAGGTCCTGCTAAGGAGTTTCCAATTTTGTAGCATATCCAACTCCAGGAATAAGCACACAACCGAGTTTGACTCCCCACTCCTCCAAAGATTAGAGCGACGGGCTCTAATCTGGTTTGATGACTGAGGGGAAACATTTGAATGGTATGTACTCCCACCTTGCTAATAAAAGGGAAGCTGCAATCCCAACGGAAGTTGGTTTCAGGTAGCCGGCTCAAGGTTGACTCATCCTTCCATACTTCCGAGGTCGGTAAAACAAGTACCCAGCTGGGGGTAAAGGGAAGATGACTGGGGAAGACACTGGCAAACCTCCCCATAAACAAAGTCTGCCTAGAAAACGTCGGGATGTGATGTCTCCCCATGGGTCAGGAATAGGGTTGCCAACTGCCGGGTAGTAGCAGGAGATCTCTTGCTAATTCAACTGATCTCCATCCGATAGAGATCAGATCACCTGGAGAAAAATGGCCACTTTGGCAATTGAACTCTATGGCATTGAAGTCCCTCCCCTCCCTAACCCCCCCTCAGGCTCCGCCCCCAAAATATCCCGCAGGTGGCAAAAAGGGGCCTGGCAACCCTAGTCAGGAATGATCCGGTGCTTGCACAGGGGACCTTTACCTTTACAATCCACAGGGACATTCTCTTGCACCAACCCCATTGTAAACACTGGGATCTGCTGAGGACTTCTACTGGTACTGCCTTTCCTACCAAGAGATTTTGTCATGGGTCAGTCTCGGGGGAATGAGTCATCCTCAGAGGAAGAGTTCTACCAGGAGGAGTCAGCCCCGCTGGACCCGCACCAGGCCTCACAGACTGAAGTGGTACCAGACTCATCCCAGCTGTGTGAGGAGTGGGGTGGCCCAGCTGGCCGCTCTCAGCCTGCTGATCCCCCAGAGCCTCCACAGGACTCACAGTCTGAAGTCTGGTCAGGATCACGCCCACCCTGCCGGGAACCTAAGCCCCAGGAGGTAGCCTTACCAGGTCTCTCCTTTGCTCCGGCGGGAGGCTATGGGTCTGTGGGTGCGATTGCGAGTGCGTGCGCGCCCACGCATGTGCGCGGCACATCCGGTTTACAACCAGAAGTGCCACCTTGCGAGGGACCTTTTCTTCTTAGTTTGAGTGGTAAAGCAGCCCTTTACCACTCAAACTAAGAGGAAAGAGCCCCTTGCGAGGCGGCGTGCGTGTGCACGTTTGCCCCCCAACCCTTAGGTGGTTGGTGGGCAGAGGGGCGAATTTCCAGGGGTTTGCTCGCCACCACCGGGCACCTGGCAACCCTACCAGTAGGCCAACTGTGAGCCCTCAAACTGCTGACTCACCACAGGCAGAGTCAAGGGCTGACAGGTGGCGGCAGCAACGGAGAAAGTCATTAGTTGCTAAAAGGCACAGTGCAAAACTTGCAGCATACCGGCGTGCGATAGAGCAACAAAATGCAGGGTCCTCGCAGGATGAAATCTAGACCAGGCAGCCACATTAGAAAAGAGGGCTGAGCAGGGAAACGATGAGGAAGCAACGTGTGATGTACCTCGCAACTCACTGACTCCCACTCTGAACAACGCTTTCTCTGACCTTGGACCGGCTTAAGGGAATACGTGTGTAAATTCTGATTTGACCAGTTAACGGACTCTGATTTCTGGCATTCTGACCTCCGGACAGGATTTTTTCTGGTTCCCCTCTGCAACTTTCCAGCTCCAACAGAGCCTCTCTCCGGTGCTCCAGAGATGCTGTAACCCAGCACCTGGGAGTTGGCAGCCAGCTAGCATGGGTTTAGTGCAGTGAACTTGTTTTTTATGGTGACCATTTTTATTGCAATATTTCAAATGCAGCATTTCAAATGGAGAGTGCAATGTCTTAAGCATTTCAAATGGGGAGTGCAACGTAACAAATAGTTTAAATGAATAAGTGAAAAATAAAATAAAATAGAACTTCCCAGCAAGTTGGATAGGTCAGATCCTCTTCTCTCTCTCCCATTTTCCTGCTCCTTAGTATAACTGCGCATCTGGCGAGAAGGGTGGAATCAAAATGTTTTCATATCATAAATCTTTCTTGTTTGGGACTCACATCAAATCCACTTCGGCTTTGAATTTGAGATCATGTGAGATTCAGAACATGTGTAAGGAACCTGGGGGACTGATTATATTACAATCCAAGTATGTGCATGAAAGTTGAAATATTTCTCTCTATTTGGGGAGTCTAGAACCGAGGGCACCATAATTAGTATTCTCTTCTGTTACTTCCTCAGACGTTTATGATGACAAGAAATATTTCACAACTTTGTCATTGATTTTGCAACAGCAAGAGGAACATCTGAAATTATATTGATTTTTAAAAGGCGAAGCAGCTCGATCTTGTCAGAGCTTGGCTGCTACACAGGGTTGCTTGTGGTAACTTGGATGAGAGACCACCAGGGAAGGCTGGGATTGCTATTAGAGTCATCAGCTCCAGGTTGGGTAATACCTGGAAATTTGGGGGTGGAACCTGAGGACGGCAGGGTTTGGGGAGGGACTTTAATGGGGTGTAATGCTGTAGAGTCCATCTTCCAAAGCAGCCATTTTATCCAGGTAAACTGATCTCTGTCACCTGGAGATCAGATGTAATAGCAGGAGATCTCCAGCCACCACCTGGAGATTAGCAACCCTGATTGCGATGCAGAGGAAGGCAATGACAAACCACCTCTGCTCATCTCTTGCCTTGAAAACCCCATGCTTCTGGGGATGAAAATGAGTTGGCTGTGACCTGATGACACTCAATTTATTATTATAAAGGCACAGGTACACTTTATGATTTCTTCCATATTTATTTTAAATGATCAGTTATTGCAAAAGTTCTTTTAACTGCCAGGGTTGCTTTATCAACAAAGGGGCCTTTTATGCATGGCTGTTTCCCTCTCCATCACCCACCCCCCTGCACCGCCCCTCGCTCTCCCCTGCGTTTCTCTGCGTTTTGCCCACGTTTTCAAATTTGAGATAAAACAAGTCCCTGAAAACGCTGGCAAAATGTGGGGAGACGCAAGGGGAGAGCGAGGCGACATCTGATGGTCGGAAATGGCATGCATAATCAAGACAAAGACCCAAAATCCTCGGAGGGGTGACCGTGAGGGAAACAGCCATGTGTGTGTGTGTGTGTGTGTGTGTGTGTGTGTGTGTGTGTGTATGTATGTATATATATATATATATATATATATATATATATATATATATATATATATATATATATATATATATATATATAACAGAGTGAAGAGATAGGGAAACTTTAACTCTTTCTTTCCTTACAGTTTCCTTCTCCCGCCCCAAAGTTGTTTTACCCCCACTGTGGGAAAAATCCAGTAATTTTGCCTCTACGGGCTTGAAAAGCAGCTTGGGGGTTAAAGAGTTTATCTGCCAAAACCCAATTGTGATTATTATTTGATGTAAGGGCTTTACCCAGCTTGCTGGGGGTAAAGGGAAGATGACTGGGGAAGGCACTGACAAACCACCCCGTAAACAAAGTCTGCCTAGTAAACGTCGGGATGTGACGTCACCCCATGGGCCAGGAATGACCCGGTGCTTGCACAGGGGACCTTTACCTTTACTTAAGGGCTTTACATAATCAGAGATAGTGTGTACTACATATCGCAGGATTCCTCTTGGCAGTGCCAAGAAACTCTGGGATGCTTTGACTGGGGCTTACATGGTTCTCTCCTCTCCTCTGTGCTCAATTCAGACAGTGGGGAATGTGGCCTGCTTGGGGTGTGGCTCAAAGGCCCTCAAGCAATTGAAGCCAACCATTCTTCACTTCTAGTTTAACACTATAGCATTAAGTGGAGGGAATCTGTCTGAATATGGACACAGATTGAGGTGGGGAAAAAGAACATGTCTAAAGCAAATAGATGAATCCCCTGAAATCTCGTGTGGGCAGATTTAAACAGGTGTATGCTTTATTGCATCCATTTCATTGAGGAGAAAGTAAGACATTCCTCCTGCAGTTACCGCTTGTGATGATCTTACAGAAAAATTAAAGTTCCTTTTTTTAAAACTGTATCTTGGATCCAAGAAGAGGGAATTTTCTTTTACTTCTATGTGATGTGTTTGAAAAAATCAGCAATTTGTATTGATGTCCTAGAAAGCTGATGGTTGTGTACCCATTGTAGAACTGACGGTTTTCGATGAGTCTGGTGGATTTGAGCTACTAAATAAAATCCTTCATTTAATTCTGCTTTTATACGATTGCATTTAATTTTGTTTTTTATAGCTTGGTTGCTACCCTCTGCAAAACCATTCCATTTCAAAAGTGTTTTATAAGTTTGTGCTTATAGTGTGCATTTTAAAGCTCTCTTGGAACATTTGCATTTTCATACAAGTATTATGTGCATACCGTTTTCTTTACGGCCCTGGCTACTAAATCCACATTTAAAATAATGGTTTCCAGAATTGAAAAATGCAGTCTGCTCTGCCATAAGGGCACTTTGTATTATCCAGCACTGAAAACATCTGAGATTGTATAACCTAACAACAAATGCTTAGACAATACATATGCAAAAATTGGTCTCTGTAACACAGTCAGAGACTTGGATGCAAGCCGGAGTTTATATTTATTTATGGACTAATCGGCTTCCTTGTGATAAAACTGGATGTTTTTATGAAGTATTCATTGACACCTGCTCTTAATCAGCTAAATTTTCCTTCTGTTTGAAAAAGACCGGTAGAACTGAATACCTGATTCTGTGTGGTCATTTGCTTATTGTTGTGTAATTTATTGATTTTGTGTAATTTATTGATTTAGGTTAATTTGTATGCCATCCTAAGGTCGTTCCCCACAATTCTAAAAACAATATTCTAACATTAAAACCTCATCAGACATTAAAATCAATATATTTAATTCTGAACAGAGCCATAGAGTGTGGATTAATAGATCAGCAAACGTGGCGCTAGAGACCGACAGGGGGATTTCTCTGTAAACTTGAATGAAGTCCCAGGTTTGTAGAAAAACCTGAAATCTAAGGAAAAATATACATTGAGGGAATAAAACTCCCCAAATAATAGAAACAACACCTGGAGCTTTATTAAAAGGACACCTGCTGAACTCTCAGTGGCCATTTTGGATGTTCCTGGCAACCACAACAGTTGTGGAGCTTTCCAAGCTTTGGTTTCTGTAAAAGAAAGCCATGGGAGGAGCACAGGTAGACTTGGAGGGCAAAACAGCCCTGCAAAAGGCCTAACCCTCCACGGTCATGTCCCCTGAAGAAGGAGAAGTAACCCATCCTTCCTGGCAGTGGTCACCACACAATGAGGCACCAGTCCAGACCTCCCTGGTGATGATGGCCACCATGAAACTCAGCCAGATTTTTTTTTTCTGGAGAAGGAGGTTAAGATAAAGAAAGGGGGATAGGTTAGTGTATGTTGACTGGTGGGTATTAAGGAGAGAAGGAAGCAGGGAAAGGGAAGAGGCTATGGGGGCTGCCAGTGAAAGGGGAAAGCATATAGTGGAGGAGGGGGGTTGAAGGGGAAAATGAGATACCACAAGTCCTACCAAGTCCCCTGCCTGTGCCATTATAAAACCATAAATAGGATACAGCAAAATGAGGCAAGCCACTGTCCAACTGGATCAACTGGATCAAAGGCCTTGTAGAACATAATTGTTTTGAGTTTTCTTCACAGGGTCTGTACCCTTGACATCAGCCTCCACCTCCTAGTGGAGCAGGTTCCACAGTCCAGGGACAGCAATCCAAAAGGTCTTCTGATGGGTCCTTGCCAATCTTACATGAGACCACCCCTCTGCATATCACACCTAACCCCATCACGCCTGCTATTGTCATTTACCTGCTATTGACATTGGCATGCTGTTGCCATTGGGTGTCTGAATTCACTCTTCTCTACTTAAAGTAAGATGGACTCACTTTCTAGCTGTATCTGAAGAAATGAGCTGTGACTCACGAAAGCTCATACCCTGCTAGAAATTTTTTTAGTCTTTAAGGTGCTACTGGACACTTGCTCTTTTCTGCTGCTAGAGACAGAATAACATGGCTACTCATTGTGATTTATTGCCTGAGGTTCCCCTCAGAAAGGCTCCATCCATCAATCACAGAGCTGAGACAGGTTGAGCGGTTTTATAAATGTTGTTTTAGACTGCTTAATGTTCTTTTCTTTGAGTTTTTAATGCTTTTAGAGTCATAGAATCATAGAGTCATAGAATCATAGAGTTGGAAGAGGCCATACAGGCCATCTAGTCCAACCCCCTGCTTAATGCAGGATCAGCCTAAAGCATCCCTGTGAAGTGTTTGTCCAGCCTCTGTTTAAAGACTGCCAGTGAGGGGGAGCTCACCCCCTCTAGGTAGCTGATTCCAATGCTGAACAACTATTACCGTAATTCCCCACCCCTAATATCCAGCTGGCTTTGTGAGCCACCTTGATCAGGTCTTAGGAATCGAAAATACATGGTCGCTTTATCCTCCTTTAATCCCTGTTTTAGCCAGGATCGAACACACATTAGGCAAAATGCATGTGTTCGATCCTGGCTGAATCCTGGCTGAAACAGGGATTAAAGGAGGATAAAACGACCATGCGTTTTCGCCCATAGAATCATAGAGTTGGAAGGGACCACCAGGGTCATCTAGTCCAATCCCCTGCACAATGCAGGAAATTCACAACTACTGACCCCACACACACCCAGTGACCCCCATTACATGCCCAGAAGATGGCCAAGATGGATTCCCTCTCATCATCTGCTTAAGGTTATAGAATCAGCATTGCTGACAGATGGCCATCTAACCTCTTCTTAAAAACCTCCAGGGAAGGAGAGCTTACCACCTCCCGAGGAAGCCTGTTCCACTGAGGAACTGCTCTAACTGTTAGAAAATTCTTCCTAATGTCTAGACAGAAACTCTTTTGATTTAATTTCAACCCGTTGGTTCTAGTCCAACCTCTGGAGCAACAGAAAACAACTCAGCACCATCCTCTATATGACAGTCCTTCAAGTACTAGAAGATGGTTATCATATCCCCTCTCAGTCTTCTCCTCTTCAGGCTAAATATACCCAGCTCCTTCAACCTTTCCTCATAGGACTTGGTCTCCAGACACCTAACCATCTTTGTTGCCCTCCTCTGGACCCATTCCAGCTTGTCTACATCTTTCTTACACTGTGGTGCCCAAAACTGAACACAATACTCTAGGTGAGGTCTAACCAGAGCAGAGTAAAGCGATACCAGCACTTCGCGTGATCTGACATACATGATCTGACATACATGATCGAGTGATCTGACATACGGAGAGGTGACATACATATACCAGTAATTTGCCTAACTAAATAAATGCAAGCCAGTTCACTCTGCACTGAAAATTGGTATGTTGAGTCGAAAACGAGAATGCTTCTCCTGGATGCCTAGTTATAGTCATTTCCTCCTCCTTTTGCACAGAGGAGGATTCAGTTGTGAAAGCCACCCATGTGATCTAGAGTCAGGTTTCTAGTTTTTGAAAGAACTAATATATGAGATCATTGTTGTTGTTGTTGAATAGGTCTGTATTGTTTAGATCGACGTACACTTCAATGTACTTCACCTTTGTGGGAAAATAAATAAAAATTAAATCGTCCTTGACCTTTATTTTTATTTTGGATTGTTTTTTTCAGAGCATCAAAGTTAGTTGGCTGCCACCACCACCAGGCACGCAAAATGGCTTTATAACAGGCTATAAAATCCGACACAGAAAGACAACACGGAGAGGCGACATTGAAACGTTAGAACCCAACAACCTCTGGTACTTGTTCACAGGTGAGTGGTTGCTCGTTGTAGCCCTACACAGATGTTGACAAATGGACTGGTTTGTGAATAGAATGTACTTTCTCTTCCAGGGAAAGTTGTTTTCCTTGCATTCGGGTGACATTTATTGGACTGTACAGCAACAACCTTCATACATTTTTACTAGGTTTTCCCCTGTAATGTTTTTGTATCGTATATTCGTCTCTCAGTTTCCCCTGGCTTAATGAGATTGAAACACAATTCCCCCTTCTGCCTCACAGTTTAGACCTAAATTAGTTTCTGCAAATACCAATTCGACAACGGAAAAACAAAACTTTTTCCCCCCAACTCTGGTACAAAGGTATTTTTTGGTATTATTTATAAAGTAGCAAAATGCCTGTCATTACAACCAAGGGTGGGCAGAGGACTGTTGCACCCCTGAAGGATATAAGGTTGCCAGGTGGCTTGGAATGGCAGGCAATTGCCCGCCAATCCATCTGCTGGCTGACAGCAAGGATCGCATGCATGCGTGGCCATAAGCAATGCAATCCTGTCACTTCTGGTTTACTTCCGGAAACATGTAGCGAGACGGGACAATTTACCACTCAAGTGGGGGTTTGAGTGGCAGATCTTCTCATTGTGTTGTGGTGCTTCCAGAAGGAAACAGGAAGTGACGGGATCATGTTGCTCGCAGCCGCACACATGCAATCCCCACCCCTAAAATCTCCTGTCGGAGGAGAGGGGGAACCAGGCAATCATAGAAGGATGGCATGTTTTCCAAGCATATTACAACTTTCTGGGAGATTCCTACTATTGAGGGCCTGGTCATCAAGGGTCAAGGGGGAAGAGGTAGGGTTGCCAACCTCCAGGTACTGGTGAAGCTGAGATATTTTATTGTTGACTATCTTGCTGTATTGAGTCCGTCTTTAGATTTGATAAGTTTCCGTTGTCACACTATTGCACTTGCACTTTTGTTATTGTCAATATATACGTTTTGCAATCATTTTGAGAGCCAGTACTATCTTTACCTTAGCTAACCTCCAGGTACTAGCTGGAGATCTCCTGCTATTACAACTGATCTCCAGCCGACAGAGATCAGTTCCCCTGGAGAAAATGGCCACTTTGGCAATTGGACTCTATGGCATTGAAGTCCCTCCCCTCCCCAAACCCTGACCTCCTCAGGCTCCACCCGTAAAATCTTCACCTGACAATAATGGGACCTGGGATCTTCTGCATAAGAAGGCTCCTGGGGCAGGGAGTTCCACAATTTAACAATTTAAGTCCTTCAGAAAACAGTTCAGTGTAGAGTGTCTAGGGAGATTTCAACAGGTGGTTCGACATGTTGGCTTGAGAAGAGTTGCAGCCATTTTTTAAAATTATCTCCCCTGTTTACAACCCTGAAAAGTACCAGGGCCCTGTTTTCGGTGACATCTGTCCGCGCCCAATATACATGAAGGTACAAGTTTTGAGTATTCACCGTTCAGTACACCGAATGCAGCCCAAAACAAAAGCCATCTCTTGTTGCTATTGTTTGTTTGCATATTACATGATTTCTAGAGGAGCCGAAAATCATGACGCTTTTAAAAGAGATGATTTAAATATTCTAGCAGTCAGCCTTTATGTCTCCTTAAAAGCTTCTGCTGGGGGAAGGCAGGTGTTTTTGCCCGCTAACGAGGACAGCTGCAGCCAGTAAAGTAATTCAGAGTTACAACAAGGACTTTAAATCACTGCTATAGTTTTTATTGTAAGAGCCGCCATCAGCTAAAAATTTAAAAGTGTTGTTTTTTAAAAAATTTCAACATTCTTCCCCAGAGTACTTTTTGCAATTAAATGCAACTGTTTATCTTTGTGGTTCATGGTCAGTAGAAGATACACAAAATAGTAAACATATATTGCTGTCGCAGGGAGCAAAAACTCAGCATAGTTCACTAGATACAGGAAAGAAATGACCAGCGTGACTGTTTTCCCCTAACAAACCTCGCTCTGGTGAGGATACATTAGCAGTTCCAGGATTCATACTGGCTCGAGTTGTCTGTTATCATAGGTCATTTATGCATGGTTGCTTTAACCTCCTTTGTTCCCCGTTTCAGCCGGGATCAAAGTAACCCGGGTTGGGGGAAACTGTATGCATTGGCTGGAATGATCAGGGACAAAACTGTGTGCTAATGGAGGCATGAATACAGAAAAGCAGTCTCCCAAGTTCAAATCAAGTCCCGCCCTTTTAAATGCTGCTCTGTAATTGGCTGACTTTGCAGTACTCACCCTGAGAGAAGATTTCCTTCCCCCCAGACCCAACTGCCGCATTAAAAAGCATTTTAAGAACAAAAAACAAAAAACGGAGCAATCTGAAAGAAGGGGGGGAGAGAAATCCAACCCTCATTTTAAAAAAGCCTTTCTTTTGTTCAGAAAGAGCTCCAAGGTAGCGGGAAGCACTTGAATCCCTGCCTCTTTACACACTGCTTCATGATTGGCTGTAAGAGAAGCCAATCTTCTGTGTTTCCCCTGTTTTGCTCTCTGCATGCTGCCTTGAAGAGGGGTTTAGAAAAGGGTGGGGCGAAGCTCAATCCGAGAATGGAGTATGCACACTATGTGACTCTGGAATGAGCCAGGATGAACAGTTTAATTTGAGCCGGAAGAGGAATGGGAAAAGCTGGGTTCATTTTGCATTGAAACAGCATTGAGCTTCCAAGGAATGAGGTAATGTGCATACCCAAAAATTTGATCCTGGCTGAAACAGGGAATAAAGGAGGGCAAAGCGACCATGCATAAATGACCATAGAGAGCAACACGTAGGAACTCTACAGCTTGGATCTAGGGTTGCCAACTACATGGAGCAAAATACCCTGTCCCTTCAATACAGGTTTAATGGCAGGGGTCCTCAACATGGTGCCCATATAAGGTTGGCAATTGGACTCCATGGCATTGAAGTCCATCCCCTCCCAAACCCACCCTCCTCAGGCTCTGCCCCAAAAACCTCCTGCCGGTGGCAAAGAGGGACCTGGCAACTCTGGTTGCCGACTCACGTTTGGACAATTGCTGGATATTGTGGGGTGGAGAATGGGGAAGGACAGGGGAAGAAGAAGAGTTGGTTTTTATATGCCGACTTTCTCTGCCACTTAAGGGAGACTCAGACCGGCTTACAGTCACCTTCCCTTCCCCACAACAGACACCCTTTGAGGTAGGTGGGGCTGAGAGAGCTGTGACTAGCCCAAGGTCACCCAGCTGGCTTCGTGTGGAGGAGTGGGGAAACCAACCCAGTTCACCAGATTAGAGTCCGCCGCTCATGTGGAAGAGTGGGGAATCAAACCCAGTTCTCCAGATTAGAGTCCACCGCTCCAAACCACCGCTCTTAACCACTACACCATGCTGGGGAGGGATGTGATGCCATGCCATAGAGTCCACACCCACAGTTGCCATTTCCTCCAGGGGAATTGGTTTCTATCATGTGGAAATCAGGTATAATTCAAGAGAACTCCATGCCCTACCTAGTGGTCTTAGGTTGATCTTAGGTTAAGTTATTATATGATTCATGTTGCTATTATTATTTTTCTCTCTCCTCTTTTTAGTAGTTGCTATATTTTTATTGTTACTCTTGTAAATGGTTTATTCATTGTTTTAACAGAGATTATAATTTCACTCACTGGGGGAATGTCCCTTCTGGGTCACTGAATTCTAAGGTGTATCGTAAGCTTAATCAAGCATAGGATGTATAACTTTTCCAATAAGTAACATAAACATGCTTTCTTTTGGGGGGCCTCCCCCAAGGCTTTTTTAACTAATATGTTCTGGTTTTTATTTTCAGGCTGAAAATAACAATTTCCATGTGGTAATTTTTCCCCCTGAAAGGCTTTCTGCAAATATTTACTAGTTTTGATCTCATTCAAGTAGGGTTGCCAAGCCCCTCTTCGCTACTGGCGGGAGGTTTTTGGGGCGGAGCCTGAGGAGGGCGGGGTTTGGGGAGGGGAGGGACTTCAATGCCATAGAATTAAATTGCCAAAGCGGCCATTTTCTCCAGGGGAACTGATCTCTATCAGCTGGAGATCAGTTGTAATAGAGGGAGATCTCCTGCCACCACCTGGCAGTTGGCAACCCTACATTCAAGACACTCTTTGACCTGGCTGCTGCTGTTGTTTCAGCGCCACTATCCTCAGCAACTGTCTTTCCGGGATTAGTCCTTGTGGTGTAGTGGTTAAGGTGTTGGACTAGGATCTGGGAGACCCAGGTTCGAATCCCCACTCTGCCATGGAAGCTCACTGGATGACCTCAGGCCAGTCACATGTTTTCAGCCTACCTCACAGGGTTGTTGCGAGGAGAAAATGAAGGAGAGGGGGACAATTAAAGCCGCTTTGGGTTCCAAGTGGGGAAAAAGGTGGGATATAACTGGTTAAACAAACAAACAAACAAATAAACAATCATCCTGGTGATCCCAGCTAGTCAGTCATTATGGAGTGATTGGTTGATGCCATGACAAGATGTAAGAAGAAGAGTTGGTTTTTATATGCCGACTTTCTCTACCACTTAAGGGAGAATCAAACCAGTTTACAATCACCTTCCCTTCCCCTCCCCACAACAGACACCCTGTGAGGTAGGCAAGGCTGAGAGAGCTGTGACTAGCTCAAGGTCACCCAGCTGGCTTCATGTGGAAGAGTGGGGGAAACCAACCTTGTTCACCAGATTAGCATCCGCCACTCATGTGGAGGAGTGGGGAATGAAACCCAGTTCTCCGGATTAGAGTCCACCGCTCCAAACCACCGCTCTTAACCACTACACCATGCTGCCCCTCCACCATGTAGCTATTCAGATTTGGTATCCCTGAACTCAGCTGAGAGCGAGAGATTTTGCTGTCAGTGGAATGG
Source organism: Euleptes europaea (assembly GCF_029931775.1). Classification (NCBI taxonomy): domain Eukaryota; kingdom Metazoa; phylum Chordata; class Lepidosauria; order Squamata; family Sphaerodactylidae; genus Euleptes; species Euleptes europaea. The sequence goes on along the minus strand of NC_079315.1, from coordinate 111,168,710 downwards.
CAACTCTTTTTCAAACAGCACTGAAGTTCATTGAAAATCGGAAGCGTATGTGATTCCTGAACACGTTTACCGAAAAACGTCTTACTGTGATTCAGCTTCCTGCTGTGTTTAAAAACCACTCAATTCTTTGAGAGGGCCATCACTTGCATAATGCATGAACACATCGGTAAAACGAATCATGCAGGTGATGCCTTTGCATTTACCCAGACCAGCACCTGGTTTTTTGGGAGGTCTATCACTTGCAGGGTTTGTAAACCAGTGTGCTGTAGGGGTTAAGAGAGATGGACTCTAATCTGGAGAACCAGATTCGATTTCCTACTCCTCCACATGAGCAGCGGAATCTAATCTGGAGAACCAGGTTCGATTCCCCACTCCTCCACATGAAGCCTTCTGGATGACCTTAGCCCAGTCACAGTTCTCTCAGAACCTTCTCAGCCCCGCCTACATCCCAAGGTGTCTGTTGCAGGGAGGGGAAGGGAAGGTGATTGTAAGCCAGTTTGAGACTCCTTAAAGGTAGAGAAAAGCGGGGTATAAAAACCAACTCTTCTTCTTCTAAATGTACCAGGAAACGGAAATGTTCAGGTGGAGTCTTTGAGAGGGTTTTTGGGAGGCATGTCAATTTGGGAAGATTTGTAAACACCTCAGGAAGCTGAACTATGATGGTGGTGTCTTTACATACGCCTAGAAAAGGATGGGAACAACCAAAAACAGTACCAGCCATGTTATGTAAAGCATGTAAAATGGAGGGGTAAAATTGAAATCTGATTGGTCACTGAGCATTTAGTAAACCATTCTCAGGGGTGGGGGGGCAAAGACATACCTAGGGTTGCCAGCCTCCAGGAACATATGAGTTCACAGCGGAAGGAACCAGAAAAATTGTGGTCAGCTTTCATATACCGTCCATCAACAATTTCTGAGGAAGAAGCTTTGTCGAAACAGGTGGATACCGGAACCCTGTAAAAGAAAAGAAGAATTGAGATGGACTGGGCAATTTATATTCAATTGAAATACCAGCTATAGATTTGATACAAGTAGTCAACCGACAATCACAGTCGGAGAAGGATTAAGACAATTTCAAGGACTTGGTGTTCTGGAATTGTTCTCAGCTTATTCATTATTTTCTGTGAATGTAATTTTTTGGCATTGATGTATTTAAGACGTTGGATTCTTTAATGTGAATATATTCTTGGCATTAGTAGATAGCTTGAATTGCTGTTATTTTTACAAACGTACGTGGTCAGCAGTTCTTCCCCCTCATTTTGAATTGTATAATCTCCAGGTACTAGCAGGAGATCTCCCGCTTTTACAACTGATCTCCACCTGATAGAGATCAGTTCACCTGGAGAAAATGGCCGCTTTGGCAATTGGTCTCTATGGCATTGAAGTCCCTCCCCTCCCCAAACCCCACCCTCCTCAGGCTCCACCCCCAAAATACCTAGGTATTTACGGTCCCGGAGTTGGCAACCCTAACCATATTCCAGGATAATTTAAAAAAAGATGAGTGGCAGGGGGGAAGTGCCTGCTGGGGTCAGGGGAATAGCATCACTAATATTGGTTGGCAGCTGAGAATGTTATTGAAAAATCCAAAATGGCCACACACTGTGGCCATGTAGTTCAACAATGCTTACTCCAGAAACTTATCCCTCCATGCTAAGGTTGCCAGGTTGAGAATTACCTGGGGATTTTGGGAGCGGAGCCCGAGGAGGGTGAAGCTTGGGGAGGGGAGGGACTTAAATGCCATAGTGTCCAATTGCCAAAGCAGACTTTTTCTCCAGGCAAACGGATCTCTATCGGCTGGAGATCAGTTGTAGTAGGGGAAGATCTTCAGTTAGTACCTGGAGGTTGGCAACCCTACTCTATGGTTTTCCATGAAGTTGTGCGAGAACCACTTTCGAATGCTTTGGATTGAGAAGTGGGCTTCAGACTCAAAGCCCGGCAATGTTAACTGTTTTTTGGTGGGTTTTTTTTTTTAATCTCTCTGTATTAATTCGTAACGCCAACAGGTCTTGACAAAGGCAGCCAGTACAGTTTCCAAGTCGCAGCCATGACAGCCAATGGGACGGGGCCCTCTTCAGACTGGTATACTGCAGAAACTCCAGAGAGCGATCTGGATGGTAATTACATTTCTTTCCTCCCCTGTTATTACTGCTTTTAGCATTTTCTGATTGTTGCTTTGCCCTCCAACAAAGATGGTCCTGAAGGTCAGAAGCATTCGGTTCCCACGGATAATGGTCATGAGAGCAGAAGCCTGAGTGCTTTTGAAAAGAAGGGCTTGCATATGGCATGTTGTTAAAATCTTCTCTTTCTGTAGACTAGTGAAGCAGAAGTGAGAAAATAAGACTGCCTCATCTCTCTTCCATTACTTTCCACAGTGTTTCTTGCCCTTTAATTTTAACTTCTTTACCAGCTGTTGCATCAGCAGCTTTAGCCAAAAAATGTAACATTGGGGTGGATGCTGAGAAGCCCAGTTTATTTCTCCCAATTACTGATCGCCTTTAACTTGCAGCACATTGGAGCATCCTGTTGTACATTGGAGGAGATTTCTTGTCTAGGGGCATCACCTAGACAAGTGTGGTGTAGTGGTTAAGAGCAGTGGTTTGGAGCAGTGGATTCTGATCTGGAGAACCGGGTTTGATGCCCCATTCCTCCATGAGTGGCAGACCTTGGGCAAGTCATGCTCTCTCAGCCTCACGTACCTCACAGGGTGTCTGTTGTGAGGAGGGGAAGGGGAGGCGATTGTAAGCCGATTTGATTCTGCCCTAAGTGGGAGAGAAAGTCAGCATATAAAAACAAACTCTTCTTCTTCATGAGTGGCAGACTCTAATCTGGTGAACTGGGTTGGTTTCCCCACTCCTCCACATGCAGCCTGCTGGGTGACCTTGGGCTAGTCACAGTTCTGTTCAAGTTCTCTCAGCCTCACCTACCCCACAGGGTGTGGGGAGGGGAAGGTGATTGTAAGCCAGTTTGATTCTGCCTTAAGTGGTAGAGAAGGTTGGCATATAAAACCACCTCCTCCTCCTCCTTCTTCCTTTGCAGAGATGTAAGGGTATCTAGGGTGCTGGTTTATTATGGCTCATTCTTGCATCATTGAGAGTAAGAGGGCAAGGAAACCTTGCAGACAGCGAGTATAAACAGAGCTGAACAGTGCAGAGTCTGTCCATTATTTCACTCTCGGTCTTCCACAAACAGTGTTAAATTCATTTTACCCTTCAGAGAATTTGATTCCTTTTGAAAAAGTGAACATTGGTGCCTGTGTAGATCTTTGAATTATTTACTGGTGTACAGGTTGTACAGGTATTTCAGGGGAGCAGAAGCGAGCCTCGGGCAGTGCCCTTTCCAAAACACGCCAGCCACTTAAATCGCGATTCCAGTTCCGCATCCAGATTCAATCCCAGACAACTTTGATTCATTCCCCTGCTGTTGGGTTGCCAACCTCCAGGTACTAGCTGGAGATCTGCTATTACAACTGATCTCCAGCCGATAGAGATCAGTTCCCCTGGAGAAAATGGCTGTTTTGGCAACTGGACTCTATTGAATTGAAGTCCCTCCCCAAACCCCACCCTCCTTAGGCTCTGTCCCCAAAAACCTCCTGCCAGTGGTGAGGAGGGACCTGGCAAACTACCCTGCCATGATAGATGGCCAAGAAGGGGTGTCCACATGGCGGCATTATAAAACACCCCTGCCTTCCATCTTCCCCATGTGAACACATGAACACATGAAGCTACCTTCTATGGAATCAGACCCCTGGTCCATCTAAGTCAGTATTGTCTACTCAGATCGGCAGCGGCTCTCCAGGGTCTCAGGCAGAGGTCTTTCCCATCACCTACTTGCCTAGTCCCTTTAACTGGAGATGGCGGGGATTGAACCTGGGACCTTCTGCATGCTGAGCAGATGCTCTACCACTGAGCCACAGGTTCCAGTGGGACCCCCTTGGGGATAATTAGCTTAGGCAAGCAGAGAGAGAGACCTGCAAGGATCAGCTAAATTCTAACTACGCTGCTGGAGAGATTCTTCAGTGCAATTCCCTTCTTGCTCTTTTGCCAGACCCGTTTCTTTTTGCTTCTCGGGCCACCTTCTCGGCATCTGCCGCAACACGAAAAAAGCGAACAGTATCTTGAAAACAAGCTCCCTTCTCTCCCGATGGGCATTCCTTTTAATTAGTGTGTTTTTGTTAAACCAATTAGAAACCCAAACACTGCTGCTTCTGCGCGGTTCCCTGGAAAGCTGGAATAGTGGTTCTGACAGCTGGGAGGGTTTTAAATATTTATTTTTCCGTATCAAAATTTGTGCTTTTGATTTGTTTTTTTTTCCGGGGGAAGATGAAAAAAAAAATCACAATACGCTCCCCCAAAGGATCTGATTAAAGTAGTTTTAGTACTTACATCAGGAAACCTAGATCAGTCTGGTAAATTTATGTTCCAGGGAATGGGCTCATTATATGTGTGTAAAGTGCTGTCAAGTTGCAGCTGGTTTATGGCAACCCCGGAGGATTTCCAAGGCAAGAGATGAACACAAATGGTTTGCTGTTGCCTGCCTCTGGGTAGCAACCCTGGCATTCCTCAGCGGTCTCCCATCCAACTGCTAACCAGGGCTGACCCTGCTTAGCTTCTGTGATCTGATGAGATCAGGCCAGCCTGGGCCATCCAGGCCAGAGCTGGACTCAGTATATTAGGCTTAAACACATTACGTAAAGATTAGAGGTGTGGGGACTTTGGGATGAACGTGTTCGGCAAGCAAACATACCGGTACTGACAGCCTTGGTAGCTGAGCCAGAGGCCATTTATGCGGGGCTGTTTTCCCGCGGTCACCCCCGCCGACTGCTTGGGGCTTCCTTATGATTGAGCCAGTGTGGTGTAGTGGTTACGAGCGGTGGTTTGGAGTGGTGGACTCTGATCTGGAGAACCGGGTTTGATTCCCCACTCCTCCTCATGAGCGGTGGACGCTAATCTGGTGAACCCGGTTGGTTTCCCCACTCCTACACATGATCTTGGGCTAGTCGCAGCTTTCTGAGAGCTCTCTCAGCCCTACCTACCTCATAGGGTGTCTGTTGTGGGGAGAGGAAGGGAAGGTGATTGTAAGCCGGTTTGATTCTGCTTTAAGTGGTAGAGAAAGTTGGCATATAAAAACCAACTCTTCTTCTTCTCCTCCTCCTCCTCTTCCTCCTCCTCCACTTTTCCCTGGGGCAATTTGAGGTTGGGAAAGCAGCGTGGAGGAGAAGCTGCCATCTCCCTGCACACCAGAGTCCTGTTCTGGATTGTGTCTCAGAATGACATTTGGGGGAAAAAAACATTTATTATTTTATATCCTTAATTTATAGTTTACCTTTTCACTGAGATTCAGGAAGTATTACATAGTGCACGTTGATGCAGTCAATAAAATGAGGCATCTAATACAATGTAACTCTGAAACAAAGCATCAAAATTTAGACATATATCAAACAAAGCAGAAAAAGCTATTACATACGTAGAAAACAATGCAGTGAGACAATACAGACAGAAAATGGTTAGTCCATACTGTAAAGGTAAAGATCCCCAGTGCAAGCACCGGGTCATTCCTGACCTATGGGGTGCGTCACATCCCAACAGTTTCCTAGGTAGACTTTGTTTAGGGGGTGGTTTGCCAGTGCCTTCCCCAGTCGTCTTCCCTTTACCCCCAGCAAGCTGGGTACTCATTTTACCAACCTCGGAAGAATGGAAGGCTGAGTCAACCTCAAGCCGGCTACCTGAAACCGACTTCCGTCGGGATCGAACTCAGGTCATGAGCAGAGCTTGGACTACAGTACTGCAGCTTACCGCTCTGCGCCATGGGGCTCGGTATAATCGTCCTGAATCCTTTATAAAAAAGCACCTTCCTGTACCATTCTATCACAATACAGCCCCGTTAGCTTTATTGAGAGCCAGCATGGTTATGAGTGGCGGATTGTGATCTAGAGAACTGGGTTCGATTCCCCTCTCCTCCACATGAAGCCTGCTGGGTGACCTTGGGCCAGTCACAGTTCTCTCAGAACACTCTCAGCCCACGTGGAGGCAGGCAATGGCAAAACACCTCCAAACATCTCTCGCCTTGAAAACCCTACAAGGTCGCCATAAGTCAGCTGTGACTTGATGGCACTTCCCACCACCATGAGCATTATAAGAAAGCCCTGCTGAGCAATTCTGATTTGTATAGTTTGCAGTCTGAGGAAATGTGCCTATCTGGTTAGACCTTTCATTTCCAGTTTGATTGGGGAAATCCCAGCAGCAAAAATAAGGCAGGGGGAACAATATGTAACAAATGACCACACGTGCATGATGACACATATGAGCCCTGCATTGTTGATGCTCCATCAATGGCTACATTAGATCTGGTATGAAAAAAAAATCAATCAGATACATTGCAGGGTAGTTGTGTGGTGAATTAAATTGCAGTGTTGAAGCTGCAGTCGAAGTGCTTGAGCGGGGACAGAAATGCTTTATTGGCTGGGCTTCCGATCCTTTTGTGCCAAGATGCAGAAAAAAAATATGATGTGATAAAATAATCTAATAGATGGATAAAGACTGGGGGAACTGATCAATGCAAAGGCAGCCAGCTTCCTAATTACTGGGACGAGCCAGAGTTGTAACTAGATGGTTTTATGCAATCCAGATTAAATGAAGTCCAGGCTCAGTTGCTGAAAAAGCGATCAGAGCGCCGTTGCCAGTAGCTTTTTTGCATTGTCACAATTAGTAACGATTTGTCACAAATTTAATAGACAAACCCACTAATCTTATCCAACCTAACAATAGCCAGGGCTTAATTTCTGCAAGGAGAGGTATCAGGCTGCAAACATGTCTAGGTATCACCCACACATACTTCCCGTCCCCTGCTATTTTCACAACTGCTTCCTTGGCCCTCTGTTGAATCACCAGCTATGTGCTTTTTTCCCTTTCTTTTTTTGGCTGCCGGATAATGAATTAGGAATCCTCCATTATTCTTTATCTTTGAATATTATAGTGTCCTGCTGAGAGCCAGAGTGGTGTAGTGGTTATGAGTGGTGGATAGGGTTGCCAACCTCCAGGTAATAGCTGGAGATCTCCCGCTATTACAAATGATCTCCAGCCGATAGAGCTCCGTTCCCCTGGAGAAAATGGCCGCTTGGGAAATTGGACTCTATGACATTGAAGTGCCTCCCCTCCACAAACCCCATCTTCCTCAGACTCTGCCCCAACATCCTCCCAGAGAGGGAGGACTTGGCAACCCTAGTGGTGGACTCTAATCTGGAGAACCAGGTTCAATTCCCCGCTCCTCCACATGTATTCTCCTGGTTGACCTTCGGCCAGTCACAGTTCTTTCCGAACTCTCTCTGCCCCACCTACCTCACAAGGTGTCTGTTGTGGGGAGGGGAAGGCAACTGTAAGCCCGTTTGAGACTCCTTAAAGGCAGAGAAAATAGGGGTGTAAAAAACTAACTCCTCTTCTTCTTCATATGAAGGTTGAAGCAGCAATCAGGATCCACCCCCCACCCCATTCACCTACATATTCTCCCCCTTTCTGTTGCCAATGTGTGCCTGCAAAAATACTAGGAAAAAGCAATCAGTAATATCAGATCTCTCTGTGTGTGCATGTGTTCCCAAAAACCCAGGAGTGCGTGCACACAGCAATAAAAAACTGCACAAAAAAGAATCTCAGTTTACTCCTAAGGACTATCTTTGTGAGGTTGTCTGTTTGCCGAGTTTCATCCATGCCCACATGCATGTTAGAATCAGTGAAGTGGACTGGGTGCCAGTGAGCTGAAAGAATTCAACACTGGGCAAAATGTACATGTTCCAATTCTAGAATTAAAGTAATTCTCCTAGTTAAGCTCAAATTAAAGGAATGTGATATGAAGAGAAATTCTGGGGCCATAAAGAAGTCCCCAATATGGTGCAGTAGTTAAGAGTGTTGGACTTGGGTTTGAGGGACCTGGGTTCAAATTCCCATTTATCTGTCACTGGAAGATCTTTGGGAAAGTCATTTTCTCTCTGCCTAACCTACCTCACCCCAGGCTAGCCTAATCTCGTCAGATCTCAGATACTAAGCAGGGTCGGCCCTGGCTACTGTTTGGATGGGATACCACTAAGGATTACCAGGATTGTGACACGGAAGCAGGCAATGGCAAATCACCTCTGAACGTCTCTTTCCTTGAAAACCCTATGGGGTCGCCATAAGTCAGCTGTGACTTGATGGCAAAAAGCCTACCTCTCAAGGTTGTTGTGAGGCTAAAATGGAGGGACAACCTGTATTGTATGCCACCTGGAGGTCCATAGAGGAAGATGTTTTTCTAACCGTTAGAGTGGTTCCTCAGTGGAACAGGCTTCCTTGGGAGGTGGTAAGTGCTCCTTCCCCGGATGTTTTTAAACAGAGGCTAGATGGCCATCTGTCAGCAATGCTGATTCTATGACCTTAGGCAGATCATGAGAGGGAGGGCATCTTGGTCATCTTCTGGGCATGGAGTAGGGGTCACTGGGCGTGTGTGTGGGGGAGGTAGTTGTGAATTTCCTGCATTGTGCAGGGGGTTGGACTAGATGACCATGTTGGTCCCTTCCAACTCTATGATTCTATGTGGGATAAAAATGCAATAGAGTAAAATAGGGGAATCTCCGCATTAACAATCCAAACAACTTCTCAGAGTTTAATTAAAGTCTATTAACTGTCTTTTTCATCAAATGGCATCTTTCTCTTTATTACTCCCTTGTGATTTCACGTGTACAGGGATAGGACCATGACACGTATGCGTGTTGTACAGTGCCTGGACTGGTATAATCTTGATTATAATTAGGCTTTTAATGATTATAAAAATGGGTAACAGAGCTTGAAAGCATCGATGTTTCTCATTTTGCTTTGCCTTTGGCACACACCGTGCTCCTTAAAGAGCGTTGTCATTGAATACCTTCCAGAACCGTTGATGTATAGTCATCCAAAATAGCTCGGTTCCCTTGAATGACACCAAAACACTTTGAGATTGAAGACGCCTGTGGGGAATACTCTAGGAACTGAACTGGATCGTGTTTGTTTGCTTGCTTGTTTCTTCTAAACACAGCACAATTAAGTGACTTCCAGGCGATGGAGTGTGAAACTCTTTACAAAAGTGTTGTTGGCATTATAAGAGCAATAATATTCTAAGTAGGAGCCCCGTGACGCAGAGTGGTAAGCTGCAGTACTGCAGTCAAAAGCTCTGCTCACGACCTGAGTTCGATCCCAACGGGAGTCAGTTTCAGGTCACTTACTCAAGGTTGACTCAGCCTTCCATCCTTCCGAGGTTGGTAAAATGAGGACCCAGCTTGCTGGGGGTAAAGGGAGGATGACTGGGGAAGGCACTGGCAAACCACCCCGTAAACAAAGTCTGCCTAGTAAACGTCGGAATGTGACGTCACCCCCATGGGTCAAGAATGACCTGGTGCTAGCACAGGGGACTACCTTTACCTTTACTTGTTAATATTCTAAAAAGGCCTCCCAGTGGCTTCTGCAGTTCCTTGGAAGACTCTATATGCGCCTATGAGGCTATCATATTTTTGTCACATTATGAGAAGACAAGAGCCACTAGAAAAGACAGTCATGCTAGGGAAAGTTGAGGGCAGCAGGAAAAGACGAAGACCCAACAAGAGATGGATTGACTCAATAAAGGAAGCCACAGCCCTCAGTTTGCAAGATCTGAACAAGGCTGTCAAAGATAGGACATTTTGGAGGACTTTCATTCATAGGGTCGTCATGAGTCGGAAGCGACTTGACAGCACTTAACACACACAAAATTCTAAGAAGGCTTCTCGGTGGCTTCTGCAGGTCCTTGGAAAACTTTATATGTGCCTATGAAATGCCAAGGGTAGCGATGGGAGTAGTCAATGACAGTGCAGCAGGGAGGGGGAGGGTATTCATCCCATCACCTTTTTATTGCCTTTCCCCCCCCCCCCCCCGCAAGGTTTATAGTGGGAATGCTTCACAATCTAAAGAGGCCGTTTTGCAGGAGTTTGCCTCAGCATTTTGCATTGCTGTCCTTTCGACCTGCAGAATTTTGCTGCAATATCACAGGCCTCTTCGCTGGGTGGGAAATATTGTAACTTGTCTCCCCCTTTTTTTTTTGCCATTGAAGAGACAAGCTATCGCGCCACTCGTCTGAAGAGGCTTGTCATACGGGAGCTCCTTGACAAACCTCTGTCAAAGGCTTGCTTTAACCTTTAAAAGGCTTTTAAAAAATATAACAGGCGCGCTGCCTCGCACATCATCAAAGCAATATGCCTTCCTTGTAAATCAAATGCTGTCAGGTTATTTTTGGAAGTTAGCTATTTTCATCAACTACTGTTGTGTTGCATCAAACAGCTTGCAAACTGAAGCTGTATGAAGAAGAAAAAATGTTTGCAATGAGATTTCTACGAAGTCTAGACCATTGCCAGGAAATGTTACTAGCAAACAGAAGTGTTTCACTAAGTTTCTTGTCCCTGGTTAGTTTACTGGGTTTTTAGTGCTTGATGATCTGTGTGTGTAGGTGAGAAATTTGTGGCGTTTTGTTTTACAGGTCTATGCATTGTGATTCTGTTTCCTCATAATGGGTCGTTATCATCACCTTCATTTTTATGACTGATTATTTCCCTTCTCATCTGATTCTTTATCAAACTTCCCCCTCCCCACGGGAAAGCAAAAGGCTAGTTTTGCAACGACTTAACAGGTAGCATGGTCAGATGTCTTACATGACGTAGAGGTAAAGACCAAGCTATGTCTCCAGAGTAGAAAGAAGCCCAAAGATAATGCAAGTTTGAAATAACGTTAATGAACCGCATGCCTTCTCTGAGTATAAGTCAGAGAATCACTGCTCCACTTCTGGTAGGGTTGCCAGATCCAGATTGGGAAACTCCTGGAGATTTGGGGGTGAAGCCAGGGGAGGGCAGGGACCTTGTGTGTGTTAAGTGCCATCAATTCGCTTCTGACTCACGGTGACCCTATGAATCAATGTCCTCCAAAAACATCCTATCTTTAGGGACCTTGGTGGGGTACAATGCCATAGACTCCACCCTCCAAAGCATCAATTTTCTCCAGGGGAGCTGATCTCTGTAGCCTGGAGATGAGCTGTAATTCCAGGGGAACCCCAGGTCCCACCTGGAGGCTGGCATCCCTAACTTATGGCACCAGCAGCCTAAATTGTGCTGAATTTTGTCACTGAATTAGTCAAAAAGAGTGCCACGCTAACAGTGCCATCCTTTGAATCCTAGAATCCCAGGTGCCCGATCAGCCGAGCTCTCTTCATGTCAGGCCGTTGTCAACCAGCATCGTCATGAGCTGGACGCCGCCGCTGAACCCCAACATCATTGTGCGCGGATACATCATTGGCTACGGAGTGGGCAGCCCCTACGCCGAGACGGTGCGCGTGGACAGCAAACAGCGGTACTACTCGATCGAGCATTTGGGTAAGCGCCTCTCCCTCTGCAAGGCTGTTTCTAAGGAAAGTAGCATTTCTTCTTTTGTGAAGTCGTATTCTTCCAGTCCTTGGCCCGGAGCACACCCTCTCTTCCTTAAGCTGCTGACACGGCTGAAATTTGGAGTGCGTATATTGGTGTGTAGAAGTGCATTCAAGCATCCATGGAACAACTGTGGCCGCTAAGGATTCAGGAGTACTGTGTTCAGTTTTGGGCACTGCAATTTAAGAAAGATGTAGACAAGCTGGAACGTGTCCAGAGGAGGGCAACAAAGATGGCAAGGGGGTCTGGAGACCAAGTCCTATGAGGAAAGGTGGAAGGAGCTGGGTATGTTTAGCCTGAAGAGGAGAAGACTGAGAGGGGATATGATAACCATCTTCAAGTACTTGAAGGGCTTTCATATAGAGGAGGGTGCCGAGTTGTTTTCTGTTGCCCCAGAAGGTCGGACCAGAACCAACGGGTTGAAATTAAATCAAAAGAGTTTCTGTCTAGACATTAGGAAGAACTTTCTAACAAATAGAGCAGTTCCTCAGTGGAACAGGCTTCCTCGGGAGGTGGTGAGCTCTCCTTCCCTAGAGGTTTTTAAGCAGGGGCTAGATGGCCATCTGTCAGCAATGCTGATCCTAGGACCTTAGGCAGATGATGAGAGGGAGGGCACCTTGGGCATCTTCTGGGCATGGAGTAGGGGTCACTGGGGGTGTGCGGGGGAGGTAGTTTGGTATTTCCTGCATTGTGCAGGGGGTTGGACTAGATGACCCTGGTGGTCCCTTCCAACTCTATGATTCAGTGATTCTGGGATCGTTGACCAACATGATAATGGAGATACATAAAATCTCTTGGCAAACCTGTTTCTGGGAGATTTGGGCTACTTGTTTCAATGCTGTTGCATCAGAGCCTGAATTACATATTGTGGTTTCTGCTTTCTGGCTTGTTGTTATGCTTCACAGTGAAGCCATAAGAGAGCTGTGAAGGGAAGGGGCAAACTCCGTTTTTAATTGAGGTCCATGGGGCAGAGTAAATGGGCTGCAATCCTCGTCATGTGCATCAGCGAACTAATCTGCCCACTTCCACAGATTTTTTTTTGGGGGGGGGGTCACCTGTAGTATAGGGCTGGGGGCAGAAGAAGAAGAAGAGTTTTTATACTCTGCTTTTTTCTACCTTTAAGGAGTCTCAGAGCGGCTTACAATCACCTTCCCTTCTTCTCCCCACAACAGGCACCTTGGGAGGTAGGTGGGGCTGAGAGAATTCTGAGAGAACTGTGACTGGCCTAAGATCACCCATCATGCTTCACGTGGAGGAGTGGGGAATCGAACCCGGTTCTCCAGATTAGAGTCCGCCATTTATAACCACTATGCCACGCTGGCTCTCAGGAATTAGGCCAGGTGGTGTGAAAAGGCTGGACGGATCCAGCCCAAACACTTGAATGCAGATTCTAGCCCAAGGAGAGAAGGTGGGATTCAGCCGGCATGAAACAAAAAATCTTCTATAAATAACTGGAGAACTACAGCACATTTACTGTAAATCATGGCTTGGATCCAAAGATTGGAAAGATCCCAAGTTCACCTCCTTGCAGCTGCAACTAAAGGATCTCAGGTAGCAAGCGTAAGGAAAGACCGATATCTTCTTCCAGCCTTGGGGAGTTTCTGCTAGTCAGTGTAGATCAGGGGTCTTGCAGTGGTTCAGCGTAGGCCAGTATAAAACCAAATACGACTCTTCAAAAAAAAAAAAAAGGATGTATAATCTTTAAGTTAAGGTACATTGGAAAGGTAGGTGGGATGCGAAAATAACAAGTATGTGAAGAGAATGGCAGGAAAATAATCTTATGGGTAGGGCTGTCAAAAAAAAAATTCGGTACAGTTCGGATTCGGCCGAATTTGGCCCTTGTGGGTTCGGTACGTGCCGAAGTCCGAACTCCCCCACTTCGGATCCGTTCAATTCGGCGGGAATTCAAAGTTCGGAAAAAAATTCGGCCGAATAAAGCCATTAAAAACACAATCGCGCCTTTCCGCGGCTCTGGGGGGGCATTTTTTAAGGTGGAGGTCCCAAAATTTCAGGGTAGCTTGGAGGGACCCTCCTTGCAAGAACCCCCAAGTTTGGTTAAGATTGGACCAGGGGGTCCGGAGTTATGTGGCCCGGAAGGGGTCCCCCCCATCCACCCATAGGAAAGAAAGAACAGAAGCCGGCTGCTATTCATGCAATGGGCGGGGGGGACCCCTTCCGGGCCCCATAACTCCGGACCCCCTTACCCAATTCTCACCAAACTTGGGGGTTCTTGCAAGAAGAGTCCCCCCAAGCTACCCTGAAAGTTTGGGACCCCCACCTCAAAAAATGCCCCCTCCAGAGCCGTGGGAAAAACCTCCCTATGCCTGCTGGTGCTGAGAGATTTCTCATTAAGCTTGTTTCCTCTGCGGTTAACCACAGACGCCCAAAGTGTTAACCCCTCATGGGAAGTAGGTTAATGAGAAATCTCCCAGCATAGGCAGGCATAGGGAGGTTTTTCCCATGGCTCTGGGGGGGGGCATTTTTTGAGGTGGGGGTCCCAAACTTTTAGGTTAGCTTGGTGGGACACTCCTTGCAAGAACCCCCGTGTTTGGTGAGGATTGGGTTGGGGGGGCTGGAAGGGGGCTTGCCCCCTTCTCCATAAAAACCAATGCAAAACTTTTGGCTTAGGGCTTAGGGCTATCCATGGCTACTAGTCAAAGTGAATACTAGTCATGATGCATATCTATAATCTCCAGGGTCAGAGAGGTTTTGCCTTGGATTTGCCACTCTCTAGATGCACATTCCCCCCAGCCAAATTCTCAAAACTCAACAATAAGCCCCCATGCAGAGTTTGGAGAATCTGGCTGGGAAAATATGCATCTGGAGAGTGGCAAATCCAAGGCAAAACCTCCCCTGCTTAAATGACCAAGAGGTTTACCTCCCTCACCCAAGCCTGGGTGCTACCCTACCTAATAACTAGTGCACCCTTAAACAAAGTTAACCACCAACATCACAATTCACAAACAAGGCAGCTACCTTGAAGCAGATAGATCTCCCCTGCAAGCAGGAATCACACAGGTGAGGCGGTGCAACACTCTAGGAACCCAACTAACTTCAACCAAAGTACACTGGATCCACCCCCCCGCGGGCAGAGACTCACACTGACCCACTTAACTCCAGCCAAAGTTGGCAACCACAAAAAACAGCAGGAATAACACTCCCACAAAGGCAAGCCCACCCCAACCAGAACAGGTAATCCCCCCCCCACCAGAAATCACAGCGTACACACACAGAGCAACAACCCAAACATCAAATTTAACATAAAGAGCCCCAAACCAGGCCAAGCTTAACAGAGACTCAGTCAGTAAAAGCCTATGCCAACTCCAGGCCACAGCAGGAATTAGAAAGCCAAACTTGGGAATAGTAGCACAGGCCAGAAATCACAGCCCGCACACACAGAGCAACAAACCAAACACCTTTAAAATGACTATTCACTGTCCTGATGCAAAAGGAGAAATTCCCACCCCACCGCACTCGCCTGCTCATTGTTTGCATTTGTGTGTTAAGTGCCGTCAAGTTGCTTCCGACTCATGGCGACCCTATGGCCATTTATTCATGGAAAGGTTTGCATTGGAGTTGTCACTCTCTAGATGCACATTTTCCCCATCTGAATTCTCAAAACTCTGCACGGCGGCTTATTGTTGAGTTTGGAGAATATGGATGGGGGGGAAAGTGCATCTAAAGAGTGGCAACTCTGATGCAAAACCTTCCATGAATGAAAGTCCTCCAAAATGTCCCATCTTTGACAGCCCTGCTCAGATCTTGCAAACGGAGGGCCGTGGCTTCTGTGGCCCCCGCAGGCGGCAGGATCGCTCGGGAGATTGGAGGGGGGATTGGAGGGGGGGAAGGGCAGGCGATCCACTGCAGATCCCTCGCTTGTCTTCCCGGGACTCCCAGGAAGGCGAGCGGGGGGTTGGCAAGCTCCTCTGCTCTGCCTGGACAGGCAAAGCAGAGGGGTTTAAAGACCCCTCGCCTGTCTTCCCGGGACTCCCAGGAAGGTGAGGAACACACACCCCAGGCAGAACCGACGACAGCCCCCTTTGGCTTCCCCCCCACCCACAGAAACTGCTCCCTCCCCACACACACACAGACTCTGCTTTCCCCCCACACACACACACACATACACAGGAGAAAAGTTATAGATTAAAGCCCCCAAAGGGGTCTTACTGTGGCTGTCTTCTGTTCCATCAAGAGGGGCTGAAGAGGACTTGTAAAGTAATCCAAGATGATTCCAATTAGGCACGGAACGTTTTGCTCTGGAGAAGATGCACACAGGATCGGCTCGCTGATCCATTCATCCCAATAGGGGAAAGGGGAAAGGGGAAAGCCCATATCTCGGGACCCCCTGACCCAATGTTCACAAAACTTGGGGGGTTCCTTAAGAAGCTTAATCTAAAGTTCCAGTGAAAGTTTTGTGTCTGCGCCCCCAAAAATGCGCCCCCTGCAGCCATGGAAAGAGAAAAGGGGGGGAGGCGATATTTCTGCCCCCACCGAACCCATCTTTACAAAACTTGGGTAGTATCTTAAGAATAATTCACTGAAGCTATGCTAAAAGTTTGGGGGCTATATCCCCAAAAAAGCGCCCCCTGCAGCCACATAAATGGAAAAGGGGGGAGGGAAAAGGGGGAGAGCCCATATCTCGAGACCCCCTGACCCAATGTTTACAAAACTTGGGGGGTATCTTAAGAACACTGGTCTGAAACTCCGCTCAAAGTTTGGGATTTGTACCCCCAAAAATGCGCCCCCTGCAGCCATGGAAAGAAAAAGGGGGGGAGCCCATATCTCGGGACCCCCTGACCCAATGTTTACAAAACTGGGGGGTACC
Organism: Euleptes europaea; assembly: GCF_029931775.1. Classification (NCBI taxonomy): domain Eukaryota; kingdom Metazoa; phylum Chordata; class Lepidosauria; order Squamata; family Sphaerodactylidae; genus Euleptes; species Euleptes europaea. Next base: position 111,152,442 of record NC_079315.1, on the reverse strand, counting down.
TTAAGAAGCTTCATCTGAAGTTCCAGTGAAAGTTTTGTGTGTGCACCCCAAAAAATGCGCCCCCTGCAGCCACAGAAAGGAGCAAATGTGCACAAGCACCCCACACACACACACGAGGATTTCGCTCTCTCTCTCTCTCTCCCTGGCCGGGCCACACATCAGCTGATTCCTCCAGTACTTAATCCTGACTGATTGGCCAGAAGAAGACCCAGCTTGCCCACCGATTGGCCGGGGGAGGAGAATGCTGCTTACTGACGGTTATGCTGCTTACTGACAGCCGAATTTGCCGAATTTATTCGCGAACTCCCGAACTCGCTGAATTCGGCCCCCCCGGTTGCCCGCCAGTTTTGAGTTCGGATCCGTCCGAACAGAAAAGCACCGAATCAGGGAAAATTCAGTTGATTTTCAGTTCGGACCAAACCGAATTGACAGCCCTACTTATGGGACTTGACGACTTCTTAGAGATGCTTTGTGTGTGTGTATAGCACCATCAAGTCACAACTGACTTATGGCGACCCCAGCAAGGGACTTTCAGAGGTGGTTTGCCATTGCCTTCCTCTGCAGAGTTTTCCTCTGGGGGTCTCCCTTCCAGGTACTGACCCTGCTTAGCTTCCGAGATCTGGTGAGATCAGGCTATACCGTGCTGCCTTCCCTCCCAGAGACACTTTACAGAAACGGAAATAATAGGAGTAAACAGTTGCCAGCCCTTGGAGCCTGGGAGCTTTGCGTCTTGAAAGCTTATACCCCACAAATTTGTCACAGAGGTGCTACTGGACTCAAGTCTAGCTGTTCTAGACTCCGTGGGCATGGAGTAGGGGGTCACTGGCGGTGCAAGGGGGGATTTGTTGTGAATTTCCTGCATTGTGCAGGGGGTTGGACTAGATGACCCTGGAAGTGCCTTCCAACTGTATGGTTCTATGATTCTACTGCAGACCAACACAGCTACACCCTGAAGCAGAATGGAAATCCCCCCTCCTGCCCATAAATATGACTGGTCGTGTAGTGCAAGATTTAGATTCTATACAAAGCACTTGAAAGAAGCCCAAAGCATTAAAATCTCCATCCAGCTCTTTATTGGGGAAAATTATAGTGTTTCCTTGTGAACTGAGGTCTTAGATGCAAAAGTTCCTTTGTTAAAACTGTTTTTAATGTAAAAAAAAAACAAAACCAAAATGTTGCAAGCAGGTCTGATATTATTCAATTAGGTGTATAGCAAAGTCCCCTTTATCTTCATCACTCCCTAAAGTTTGAATCTGTATGCAGTTCTATTTCTGCTCTAGGCGAGGAGAGATCATTATGTCTCTGTACGACTGCTCATGTTCTTATGACTTGGCTTGGAGATCAGAGGCAACGGGCCCCAGTGATGGTGTTTATTTAGTAGCAAGACATGCAAATGAAGAGCCTTTCTCTAAAAGCCTGACTGTGGGGGGGGGGGGGAAACAGGTCTAGCAAACAGCAGATCACAAAAGTACGTCTCCCCACCTCTTGTTTCCTGAAAACAGCCTGCCTGTGTCCTTGCTCATTAATTTCTTGGCATCGGGTCGCGCGGCTGGCACATTTGCGTAATCGAGCCGCTCTGCCATGCGAGAGACCGTGCAAAATGGCCGATCTGATGATGGGCTTGTCGAGTCGGCGGCGGAGTCCAAAGCCTCATCAGCGTGTTATGTTCCGGGACGGCCCTGTTAGCGGCGCGTCGGACGGGCGCCTTCACTTCATAACAAAATTTAAATGCTCATCAGCGTCATCTTTGGAGTGGCAGCAGGGCCCCTGTGCTGGAGATCAGAGCACAGCCTCTCAGCGGGGGCCAGTGTCTGAACACAATGGCCGTCAAACCCTCACATTTTTTGTGTGTGTCAAAATAGTGTCAGGAGGTTCTCCATTCTCCAGTGCTCATTATGCGCTTTCCTGGCCTGACACTTCATCTGCCTGATGTTTTGGGGGCAGGGGACATCTGACTGTGGAGAGGGAAGACTTTGTGTGCCGGCTCCAAGGAAACCAAGTTCCAACTTTGAGGGAAGGAGGGAGTTCTTGTAATGATCCTCTTGCTTTCTTTATTACTGTATTGCTGTGCAATATGCTTATCCTCCCTGCCCTTGATGTAGTCCCCATGTTTTGCAGCCGCTGTTGTTTGGTAACAACAGATCCCTTTCTCCCTCGGAAAGCGCAACTAGAGTACTGAATTTAAAGCAATTTGCTGCCAGCCCTGGTCCCTTCCCACAAATATCCTGGGAATTGATGAGAAGTATAGAGAATCCCCTGCCTCATTAAAGGTTCTCGGCTCCTGTTAAAGAACTGCAGTTCGCGGAGGGAGAAGAAGCCGTCATGAGCCAAATGAGTTGCAGCAGTGGCGGAAAAGGAAACAGAGATCTCGTCTAGACAGAGGCTGCAAAAGTAATGTTGCTCCAGAGCCAAAACCAAAGGCAAAAACCACACGATACGGTTACTAAGACCAACCAAAAGAACACAAAACAACATGCAAGTGTTTGAGTTCTCCAGAACCCTTCATTAGGCTGGATTGAAGGGTAGGATGGCCAGAGAAAAGGGGAGAATTGTGTTTGAGGCCAGGATGGATACTGAGTGGAGGTGGAATCAGTTTCTACTTTGGGCCTTTTCAAAAGAAGGGGCGGGGACATTGACTACTTCTTCCAGTTTACAAACCACTGGTTGATGGGATATCATAACAGAACATACAAAAGGAACATATAGGTCCTATAAAAGGCTCAAAGCAGGTGAGGGGGAAGGTAGCCCCTGCCTTAAGAATATTGGAGATGGGTTTTAGATAATACATGAGCCCATTGATCACCAAAATGGTGTCCTGCCTTTTTGCCCTCATCAGGGCCATCAATGTGCAATGGTGCAAACATAAGGCATACCCTTAACATAAGGCATAATATAAGGCAGGGCTTGGTGTAGGAAAAGGTAAAGGTAGTCCCCTGTGCAAGCACTAGGTCATTAGTGACCCATGGGGTGACGTCACATCCCATATCCTAGGCAGACTATGTTTACGGGGTGGTTTGCCAGTGCCTTCCCCAGTCATCTTCCCTTTACCCCCAGCTGCAAGCTGGGTACTCATTTGACCGACCTCAGGAGGATGGAAGGCTGAGTCAACCTTGAGCCGGCTACCTGAAACCGACTTCTGTCAGGATTGAACTCAGGTCATGAGCAGAGCTTTTGACTGCAGTACTGCATCTTACCACTCTGCACCATGGGTCTTGGTGTAGGAGCAGGACCATAAAAGGGACACTCCCAGGGAAGGTGAAGGAGACCAGCTGAAGCCCCCATGAAAGGGTGTAGGTGATGCCAAGACCAGTTCAGGTAACGGGACTGAGGTTAAAAGGGTGTTGGAAGCTTCTCTCCTGATGCTGAAAGAAGTATGTGCCCTTTCTCCCACTTCTCAGGTCATTGGGCAACAAGGAGCTGAGGTGCTGAACATAGTCTTTGGGCGAGGGGAACCATAGAATCATAGAGTTGGAAGGGACCACCAGAGTCATCTAGTCCAACCCCCTGCAGGCAGGAAATTCTCAACCACCTTCTACCCCACACATCCAGTGACCCCTACTCCATGCCCAGAAGATGGCCCAAAAAATTCTCTAGGATCCCTGGCTATGTTGGCCTGGAGGAAAATTGCTTCCTGACCTTAAAGTGGTGATTGGCATTTCCCTGGGCATGTAAGAAAGGGCTACAAGAGCCAAGCACTGATGCAACCTCTCCTGCCCTCCCTCTCATGATCTGCCTAAGTTCACAGAATCAGCATTGCTGTCAGATGGCCATCTAGCCTCTGCTTAAAAACCTCCTGGGAAGGAGACCTTACTACCTCCCGAGGGAACCTGTTCCACCAAGGAACCGCTCTAACTGTCAGGAAGTTTTGGGAGGGTGAACCAGTATCCACCCTCCCACAACAAAAGAAAGGGAAATAACCCAAAATGAATTGAATTAAGAACCCAAAAGGTTAAATATATGGGTTCAATATCTATAGGTTAAAAGCATAAACAAATATAGGGAAATAGATATATTTATTACAATATTTCCTTAAAACATGTATCTTGGCCCAAATAATAGCTGCACAAATGTACATTAATACAAAGGACCATTGTTGACCCAGACCAGATGCGTTTCGGCCTTCCTGAGTGGTCAAATGATATTAATCATACAGCACATTAACAATCTCAAAACTAGACCAAGATGAAATGCTATGGAGAGAAAAGGAAAAAAAACAAAAGAAATGATTGATAGTTGAAATTGATGTATTTATGAACAACATGCCAAATAAAATTTATTTTAGGATACTTACTACTACTAATAATTCTCTGTGACCAAAGGCACAGTCATTGGGCACTGGTGACTATCAGAAACCAGCAATGGCTGGAGGTATCCAGCTGACTGGCGGAAAAGGCGAGAGTGGGGTGCGTGCACACCCCAAGAGACAAGGGTATGTTGGCTGAGGGGGAGGAGCTTGCCCTCCGGGCAATGCCAGTTAACAACATTCTGGAGGAGGAGAAGAAGAAGGAGAGTTGGTTTTTATATGCCAACTTTCTCTATCACTTAAGGAAGAATCAAACCAGCTTACAATCACCTTCCCTTCCTCTCCCCACAACAGACACTCCAGATTAGAGTCTGCCACTTGTGAAAGAGTGAGGAATCAAACCAGGTTCTCCAGATTAGAGTCTGCCGCTCATGTTCTCCATATTAGAATCCACTGCTCCTAACTACTACACCATGCTGGATAACAAACCTTTTACTCTACACCAATGTCAATTGGGTGTACTTTGATTTAGCTTTGGTAGGGGATGACGGGCTGTTCCAGTGACCTGAGAGAAAAGGCAGGTTATGCTGCATTGTCTTGACTTTTGTTTTTTGCAATAAGACTTTGAGAGAGAGATTAGCAGTGCGTTCCTAAGGAGAGTTACTCCAGTCTACGCCCATTCCTTTCAGTGGGCTTTGACTGGAGTAACTCTTCTTAGGAATGCACTGTAAATCATTCATTTGTGATTACTTAAATTCCCAAGAAAATGCTTTGTTTTCATGAAAGAGTAATAAGAATCATTGGACATGGTTTGCCTTTTACAAACCCCTGTTGTCTCGGTTCCACTGCGTGTGCTTTCAACAACTTTCTGATTGCTGAGGGGAACGGGTCAGCCATGGAGGGCTATGAAGATGTTCAGGGCTCTGGAAAGCAAATCCTGAGGGGAAAGAGTGAAGGACCAGGCTATTATTAGACTGGAGAAGAAAAGGCTGAGGGAAAGACTTGATTGTGCTTTCCAAACACCTAAAGGGTTGTCACATGGAAGAAGGCAAAGATTTGTTCTCTGGGGCAAAGGGGTAAGACTAGGTCTGATGGGGATTAAGTTATGAGAAGGCAGAGTTCAGCTGAACAGTAGGAAAAAAAACTTCCTAATGGTAACAGCAGATTGAGGATGGAACAAATTATTTTGGCAGGGGGTGGTGTGGTTAAGAGCAGTGGTTTGGAGCGGTGGACTCTGATCTGGAGAACCGGGTTTGATTCCTCACTCCTCCACATGAGCGGCGGCCGCTAATCTGGTGAACTGGATTTGTTTCTCCACTCCTATGCATGAAGCCAGCTGGGTGACCTTGGGCTAGTCACACACTCTCAGCCCCCACCAACCTCACAGGGTGTCTGTTGTGGGGAGAGGAAGGGAAGGTGATTGTAAGTTGGTTTGATTCTTCCTTAAGTGATAAAGTCGGCATATAAAAACCAACTCTTTTTCTTCATCCTTGGTTTTCATGACTTGACAGCCATCTGTTGTGGTGTTCTAACTTTCGATTTCCTGCATTGAGCAGTGGGGTTTGGACTGCATGATTCTATGAATGTTGAAACATGATATAGGTACTATGAAGGGAAAGGGAGATGTACAGGTGGAGAAGTTTAAATAAATGGGAACTGTAGAGTGGTAGGGCAGGGGATTTCTTGAAAGTTGATTTAAATAAAGTCTTGGGAGTTAAGCACTAACATGGTCCAGGATGCAAGAGTGAAAAGTGGAATTATTATTTTTTCATATATAGCCTGGAGTCAGGGAGGGGTGGTGAATTGTTGGGAGAGCTGTGTTATTTCATATGCTGATGTGTTTCATGTAAGAAACCAAACTTTTGACTAGGGCTGTTGAAAAAAAAATTCGGTAAAATTCAGTTCGGCAAAATTCAGCCCGTTTTGATTCGGGAAATGCCAAAGTCCGAACTCCCCCGATTCGGATCCGTGGAATTCGGCACACAATTCGAAGTTGGGGGAAATTTTTGGCCATTTAAAGCCATTAAAAACACATTTGCGCCTTTCTGTGGCTCCAGGAGGGCATTTTTGGAGGTAGAGGTCCCAAAAAATTCAGCATAGCTTGAGGGGATCCTTTTTGCAATAACCCCCAAGTTTTGTAAAGATTGGGTCAGGGGGTCCCGAGACATGGGTCCCAGAAGGGGTCCCCCCCCAAAAAATAGCCAGTTGGAATAAAGGCATTAAAAACACATTCATGCCTTTCTGTGGCTCTGGGGGGGTGCTGTTTGGAGGTAGAGGTCCCAACATTTCAGTGTAGCTTCAGGGGACCTTTCTTGCAAGAACCCCCAAGTTTTGCTAAGATTGGGTCAGGGGGCCCTGAGTTATGGGGCCCAGAAGGGGTCCCCCCATCTGCCCATTGGAATAAAGCCATTAAAAGGGATGTACTAAAATGAATGACAAGTCAGCCCATTGGAAGCAATGGCAGAGGCTGCCCAGCCCATTGAAGATAATGGGAGACGGGAATGTCGGTTGACTTGCATTGACTCCACTGAAATACATTACAGGGGATGTACTAAAACGAATGACAGGCTAGCCCATTCGAAACAACAGGAGTGGCTGCACAGCCCATTGGAAACAATAGGAATCAGCCAGAGAGAGACTCACTGACCCACAGTTAACTCCACACGAAGTTGGCAACCGGTGAAAACTGTAAAAAGCACAGTCCCACACAGAGGCAATCAAGCCCATATGGACGTGGCTGGACCAGAAGTGTCCCTGAGGAGACATTCGAAGCTGCCTCAAGAATCACTTGAGATCCTCTGCTAAATTAAATCCGATGCAGGCATGTTTAGAAATCTCTTAAATAGCCAACAGCAAGAGTAAGGCTGCAGTCTTGAAGGGGGGGGCACTTAAGCCATCCCAGGGGCAAACATGCCTACTGAATCCTTCTCACATAATAAATTTGTCTTTGAATTTCCCTTCTTCCCGCTTTCACCCTTTTCAGATCCTGCAATAAGGCTTTCTTAATTTAGCTACTTCCGAATTCCATGACTATTGGATGCTCATTTCAAAAGAAAATGTGTCAGCTTATGATTGAAGGTAGCAATCCAAAGTTTGTTTAAACAGATGTTCAGTACTCTACTGAACAGATGCTAAGCAATTTTTTTTCCATTTCAGTGGAGCTTGTGAAGAAGAACTTCATGATAGACTACACCATAAATCAGTTAAAGCTTTTTGCCTTAACACAATGTGGAAGAGGAACAGTTAAAAAATCTGTGAACTAGGAATGCCACATGAATAAAGAAATCTTAGGCCATTGGTGGTAGAAAATGCCATCAAGTTGAAGCAAACTATGTCAACCCTGTTGGGTTTTCAAGGCAAGAGACGAACAGGAGTGGTTTGCTGAGTCACTTCAAGGTCAGTATTGTCTACTCTGACTGGCAGCAGCTCTCCGGGGTCTCAGGTAGAAGTCTTTCACATCCTCCTCCTATGGGAGATTCTGAACGTGGGGCCTGGAATTTGCAAAGTCATAGTCCCTCCATCTCATCTTATTGTTGCCTTACCTTCTCAGCTTGGCTACAGTCAGATAGGAATGACCTTTATAATTGGTCCACCTATATGATTTCAACCTTCCAGATGTCCGTGTGCTGTGGCTTCATGGTGAAATATACTTTGTGTGAAGAACATCCCAGCTTCAATCCTGGCATTTCCAGTTACAATGTCTTACAACATCTTGAGACCCTGGCGAGCTGCTGACAGTCAGAGTAGGGCTGTTGGGAAAAAAATTCGGTAAAGTTCAGCTTCGGCAAAATTCGGCCCTTTTAAATCCGGGCCGTGCTGAAGTCCGAACTGCCCCTCTGCTGCTGCCCTGAACCCCGAATTTGCCAAATTTATTCCCGAACACCCCGAACTCGCTGTATTCGGCTCCCTGATTTCCCGCCTTTTTTGAGTTCGGTTCGTCCCAAACTAAAAACCGCCGAATCAGGTGTAATTCGGCGGTTTTTCGGTTCGGGACAAACCGAATCAACAGCCCTAAGTCAGAGTAGACAATAGTGAGGTAAGAAGACAACAGTATTAGGCAGATTTTTATACTGTGTACTGTGCCTTGGCACATACTGAAAAGGAGTAATGCCTCTGTGTTAGGCTTAATGTCATCCAAGCATTCTAGAGATGTTCCATGGATATCCAAGGCAATTTGCACTTTAGTAAACTGGTAGGAGCCCCATAGGAACCCTGTGGCGCAGAGTGTTAAACTGCAGTACTGCAGTCAAAAGCTTTGCTCACGACCTGAGTTCGATCCCAACGGAAGTCGGTTTCAGGTAGCCGGCTCAAGGTTGACTCAGCCTTCCATCCTTCCGAGGTCAGTGAAATGAGTACCCTGCTTGCTGGGAGTAAAGTGTAGATGACTGGGGAAGGCAATGGCAAACCACCCTGTAAACACAGTCTTCCCAGTAAACGTCAGGATGTGACGTCACCCCATTGGTCAGGAATGACCTGGTGCTTGCACAGGGGACTACCTTTACCTTTATGATGGTTGCATATGAAATAAATTGTATTGTGGACGATTCCGATGGAAGAGCAAGGTTACCCAACTAGAGACATCAAAATCATTGGCATTCAAAGTTGACAAAGAAACACCAAGAAGAAAAATATAAATTTTTGCCCTGCTGTAGGAAAATGCATGAAGAACATGGTTCCTCTTCTCTTCTTTTTGACTCTCGTCTCATATATTGAAGCTCCTGTCTCACTTTTTTTTTGCAATAAATCAGAAATCCCAGGCTGATCTGATAGACGTCGAGGTACATAAGCCTGAGGGATTCTATGCTGTGGACACCATAAGCTTCACAATATAAAGACAAGCCCCTGCCTTGCTTCACCGTAGGAAGACAAATAGATCTTGATTCCCTGTGGTCTAAAATTCATCAGAAATCTCTAGCTTTCAGAGAGGAAGACTAAAGCACTTGCAGAAGGCAAAGAAGAACACACAACATAACCAATAAACTACAACAAACAGGAATGCTGATGAAACAGTTTGAGATTTAACAATATCGTCCATGTGGGTGAACGGCTCAATGGTGTACACCTCTTCTCAGTTCTAAATAGATTTGATCAATGATAAAATTCAATTGCAGACAGATTGTTTCCCTCCCTATTTCCTTTCCTGTACCCCATATCCAAAATAAAACTTTGGAAAATTAAAAGAGAGAGATAAAATTCAATTTAATCAATGTTACTGTGTTTTCTAAAAAAGTATGTAACACCCCCCCCCCAAGATATTATGTCATAAGTTTGTTGTGCTAGTGGTTTCCCATCAGCCTTAGAAAGCAGATAGAAATACAAATTGTCATCTGCATCCAGTGCACGTCCAAATGTGTTGCTGGGTCAATACAAAATCTGCTTGAATGTCAAGATGCTCTACTCCATCCTGTCCGTACCCGTTCATGAGGCTGCTTTCTACCGAGTCTGACCACTGATCTGTCAAGGTCAGTATTGTCTTTTCCGATTGGCAGCAGCTCTCCAAGTTCTTCAGGTTTTTTTCTTTGCTAAAATTTTATTGGTTTTTATAATAGAAATTTTCCATAATAACTAAAAACATATAAACATTACAAAGAAAGAAAAAAGATAAAGGAAATTTCTTTGACTTCCCCATCACCTCTGTCCGCCTCTTAATAAAGTATTTCTATCCCAACGTAATATGGTCTGATCTTAATTATTCTTAAACTCATTTAAGTTTCATTTAACTTTCATATAACATACTCTATTGATATAAATGGTTATAATTCTTAGTATTAATAGTGTCATCTAGATCAGATTAAAAGATATTCTTCCATTTTCCCCAGTTTTAATTCATATTCACAATATTTCATCCAAGCCTCCCATTCCCCCATAAATCGAACATTGTCTTTTTGATTTATAGTAGCTGTAAGTTTTGCCATTTCCACCAGTTTCCAAGTTCTTCAGTTTTGAGGTCTTTCACATCACCTACTTTCACATTACCTAAGATATCACTCTTACTAATGTAAGAGTAAAAGGAAGCATGTTAGGCTTACCTTGAGGGCCAGATGATTTTATACCTTAAAATCAACTAACTAGATTTGATGAAGGAGCCCAGTGGCTCAGAATGGTAAGCTGCAGTATTGCAGTCCAAGCTCTGGTCACAACCTGAGTTTGATCCCGACGGAAGTCTGTTTTCAGGTAGCCAGCTCAAGGTTGACTCAGCCTTCCATCCTTCCAGGGTCGGTAAAATGAGCCTGCTGGGGGTAAAGTGAAGATGACTGGGGAGGGCGATGGCAAACCACCTCGTAAATGTCGGGATGTGACGTCACCCCATGGGTCAGTAATGACCCAGTGCTTGCACAGGGGACTACCTTTACCTTTTTAGATGTGGTGAAGCCACTTGTGTGCTCTGCTGTTTACTCCCGGGATTCCTGCATTTTAGCCTGATGGTGGTGGTGGTGGTGGTGGAAAATGCTGTCAAATTGGGGTTTTCAAGGCAAGAGACATTCAGAGGTGGTCAGCCAATGTCTGGCGGCCTTGTTCAGAGGTGGTTTGCCATTGCCTGTCTCTGCGTCATGACCCTGGACTTCCTTGGTTGTCTCCCATCCAAGTACTAACCAGGGTACTGCAAGTGTTTAAGTGGGGTCCCCCTTGTGGTTCTTGTAGCAAAAGGTACTATTAATAATAATAATAAAAAAAAACCTTATCCTAGTCAGTGAATGATCATACTTTTTCCAAAAAAATCAGCAAGTAAAACTTTAAGGCTTGGTCTTTTGCTGTTGGTTATCAATGCAGAGTCCCGTCCCCCCTTCTGTCTCTTTCTCTCCAGATATTGCAAGATATGGATTTAATTAGAACAGTGTTCTTTGTGTTCCCTTTTCTCTGCAACTATTTTCTTCCACATTATCAAGATGATGCTCCATGGTCTGGCTTACCAAACATCCACCGCTTATGCCCTTCTTATTTCGTCTGTTATTTACTGTCTCATCCCACAAGTTGAGCATTAGATTTATGCCAACTTAATTGGATTTATGCTGATTTATTTCCTTGAAAACCAGTGGGTTGAATGGTGCAGTCCTGGGCACATTTGCTTGCATGAGAGTCCTGCTGAAATAAATCTACCAAACCTGTTATGTTTAGAATGCTGGAGAAAATAATTGGACATCTATGTATTCTCTTGTTCTGTGAAAAAAAGATTCTGCCTTGGAAGTAAAAGAATGGCCTTGTAAAACAAAGCATGATAGAATGTAAATGCCAGCTGTAGTTTAATAATAATTCTGTGCTGTCAGATCACAAGCAACTCATGGCGACCCCAGGACCATTAGGTTTTCAGTACAAGAGATGAGCAGAGGTGGTTTGCCATTGCCTTCCTCAGCATAGCAACCCCAGTATTCTTTGGCAATCTCCCATTCAGATATGAGCCATGGCTACAGTTGCCAACCTCCAGGTACTAGCTGGAGATCTCCTGCTATTACTACTGCTCTCCAGCCCATAGAGATCCGTTCACCTGGAGAAAATGGCCGCTTTGGCAATTGGACTCTATGGCATTGAAATCCCCCCCTTCCCAAATCCCGCCTTCCTCAGGCTCCACCCCAAAAACCTCCTGCTGGTGCTTGAGAGGGACCTGGCAACCATAGGGCCACCCAAATCCAGTGGATTCCTTGTAGTTTTCATTATGATCCTCTTGTATCTGTCAGCTCTCCATGTAGAACTACATGATCCCTAATGTATTTGGATCCCTAATGTATTTATTTACATTCCCATCAAACAACCTTCAGCCCATTCCTGTGACTCATGGAAATGTATGCTTACGTCTGAAACTTATAGCCATGTATGTGCAGAAAGGGCCTTGTGGGATGCTGAATAGAAGGCTTGCGCACACCCGACTGTATCTGTTCTGCATTTGCACATGATGAATATCTAATTGCATTATTTGCTTAGGGAGTAGCATGTTCAACCCAGTTAAACAAATTACTTTAAAAAAAAAACCAAACAATCACCTCACAGATTGGGTTGCCAACCACCAGGTACTAGCTGGAGATCTTCTATTACAACTGATCTCCAGCTGATAGAGATCAGTTCACCTGGAGAAAATGGCCGCTGTGGCAATTGGAGTCTATGGCATTGAAGTCCCTTCCCTCCCCAAACCCACCCGCCAATGGCAAAGAGGGACCTGGCAACCCTATGCCAACCTCCAGGTGGTGGCTGGAGAATCTCCTGGGATTACAACTGATCTCCAGGCGACAGAGATCAGTTACCCTGGAGAAAATGGCCACTTTAGAAGGTGGACTCTATGGCATTATACCCCATTGAAGTCCCTCCCCCCAAACCTCACCCTCCTCAGGCTCCACCCCCAAAATCTACAGATATTTCCCAATCTGGAGCTGGTAACTTTACTGACAAAGCAAAAATCAAATATTTCCATTGATGGGAGCCATTTTATTTCTCCTATAAATGTTCTTTTTATTTGTCTCCATTTATAGTTCACCTTTTTCATTGAGACTCAAGGTGGAAGAACTAGAAAACAATGCAGTCAAGACCAGCATAATATAATATGTGCAACACAATGCAATATAATTAGATTGCAAAATTAGAGAACTATGAAATAAATTATTATAATCCATCCAAGCAACAATACAAAGGGAAAAAATTAAAACTGCAATCCTAATCCTTTTACATAAAAAGAGAACCCTTTTGGACAATTCCATTTTACTGCCACTATAATCCCTTCATAATAAAGGCCCTCCTAAACCATTCTGTTTTACACACTTCGCAGAATGTTAAAAATATGGGATCCTTCCTTCCTGACCTTGTTAGGAGAGCCATTCCACTGGGTGGGCATGTTTTTAGTGTATTTTATTATATTTTAGTGGCTCATTTTTTATTCATTTCTCCATCCCTCTTCTCCATCCTCTTCACTTCACACCTGGCCTTCCAACTTTGTCTGGTTTCAGTTCTGTTTGCTGCATCAATTGCACAATAGACACCACACGCGGTGTCTTCTTTTTTTAAAAAAAAACAAGCTTGGCTAAGCTATGTGCTTTACATTGAATGCTCTGAACTTGCAATGCACTGTGGGAGTTGTAAAGGTTCATGTCTCCGCAGGGGTCGAACTTTCTTCTAAGTGCATTTAAGCGGCAGCCTTTTAAAAGGCCTCGGCACTTGGTTATGAGTCATTCAGGACGTATCTCATGTGAGAAATTGGAGAGCAGGTGTGGGGTACGACAGGATGACATCTTAAAAGCTCCTGTAAAGATGGGATTTACTGTTAATCTCTTGAACTGCATTAATATAATGTGCCTGATTGTGTAGTGAAGCATGGAGAATTTCTAATGAGACCCCAACATGGCTAATTTTCAGACTTCTTTGAGAAATCTACTCTGTCCGTAGGTACATAAAATAAGAGAACAAGAACGACATCTTCTTAATAGCATGTAGTTCACAGAGATATTTCCTCCTCGTGCCCTAGGTTTTGCAGAAATGTGTTTGCAAAAGAAGTTTGGACACCCTTTTGGAGGTCCATACATTTAGCGTCATTGACCGGCTTGTGGAGGAGATGTGGCCTTTAGTAAGTCACAGAAAAGCAGGGCAACCATGAAGCATTAGTGTACACATCAGGGGAAGCTGATTCACATGAAGTGCTGGTATAGCTTTACTCTGCTCTGGTTAGACCTTACCTAGAGTATTGTGTTCAGTTTTGGGCACTGCAATTTAAGAAGGATGCAGACAAGCTGGAATGTGTCCAGAGGAGGGCAACCAAGATGGTGAGGGGTCTGGAGACCAAGTCCTGTGAGGAAAGGTTGAAGGAGCTGGGTATGCTAAGCCTGGAGAAGACTCTCCAAAGAAAATTCTCCAAAGCAGCCATTTCCTCCAGGGAAACTGGTCTCTCTAGTCTGGAGATCAGTTGTCATTCTGGGACCTGGAGGCTAGCAACCCTAAAATACATACATAACCTTTCATAGGCTCGGGCTGTTTGAGGCACTTCCCTGAATCTGTAATAACAATTTTCTTATCCCCATGCTCTGAAAAAGAGGTACTTGTCCCAGTGTTTGGCTTTAATCCACAACCATAAAAGAGCAAAAATAGGGTTATCATGCAAAGAGAAGTTTAATTAACTCAGATTTAGCCCTCCTGAGAAGAGAGATATTTTGGAAGTCACCTCACCCAACCCTTTAGTGCCAGGCAGTCAGAAACTATCTTCTAAGGAGTGTCTTGCTGTGGTTCAAGACAGTGAAGGAAATTAACTGCCTTGGCAAATGTTGCCTCGATAAGAGGTTAATGCTATGCTAATATGGCTCTTTTTTTTAAAAAAAGAAAAGCTATATAAATGAGAACTGCTAATATGATTAAAGGCAGTTAATAGGATTAAAAGGTTCTTTAAAATGGGATGCTTTTTCAAAAAAATTTAAGAAGGGCTTTTGGTCTGCTTTGCATCAGTCACGCTGTATTATGCACCTGCTCTAGCAAAATATTCTAAATTAAGGCTCGGAAGAAGCTCCGGTGGATGTTTTCGCAGAGTTTCTGGTTTTAGAAAGTAAGGATCCCTCCCAGCTCGCAGAGTGTTCTCAGAGATTAAGGAAGAAAATCATACCTGCTGTTTTGTCCCTTCGGGTGGTACATTATGATCCTTTTGCTAGTTCTGCATAGTGTTGGCACCAACCCGCTGTTCTTTAATGTTAGATTTCCTTGGCATTATATAATCCTGTGTGTTGCTTTCAAGAGGGTATAGACAAAGCTAAGCTGGCCATAGATATGGAGTGTTGTAGAGGGATGCTGCTGAATTTCACAGCTCTGTTGAGTCAGCTCCAAAACCCCTGTTTTGATTTTGCTTCTCCCTTGTGGGAACTGAAATCTGAGCCTTTGTTTTCACACTTTTCTTTTTTGTTTCTTCACACTGATTTTTTTTTCCTCCTTAAGTTTACTCCGTTCCAAAGAATTGGGAAACCCAGTAACAAAAATGGGTGAAATGAAAAGGTTTACACTGATGACATACAAACCAAAATGAAATGAAAAAGGGCAGATTAGTATATATCTAAATGTGTGGTCAGGTTCGGGTTGCCAGCTCTGTGTTGGGAAATACCTGGAGATTTGGGGGGTAGCGCCTGAGGAGGGTGGAGTTTGGGGAAGGGGAGGGACTTCAATGCCATAGAGTCTAATTTCCAGGTGAACTGATCTCTATTGGCTGGAGATCAGATAGCTCAATGAAGATGTCAACCCAGTGTGCGGCTGCTGTAAAACAGGCAAATTCCATGCTGGCCATAATTAGACGAGGAATAGAGAATAAAACTGCTGCTATCATACTGCCCTTGTACAAATCTATGGTGAGACCACACTTGGAATACTGTGTACAGTTCTGGTCACCACACCTAAAAAAGAAGGTGCAGAAAAGAGCAACCAAAAGGATTAGGGGAATACAGCAACTGTCCTATGGGGAGCGGTTAGGACGCTTAGGGCCGTTTAGCTTGGAAAGAAGGCGGCTGAGGGGAGACATGATAGAGGTCTATAAAATTATGCAGGGTTTGGAGAGAGTGGACAGGGAGAAGTTTTTCTCCCTCTCCCATAACACTAGAACGCGAGGTAATCTGTTGAAGCTGGAGGGTGACAGATTCAAAACAGATAAAAGGAAGTATTTTTTCACACGACGCATAGTTAAATTGTGGAACTCCCTGCCCCAGGATGTGGTAATGGCTGCCAGCTTGGAAGGCTTTAAGAGGGGAGTGGACATATTCATGGAGGAAAAGGGTATTCATGGCTATTAGTTAAAAGGGATACTAGTCATGCTGCATGCCTATTCTCTCTAGTATCAGAGAGAATTAGGTGCTGTGGAACACAGGCAGGACAATGCTGCTGCAGTCGTCTTGTTTGGGGGCTTCCTAGAGGCACCTGGTTGGCCAATGTGGGAACAGACTGCTGGTGCTGGACTTGATGGGCCTTGGTCTGATCCAGTAGGGCCCTTCTTATGTTCTTATGTTCTTATGAGTACTCTTCCCCCCTCCCCCCAAAAAAAGCCAAATGAGAATTGGCCCTTTGTGAGTTTCTGGTACCTGTATCCAAAAATAGTTAGATTTGGTGTCATAGGGATGCATGAGGTATATCGGCACATACAGAGGATAATGGGATACGCTGGGCTATTTAAGCCCTTCTCTCCAGCGACTTGCCAGTAATGAAAGTAGCCATTGAAGCTGCTTTTGCTGGGGGACAGGAGGAGCTCTTGAGTGCAGCCATGTTGCTATAGAGACGGCAGGCCTATGATTGTGGGATTTCGATGCTCGCTTCCCCCCCGCCCCCAACTTCTCTTGCACCACTGTGGGAAGGAGCCCTGTGTAAATTCATTCAGGGCAAATCACATCCTTAGTCCGAAAGCTAATAGTGGAAATTCAATGAATATATCTCTGTATCAATTTACCAGAATACCAAATTATTTCAGCTTGACCAATAAGGCTGCGGCGAATGCCAATGGAATGAATAATGCTGTAAGAATGATCTGTTCACCCTTGAGTGGTAGGAATGGATAACCACTCTAGATATTCATAGAATCATTTTATTTTAAAAAAAAAGTTTAGCTCCTTTTTCTGGCATTGAGCGCACCATCCATCTCATTAGTATCATTAACCAAATGTATCCATGTAGGACATAAAAGTAATTACGAAATATGGGGGTAGGGAATCATTAAGCAGCACTGTAAAATAAGTAATATTGATTCATGTGGCATTTGAATAATAGGATTAATCATCCCGAGCATGTCTGGGATTATAAAAGGGAAAGAAATACGGAATTTCACATCGAGGGTGTCAGTCTGGCAAGTTTATGAGCTCCTCGGTGCTCTAACAAGCACACGACTGAAAGAATGGTGGACTTGGTTTGACGCTGTAAGCGGCTGGGTTCCATTCTAGCCGCCAATACCTTCCCAAATGGGTCAGTTTATGATCTCTCCAGTTCCAATCTGGGGAACAAATTTCCGACTGTAAAAACCACAAACGCGCCCCCCCAGTACATTCAGTAGTTCTCTAGATCGGTGGTTCTGAAACTAGGAGATGATTCTAAAATTATTGTCAAAGGCTTTCACGGTTAGAGTTCATTGGTTCTTGTAGGTTATCCGGGCTGTGTAACCGTGGTCTTGGAATTTTCCAAGACCACGGTTACACAGCCCGGATAACCTACAAGAACCAATGATTCTAAAATTGATTGCCGTCTTTCTGAGGGATTTTATTTAGGGAGAAAGCTTGGATTGTGGTCTGTAGTTACAGAACGAGTCAGCCCAATTAGGGGTTAGACCATCGGTCCCCAATCTTTGCGAGCCTGCGGGCACGTTTGGGATTCTAACACGGCATGGTGGGCGCAGCAAAAAAAATGGCTGCCTCGGGAGGCGGAGCCACCTACAAAATGATCGCCACAGCTTAACTCCAGTAACAGAACCTGGCCTGTGAGAAATGGATATATAGCTATATTCAAAAATGGAGCCCTAATACTAAGCAAGAGCTTGTAGCTACGCTACTGGCAGATATTGATCCAAATGTGTCCTTGAGGGTGACAAAAATTTTGTCTATGGCATTTAATGGAACTATCTTTTAAAATTTTAACTCGTTGTTTTTATTTATTAAAAAAAACACAAAGCTCTCTATGATCGTCTGATAACAGTCTACTGGTGGTCACTCTTAGGAGTGTGCGGTTGTCCTCGACAAGATCCAGGGCCTTTTTGGCCCTGGCTCCAGCCTGGTGGAATGCTCTGTCTGGTGACATCAGGGCCCTGCGGGACCTTAAAGAGTTCCGCAGGGCCTGCAAGACAGAGCTATTCCGCCAGGTCTACGGATGAGGACAGCCACAAATTTCATCTTGCTGGCCTCCCTATCCTCACCTTTTACTTTATATTAACTGAGGGGTAACCTCCTGCCTATCTCTGGCAACATGAGGTTAGTTTAGGTGCCGTCTGCAGGCTTCAGTTTCAATGGGAATTTTAGGGTGAAAACGCATGGTCACTTTATCCTCCTTTAATCCCTGTTTCAGCCAGGATTCAACACATGCATTTCGCCTAATGTGCGTTCAATCCTGGCTAAAACAGGGATTAAAGGAGGATAAAGCGACCGTGAGTTTTCGCCCTTAGTGTTTTTAAATTCAGGATTTATAATTAATTTTATTCTGTATTGATTATATTGATGGATTTTAACATAATGTTATCCACCCTGAGCCTGGCTTTGACGGGGGAGGGCGGGTTATGAATCGAATAAATACATACATGCATACACACACACATGCATGCATGCATACATACATACAATGTGAAAACTGAAATGAATGTTATCTTAGATATTTTGTTTGTTTTATATGCATTTTCTTTTCTTTTTTGCTTGTGACGTGTTGGTCTTTGAGCAGTAAATAAATGGAAGCAGTAAATAAATGGAAGATCCTTGTGCTGGGGTGGCAGCCGCTGTGCTCTGATAAAACTCGCCCTGATAGATCAGACGCCTCAAATATTGAACTCTCGAATTTATTTCACAGATCTAGGAATGCTTTCAGATTTCACATCCCCATTTTTCCCCAGCTGCAAAATCCTTGTTTCCTATCACTCTCATGTGCAAATCAAACCAATGATCCTTTATTTTCATTGTTCGTTGCCTCGCACCATTTCCCCCTGTAAAATGGATGCATTTTTCAATATTATCTGTATATTGGTCAGCGTTGTACATGACATGATTATATTATACGGCTGGTGGGTATTGTATCCATAAATACCACATCATTTGCACATACAAACTTGTAAACAGTGCAAGCAATGATCAACAGCGGCGGGGGGGGGGGGGTTTAGAGCCAGAACCAGTGACAGATCTATAAATGGCTATAAAAAGAAATGAAAAGGGGAATAGTCACTCATCCCTTAAAAGAACACTGTTCATTATTGCCAGGTAAAGAGTATTCAGCATGTACTCTGGTTCCGGATTTTTCACCCACATTTAGTGTCATTTTCCCTAGGAGAACTGATCTCTATGGTCTGGAGATCAATTGTAATAGAGGGAGATTTCCCGGGCCCATCTGGAGGTTGGCAACCCTAATAGGAGAGATTTAAGCATGTGCTTACCTCTTCCATGGACCTTAGTGAAATTTAGAGGAACAGTTGGCTGAAGGAGGCCCAGAATATATGTATTTCACATGTTGTATCTGTTATTAAATGTACTGAGCTCATTTTAAAACTGATAAAAATATTGTGAAGGAGAAAAATTGCAATCTAGCGGAAGTCAAACAGCACAAAGATTCTTTTCTGGATGTGGGCCTGTGTCCCTTGACAATACGGGACAATGCTTTGTAAATTATAAACCTTTCTTCTGCCACATTTTGATGAAATATGTCGCAACTGGGAATCAAGTCAAAGGATTCCACATTATTTAGGCAGCATTATTTAGGCATCTCAGTAAGATGGAAAGTTTTAAAATGAACATTATGAATACATCTCCTTTTCCAAGTTATTTACAGAGGCTGTGTAATGTATGCAGTTGGAAGCAAGGCTCATGTTGAGCTAGAGGTTTTCTCCAGGCTCCTTTGCCTAAGTTTCTCATTGGACTACGGATTATAGCCGCCCAATCACGGAGGGGGGGGGGACGTGGCTCCGGGTGGTTGGGATTGGCATGTAAGTGGGATGTTGTGCGTTTGACAGTTCAGTTCCAGTTGTTAATAAAACGGTGGTTGTTGGAACTCGGTCTCCGGCCTCGTGTATCACCCATGCGTACATAATACTGGCGACGAGGATGGGATACTGAGCTGGTAGGCAGCCTGGCTAACCCCAGGTGAAATCACAAGCGATAGGTGGTAGGCAGCCCGGCTAGTCCCACTGAAATCACTGGTGATACCACGAAAGGGAGACGCAACACAACTTGCAATGGCTACTCAAGGCCACATCAAAGAGTTCGATACATCCACCCCTGAGAGGTGGGAGAGCTAGGTTTGCCCACTCCCAGTTGAGAAATTCCTGGAGATTTGGGTGTGGACCCTGGAGAGGGTGGCATTTAGAGAAGGGATAGACCTCATGAGGGTATAACACCATATATTCCACCCTTCAAAGCAGCTTTTTCCTCCAGGGCAACTGATTTATGTAGTCTGGAAAGAAGTTATATTTCCAGGACATCTCCAGGTCCCACCCTGAGGATGGCAGCACTATAATTCAGTACGCAGCTAGCAAATAACAACAGTTTAAGAACACTATGGGCTCAGTGATATAGCATGCCTATTGGAGGACTGGAAATAAACAACCACTTCATTTACTGGAATGGTCTGAGCAGCATTTGAGAGGTTGGCTGTAGACATGAAATGAAGCCACACGTAGGCAGTTTCTAACTTTTAAGAATTCTGACTCATACAAGCCAACACAAGCAGAGAAAGCTGTTGGAGGGTGGAGAATGTAGAGTCCCTGGCTACCTTTCTCCTCCTTTTGTTTATCTATATGCTTTAGCGGTCAATAGTCCCTGCTCCTCTACCTCTTAGGGAAACTTAGTAAGTAGAGAAATTATCAATAAGCATAAATGCACAGGGACCAATGCTGTTCCATCTTTTTCTGCTTGTCTACAGGGACTCCTTCGACATTCTTCACAAGCAGGGCCCAGGTGACATGTGCCTTTTCACAGGATGAGCACCCTACAAGAACAACCTCATATAAAAATAGTTGATTAAATTGATTACGGCCTGCATGTTGTGTACAGCAGATGAGTAGGCTTAATAAGCTTTCTTTGTTGCCTGCATGCAGCTAAAAACCCAGGTGGCTGGGAAGCACCTAAAAGCTCAATACCCTTGGCAAATGGGTTGATGGACAACTGAAGAAAAAAGGAGAATAAACGAAACTCAATCTAAAATTTAGAGGAAACCAAAGGGGTTGAGCTAAACACTATCTACTTCAACAAAAAATACATTTATTATATAATATATTGTTAGGGTTGCCAACCTCCAGGTACTAGCCAAAATTCGGCTGCAAGTGCTACTTGGGAGTTTAGAATTCAAGGTGCAAGCACCAGCAAAAGTAAACCTAAAATAAGGTAACTACAATACAAAATTGCTCTTAAAATGTATATTAAAGGTAATTACTAACAGGCACAACCTTGGTTGAGCAAACAGGAAATTTACAAAAGGTTCAAAGTGAATTCAATATAACAGCACCACGTCTTGTCTACGTTGCTTGAATTTTGCAATCTACATGCATGGACTTGAAATTATAATATGCATTGAGCACTTTTGCCTATATTTATCTTTGTGTAAAGCTTGTAGGCTGTTATATTGAATTCACTTTGAACCTTTTGTAAATTTCCTGTTTGCTCAACCAAGGTTGTGCCTGTTAGTAATTACCTTGAATATACATTTTAAGAGCAATTTTGTATTGTAGTTACCTTATTTTAGGTTTACTTTTGCTGGTGCTTGCACCTTGAATTCTAACCTCCAGGTACTAGCTGGAGATCTCCTGCTATTACATCTGATCTCCAGCTGATAGAGATCAGTTCACTGAGAGAAAATGGCTGCTTTGGCAATTGGACTCTATGGCATAGAAGTCCCCTCCCCAAACCACGCCCTCCCCAGGCTCCACTCCAAAAACCTCCCACTGGTGGTGAAGAGGGACCTGACAACCCTATATATTGTGCACAATTGTTGTTCTACACATCTGTAGAGGATTGTTGTCAAAATCTGCTTCAAAACATTAACTCCAAGGGTATCATGTCTGCTTTCTCTACAGAACCAAGTTCCCACTATGTCATATCTTTGAAAGCGTTTAACAATGCCGGGGAGGGAGTCCCTCTGTATGAGAGTGCCACCACCAGATCTCTGACAGGTGAGTTGAACTGGATGACCTGATCTATTAACCTGTTTTTTTACCAAACCATTGACTGTGTTCAGAAAGCAATGAACATGGAAAGTAAGTGGATCAATTTTTTCTCCAATTGGAGCAACTTCATTGATGAATGCTACATGCACTGAGTTTGAGATGGCTCACTTGGAAGATGTAGAGTCTAGAGAGGGACTGTCCATACTGGCTGTCCCATAAATCATTTGATTACCTGCCCCCTTCGTTTTGAATCAGGTTCACTGAAATGCATTGCTGCTCCAGAGTCATGAAGCAATATGAAAGTGTTTGTGATGTTAGGTCTGTAATGGCTCATTTACATATTCAGATTATGCTGTGCTGCAGTTAAGAGGTAAAGGCACATGTCTTCTGTGAGATGGAACCTTGAAGGGCTGTATGATGCCTCCAGTGTCAGGGGCCGCATTCCCCTGTGGAGACGCCGTCTTCTTCCCATGGTGCGAAGGAGGGTTGTGCATATCGATAAACCCAAACCAAAAATAAATTCGAAATTAGCCGCTTCAGCTTCGTTCAGGTTCACCAAACGGCAAAACCTGGGGATAAAGCCAAAGCCAAATAGGTGCTTCCCTAAAAAGCCAAATAATTATTTGGCTTTTTCAGGTTCAGCCATTCACCTTTGCTCAGAGGCACAGCTCTGTGCTTTCTCTCATTTTTGTATCTCTCTTTTTTCTTACTGATTTTGTTAGGGCCCCATAGTCGGGGCCCTTTTGAGATGGGGATTGTGTAATCAGAGCCAGCTTGGTCTGACCAACCTTTCAGTGGGTTGATATGGATCAAGCATAAGGGTTCCTTAAAAGACAGGGCTCACCAAGTCCCGTCCAGAGGGATATATCCTCCAACTAAAAAGAGCTAGCTTCAATATCTGCTGACACCACCAGGCTTCTGAAGGAGATTTCTTTATTCACGTGGATGAGCAATCTCCTTCAGACAGCCCCTGTGGTCGAGAGAGACTTCGGCTGGCTCTGCTCTCACACACCCCATGAAAACCTGCTTTCCAAAAGGTCACCCCAAGTAGAGGCTTTGTTTCCCCACACCATGACCATCTCTTGGAAGCAGATTTTTGATGACCATAATAAAGGACTATTCACAGGATGTCATTAGCCACCAAAAGAAATGATTTCCGTGCCTTATTTTTCTTGCATTTAAGCCTTTTTGGAAGCTAATTTGCACGGACATCATGCTATACGCCCCAGAAACGAAGGCAGCCCCTAGACTTTGAGGTGCCACCAGCCATCGGCTCTTTCCAGCAGTCCTCAGCAACGCTGCTGAACTTCTGAACCTGAAAACTGATTGACAGCTTGGCTCACAAATGCCTGGAGGATGGGGGTGACCCTTTTGCAGGCCCATAAAATCGGGCCCCCTGTCCCAAAGTTCACCAAACATCAGTGACCATCAGTGACCATAAGGTCAAATTTGGGGACTCTGCCTCCAAAAATCCCACCCCAGGTGCCTCGAAAAAAATCGCCATAGACTACAATGGGCCCGAATTTTTCAGTAAACCAGGAAATAAGCCAAATACTGAAATTTACCATTATGGGTATTTGGCTTATTCCAGGTTTACCCAAAAAATGAGCCCAATAAACCCAAACCCGAAATTTACCCAAAATGTTTTTGCACAACCCTAGTGCCAAGCGTAAGTCAACCTACCAGAACCAAGGCTGTGGTAGAGCAACCACATGCAGAAGGTCCCAGGTTCAATCCCCCACATCTCCAGGTAAAAAAGGATCAGGCAGTAGGTGATGTGAAAGACCTCTACCTGAGACCCTGGAGAGCTGCTGCCAGTCTGAGTAGACAATACTGACCTTGATGCACCAAGGGTCTGATTCAGAATAAGGCAGTTTGATGTGTTCTCCAGAACTGTAATAGAGACTGTAAAGGCTTTGGCAATGACTACTGAACCCTTTCCACCAGGTTAAGCCAGTCTGCCTTTTCCTAAGCTTTGGGGAGGGGTCTTGGCTCATTGGTAGAGCATCTGCTTGGCATGCAGAAGGTCCCAGGTTCAATCCCCAGCATCTCCAGTTGAAGTGACTAGGCAAGTAGGTGATGTGAAAGACCTCCGCCTGAGACCCTGGAAAGTTGCTGCTGGTCTGAGTAGACAATACTGACTTTGATGGACCAAAGGTCTGATTCAGTATAAGGCAGCTTCATGTATGTTCATGTGTGTGTGTTCATGTGTGTAATACAATTGTAATTGCAGAAATTGTAATTTAAGGCACGGTCACTCAGTAGGGAAGCTCATTCTTTGCCAGTAAAAAGGTCCCAGGTCCAACTCCTGGCATCTTTCGTTCAAAATATATTGGGTACCAGGACTTGGAGTGGGGGGGAGACCTCCATCAGAGTACTTGGAAAGCTGCAACTTCTGCCAACTGGAGTAGGTAATGTGCAATTAGACGAACCTTTGGTCATTCCTGGGAAAGGCCGCCCCTTGCAGAGTGAGAAAGCAATTTTAATTGATGTCCTTGAGCAAGATTCCTTTTGCAGGTGGCGAGAGCTTTGCATGCAAAAGAGCAAGGAAGCTTCATAGACTCACTTGTATATTCATAATGTTAGAAGATTATGCATTTGAACATCATGTTCTTATTATTAGAACATGGAGAGGTCTGGGAGGGACGGTGTTGCTTAGCCACACTACAAATCCGAAGATTGGCAATGACAAGATGAGACATAAAACAAAGATGGAAATTTGAAGAGAAAGAAAGAGGGATTCACAGGGCAGTCCTAAGGACAGTTACTCCCTTCTAACTCTACTGAAGTCAATGGTGTAACGTGCTTAGAATCAGAATGTCAGAAGGCTAGTGCAGTGCAGAGGCTAAGAGTGTGAAAAGTGTCCAATAAATCTTTCCTTTGCATTTTGCTCACTTGATGTGTTTCTCCCTCCTACCCTAAGAGCAAGGGAGGTGTAGTGGTTAAGAGTGGTGGTTTGGAGCGGTGGACTCTAATCTGGAGAACCGGGTTTGATTCCCCACTCCTCCACATGAGCGGTGGACTCTAATCTAGAGAACAGGGTTTGTTTCCCCACTCCTGCACATCAGAGGAGGACTCTAATCTGGAGAACCAGGTTGGTTTCCCCACTCCTACACAAGAAGCCATGTGGGTGACCTTGGGCTAATCACAGCTCTCTTAGAGCTCTCTCAGCCCCACCTACCTCACAGGGTGTCTGTTGTGGGGAGGGGAGGATAAGGTGATCATAAGCCGGTTTGATGCTTCCTTAAGCGGGAGAGAAAGTCAGCATATAAAAACCAACTCTTCTTCTTCTTCTTTTCCCCCCTCCCCCTATTATGGAGATAATATTAGCATACCTTACCTGGGCCTTGACCTGGGTGGCCCAGGCTGGCCTGATCTCATGAGATCTCAGAAATTAAGCAGGGTCGGCCGGGGTTAGTACTTGGATGGGAGGCCACCTAGGAAGTCCAAGTTGGCTATGCAGAGGCAGGCAATGGCAAACCACCTCTGTCCATCTACTGCCGTGAAAACCCCACGGGGTCTCTATAAGCCAGCTATGACTTGGCAGCACTTTTTGCCATCCCCTTACCTGGATGTTAACCTGGCAGAATTGTGTGAAATGCTTTGACCTTTCAGCAATGCTTTATCAATGCTAAGTTCAGTGTCCTTGTTTTCTCCTCCTGGAGCACCATCTGTCATTTGATTTGAGGGATATTTTTTTTCCTTGTACGTCACCTGCCATATTGAAGAAGGGTCAAGTCAACAAGAGCAAAAGAAAGTGACTGATAATGCTGCTCTCACCAGGAACAACTGAACTAAATAACAGCATATTTGCTCGAGATGATCAACTGTTTTTGGCTAGTATAGTTTTGTGAAGTATTCCCATAAAAAAACATAAAGGGAGAAAAGATATTTCGCTTTCAACAAAAAAAGGGGGGGGAGATTATCCTCTTATCACTTGTAATCCAATGGATAGATCCTTGTAAATGTTACTCTTTTTTGTAGTGGTTGCAAAGGTCACCTCCTGTAGTTATATGCATATATTTTTTGGAAAACTTTCCGAGAACATGCCTGCCTCCAAATATATGATGTTTTCTCATTTTTTATTTGAGGGAGAGTGATTTGAACCACGTAAACATACTATATCAGTAGGCATATTTAGCTGGTGAGTTTTGTAAATAATGTGGATTGTGACTTTGCATACTCATTGTGACTTCAAGTTTCCTCTTTCAAGAACTGGCCAAAGGAGCGTCCACTCCCACAAGATTCTTGCTTTGGAACCCTCTTTTCATTACTAAGGGCCACTTTCACCAGGAACTTTCCTCTTTTCCCTCTTTCCCCCCCTCTTGAAACAGCCTCTGAAGAGAGGCAATGGTACACATCATTCCTGAGAAAGAATGCTCACGGCAAAGCAAGAAAGTAGTTTTAATGGATCTTCTGGAACACCTCTCAGGCGAAAACGCATGGTCGCTTTATCCTCCTTTAATACCTGTTTCAGCCAGGATTCAGCCAGGATCGAACGCATGCGTTTCGCCTGATGTGCGTTCGATCCTGGCTAAAACAGGTATTAAAGGTGGATAAAGCGACCATGTGTTTTCCTTTACCAGGTAGCAAGAACTTTGCTGTCAGTGGCAGAAAGAACTCCAGTGGCTTTCTAAGTATGGGATTTCGCTCAATGAATTATGGGAAAAAGAGTCTAAATAATGGTCGGCTCAGTCATGGTGCATAGCAATGGCAGTAATAGGCTCCTTTTGAGCTATTTTTGTCAAGGCACGGTTGTATAAAGCCCTTATGTACTTGTGAAGGGCACGGCTGTGTAGAATATGTCAGGTATGTAAAATACACACACACACACACACACACACACACACACACACAAAACCTCATATTTCATATGAGGGCTTCCAGGTCATTGGAAGTATCTTCCAGACAAGTTGAGATTTGGCAGGGATCTTTTTTAGAAATTATGAACTATCTAAGTGCAGATGGATAACAGGGCTTGCTTCTAGGGTTTGAGGACTGTCTGCCTAGAGATCATCAGTGGAGCTTTCTTAACGTGTGAGAAGCAGAGAGAGGTCAGATGTGTAATCTGCCTAGGACCTCACACTTCTGCTTAAGTGTATAAGCCTTTGCACTCTGCAGAGGACACTGAGCGATCTCACCTGACATCCTCAATGTCTGGAAAGGTCAGTAGCCAATCCAAAAGGATTTTCATGATCTCCAGCCTGCCAGAGGATACCATATGAAAAGAGAGGAGGAGGAGGAGGAGAAGAAGAAGAAGAAGAAGAGTTGGTTTTTATATGCCGACTTTCTCTACCACTTAAGGAAGAATCAAACCGGCTTACAATCACCTTCCTTTCCCCTGCCCACAACAGACACCCTGTGAGGTAGGTGGGGCTGAGAGAGTGTGACTGGCCCAAGGTGACCCAGCAGACTTCATGAGTAGGAGTGGGGAAACCAACCCAGTTCACCAGATTAGAGTCCACCTCTTTTAACCACTACACCACGCTGGCTCTCATAGTGCTGATCAGGATCACTGGGTCCTTCACCAGCTTTGGATCTCAGCAAGGGTCCAACCATGCTAGCCATTCAAAGGACATTGGGCCGAAACAATGGGGGGAAAGTCCATGGCTCATTGGCCAAGCACAAGCTTTACACACAGAAAGTTCAGGGTTCCATCACTGATATTCCCAGTTAAAGGGTTTTTCAAGCATTGTGAAAGGTCACCTTTGTTTTGATGAGCCTGTACGTATTTTCCTTGTTTATGAAATCTTACAGTTTTTCTCTTCCATCCATCAACACGGTTGTGACTCGTTTTTGTGCTGGATGGATATATTATCCCAGCAAAACTGATGCTTGAGGGGGGACATGATTCTTCTCTTTAAGCATTTGAAGGGCTGTCACTTAGAGGAGGGCAGGGAGCTGTTCCTGTTGGCAGCAGAGGATAGGACTCACAATTATGGGTTTTAATTGTGGGTGGAAAGGTACCGGCTGGATATTGGGGGGGGGGAATTACACTAAGAGTTGTTCGGCAGTGGAATGGGCTGCCTAGGGAGGTGGTGAGCTCCCCTCACTGGCAGTCTTTAAGCAGAGGCTGGACAAACACTTGTCAGGGATGCTCTAGGCTGATCCTGCATTGAGCAGGGGGTTGGACTAGATGGCCTGCATGGCCCCTTCCAACTCTATGATTGTATGATTCGAAGACTTTTTGCTACCTGAGAGACAGGAGAGCGGATTGCTGATAATCTTATCCCAGGTCGACCAGTGGGTCTGATTCAGTATAAGGCAGTTTCATATGTGAAGCAACAAGATGGGCTTCCCCCTACAAAAACAAGCATTAGAGGAAAGTATGTGCTATTTCTTTCACTGTAATAATGCAATTACTTAATGACAGATGTCTCTGCATCGACATTAGCAAACAGAAGAAAATTGGCAGGGTATTTAGGGTCCTGTTTTCTGGCTCCAACAGATATGATTATGGAAATACCTGTGTTTTGCTGCTAGGCAATGAGATGTTTCAGAAACCGGATTCTCTTGATTAAATCTGAACATTAATATTGCTAGACTGCCTTTCTTTTCTTTTTTTGATATCCTATATACAACGAGCTTTCAAATTTCTTGATGTCATCAGGGAGAAAAGATGTAACAGAAAGATGCTTTATATCTTGAATGGGTAACATGTGTTACCTTTCAGCGACAGCTATGCAAACCAGTAATATTGCAGCTATAAATTTGTCAGCTACTTCGCTTTTTGGCAAAATTCTTTCGGATTTTTTTTTTTCATTTTTCCAGTGGAAATTGAAATCTCTAAGCACAAATGAGTAGAATTCTCCATTATCAGGCAATGCTGCCATAGAACATCTCTTAGAATGTCAAGCACAAAGGAAAATTGATCATGTTCTGTCTCATTTTTGTATCAAAGTGTCTTAGGGAAGAGCTTGATGATGAAAAGAATAGCAACTTAATTCCCCCTCCCCAAGAGTTTATGCTAATGTGAAACTTGACATATTTTTCACATCAGTAAAGAAAAAAAAGAGGAAACTGGGGGGATGTATTTGGGCATACAGGCTTGTTAAGGAACAAGGTTGTTAAACTTACTGAAAAATAAATATTTCTTTCTTTCCCTCCCATCCTTTCTTCTTGATATTTTTCTGGTGTAAGTCCTCACAGTGCGGGGATGGGGGGAGGGGTCATGTACTTTACTGATGGTGCAGTGGGGTAAAAACTTAAAATAAACTATGCCCTCCCCCCAAAAAAAGAAATTACAGGTCAGCATACATTTTAAATACAAATTTATTCTTGTATGTTTTATTTTTCATTGAGGGAGGTTTTGGTCTCCTGAATTACTCAATAATTGATTAGAAAAAGTGCAAAACCAAATTGATTTTTTTTTAAAAAAAATGTGTTTAAAAATGCATGCGTTTTCCGACCATCAGAGGTCACCTTACTCACCCCGCGCATTTCTGCACATTTCCTCCTCGTTTTCTGGATGCTGCCTAAACATGAATCCAGAAAACGCTGGGAAAACGTGCAGAAACGTGGGGGGAGAGCCAGGCGACCTCTGACGGTCAGGAAATGCAAGCAAAATTAAAGCGAAGCCCCAAAGTAGTTGGCGGGGTGACGGCGAGGAAACAGCCATGCATAAATGGCCTATGAGATAGTTGAAGCCGAAGGCAACAGCGTTTTCCATGCTTCAGAAAACCATGACAGAGAATTTGAAGAAGTGAAAGTACACATTCCTAGCTTTGGATCATTTTGGCACCATCAAATCAATAAACATAATCCTTTTGGCTGCACTGAATATTCTCTAATTTTGATGTTCATTTCCGAACAGAATGTCTAATGTAATAATAACCAAACAAATGACCCAAAAATACCTGCTTCGCTGAACATTTTAATTGTCTGCTAGCTTTCAACAAACATTGGAAATTATTGTGGGGCTCCTTAATGTTCTTTTTGCTTGAGAGCTGCCGCTGCTTCATCTCAGTTTCATTGTCCTATTTTTGCCCTCACTGTCCCTTGCCCTCATTAGCCTGTACTGATGTTTAATTTGATTAGCTGGGGCTGCCCACCTGATTTTGCTTACAAGCATTTTGCATCTCATTACCACAGAGGGGGAATTGTGATGGAATCAACAAAATCACTGCACTCACCAGAGGCAGTCGAATTAAATAACTGTGAGGGTAAAGGAGACTGAGGGCAGCGAGGGCGAAGGAAAGGGGAAATGATGGCAAGAAGATAGTATCAGAACCACACAAATACATTCAGTGAATGATGGAAATAGTCATTAAGATATGCAAACCATTTTTTTATTATTATTTGGGAAGTATTTTTGGAAATGTATAATAGTAATCCCCATTGCAAACTTTTAAAAATCTATTCTTATCAAGTATTGTGTAGGGTATCTTATGATTTATGTTAAGATATATTATTATAATAATCGCCATTTAATGCTAATTATTATATCAATATTTATTGGTCATAACTGTTGCTATCATCATATATTTTATTGTTTATTATATACTCGTTTATTTTTATCATATGGATACTTTTTGTTTTCCTTTTCTTTGATGTAATTGTAATTGTTGTGATATGTCTTCTATTTTTATCTTGTTTTCTTCCAGTTCTGTTATATTTATTTTAAAAATCTGGAGAGAGAGAAAACAAAAAAAGCGAGATGCTTTTCAACACAGAGTGAGAGCAAAACCAAGCAAATAGTTTTTTCCTTATTCTTAATCCAAGTGAATAAACCCATTCTATTTATTTTTTTTATCTTTCAAGAATATTTAAACAGATGGTGCTCTTTCAAGCGGTGTTTAGAGTAAAATGTTGAGAGGTTTCAGGCGAGAAAGGGGGAAAAAATACAGGTAACTCCTACACATGAAGAGAGTGTGCTATGCTTAGAAAACACAGCATTCAGAATAGCTTGTTCTTTTGTACTTTGGGTTTCTTTGTAAATCTACCATTCGTTTGATTGTAAAGACATGGGAGTCTTTTTGATGACAGGCTAGGCCTTGAAACTTTACTGGGAGCAAAGAGAGCAAAACTACTTATTTGTAATGTGTGTATATATATATGTATGTGTATATGTATGTGTATATATATATATATATATACAGAGAGAGAGAGAGTAGTTTGAAGACTGTAGTATGACTTAATTATTGCTTGTGTTCCTCCCCCCCCCCCCCGCAATTAATGGCTCTCTCTTTTTGTTCTTCCCATATTCTTCCCCCATCACCTTTGTTTCGCCATACATTTAACCCATCATGATGTGTATCTCCCTGGCGGCTGTTAACAATTTTTTTTTAATCTTCTTTATTTTAATTTATGGAATGCTCGTTATGGTGGCTTTTGTGACCCAGACCCCATTGATCCATTAGAAGTTGATTTTTATCCTTTGCTTGATGATTTCCCTACCTCAGTCCCAGATATCTCCACCCCCATGCTCCCACCAGTAGGTGTCCAGGCCGTCGCGTTAACCCATGATGCTGTGAGGGTCAGCTGGGCGGACAACTCGGTCCCGAAAAATCAGAAGATGACTGAAGTTCGGTTCTATACAGTCCGATGGAGAACCAGCTATTCCACAAGCGCTAAATACAAGGTGGGTTTGTAAGCATTTATAAACAAGCTTCTCTCTTTGAAGAAAAGAACAGGCACCTTGTGAGGAAGGTGGGTTTGAGAGAATTGTGACTGGCCTAAGGTCACCCAGCAGGCTTCATGCGGAGGAGTGGGGAATTGAACCCGTTTCGCCAGATTAGAGTCCGCCGCACTTAACCACTACATCATGCTGACTCTTCAGTGCATTGATCTCTCAGCAAAACTCTGATATTTGAATGGCCATTGATGTTTACTTCTCAGTATTTATTGAATTGGAAAGGCATTTTTACCCTGCTGTCGCTCTGTATCTGGACTCAAGGCCGATTACAAAATCCGTCCGGAATACACAACAAATTCACAAAATGCACACACAGCTGGTGCCTTCACCTGGATGGCCCAGGCTAGCCTTATCTCTTCAGATCTCAGAAGCTAAGCATGATCAGCCCTTGTTAGTACTTGGAGGGGAGACCACCTAAAAAGTCCAGGGTCGTTTTGAAGAGGCAGGCAATGGCAAACCACCTCTGAACATCTCTTGCCTTGAAAACCCTACAAGGTCACCATAAGTCGGCTGCGACTTGATGGCACTTTCCATGACCACCACTCACAGCTGGTAAACAGTGTTTTTTCCCCTAGTCCTGAAGGTCTTCCTGCCATGTTTCATCTTCTGTATGGACTTCTACTTGCAAAACCACACACACACAAATACTGTCAGGGTCTTCCACCTCTCTCCTGGCTTTTAAGTTAGCATTAACTTTGTTCAATCCTGTTTGTAGAGAAGCACCAAAGTGTAGCGTGAAAAGCAAGAACCGGTTGCCCCTGTTCACCTCAGTGATGTTTTTCTCCAAGTGTATTTGGGGACCATTGAAATGCTAATGCTCTGTATCAAACAAAGAAACAAATAGTTCGAAGCAAAGAACTTTCCCTTTCATAACAAGCAAACGGGGCCTCCAAAGGCCACCTTTGTTTTGATGAGCCTGTGGAGTGGCAGCAACTGGAGGGGGGAGGGAAGTCTATGGCTTCTCTACCTTGTTTTAATCTCAGATGCAGGATCATTTGTCTGGCCACTGTTGGGAACAAGATAATACCCTAGATTCACTTCTAGTCTCGTATGAGCAATGCTTTTTAATGCAGGACTGCCAGGACTAGTTCCAAGTTTTGTAGGGCTCCGGGCCGAGAGTGCCCAAGGGCCCCTCTCCTCCTCAGACTGCTACCAGTCCCCCTGCTCATGCCTTCCTTCCAGCCCACCTGCCTGTGTGCCCTTACTCCCTCCACTGTTTATGAGTCTCCCCACTGACCCTATGTCCTTTCCCCAATGGCGCTTGCAGATGGGAACACCACCTCTGTGCTCACCAGCAGTGCCGCCACAGTTTACCACTGGCACATCCTTCCCTGGCGCTGTGTAGTTGGGAGGCCCTGCAGCAGTGCGCCCTGCCAGAGACCCCGGGCCCTGGCAGCCTCCCCACCTCAGGGACCAAACACACAAAGGGAGGTTGAGATTTCAGTAGCTGTTGCCGAATTTTTCACACTGACATTTAAATCCAGGAGAACCAGGGACTTGTTTTCTTAAAGAGATCAGGGATCATCTCAGTTTCCACTTTGACTATTTTGTGTTGTGAGTAGCGATGCAAGGATTACTCAGAGCCCTAGCAAGGGACGGTGTTTCCTACAGAGCTTGCATACACAGAACCTCCAGAATCCTCTAAATCTGGAGAAGTGTGAAAATGCCACCTATGTCAGTT
The DNA here is from genome assembly GCF_029931775.1 of Euleptes europaea. Lineage (NCBI taxonomy): Eukaryota > Metazoa > Chordata > Lepidosauria > Squamata > Sphaerodactylidae > Euleptes > Euleptes europaea. The sequence goes on along the minus strand of NC_079315.1, from coordinate 111,119,114 downwards.
CTTCACTGTTGTTTTCATCTGGCTCTGCTTCTTTTCGTGTGCTTTGAGATAAAAATCTTGCTGTGCTAAAGTGGTTCCTTAATCCAATCTTAAACAAAAGGTAGATGAGGGAAAACACTGCGTTGCCAAACTCCCTCCATACGCATTAGCTCCCGTTTATTTACCTATCTTAACCATCAACAAGATGGATAATGCATTTTCCTCAATAAAACAAATAAACAAAAGCAGACACTTAACCGAGCCAAAGTACATACAAAGGTATTAAAATGAGAACTTTTTCATAAGAGGCTGTGTACGTATTCACTGAAGAGGTAGCTGAAAGTTGTTGTTGGTTTTTTGCTGATCACCTGATTAAATATGAATTAATGGATCTCACAATGCCCTTGTAGGGAAAAGACAAACAACGAGGCATTTTGTTCAATACAATCAACATTTTAAAAAACAACTTCTCGAATAAAGTGATTTTTCAGTCTCCGGTACATTTCTTTTCCCTCCCCTTAAAGGGCCACTCACTTGCGATGTGCTAATGGTGAATCTTGACCTAGGGTAGTTAGCCAGTGGAGTAGACTAAAAGACCACCTGTTCCCAGATGAACCTGCCCACCAGTTAAGATCGTCAGAGGCCTTGTTCAGTATCTCCCACCATCTGAAGGGAGGGATGTCTACTAGACACCCAGTTTTGTTTAGCGACCTCATCTTTGGAATTCCCTCATCACACAAATTCCCCTGCTGCCAAACCTCTGCTTCTTCTGGTGGTAGGCTTCTCTTTTGGGGGCATTTTTCAACAAAGAATTGGAGGCTTTGTTGTGTTTATTGTTTCAATAGGGGAAAGAGTCTTGGTGTCATGGTTAAGAGCAGTGGACTCTCATCTGGTGAACCAGGTTGGTTTCCCCACTCCTCCACATGAAGCCAGCTGGGTGACCTTGGGCCAGTCACAGTTCTCTCCAAACTCACTCAGCCCCACCTACCTCACAAGGTGTCTGTTGTGGGGAGAGGAAGGGAAGGTGATTGTAAGCCAGTTTGAGACTCCTTAAAAGGTAGAGAAAATCAGAGTATAAAAACCAATTCTTCTTCTTCAACTGGTGAGACCCAGATTCAAATCCCCACTCCGCCAATGTGTTCACTGGGTAACCTTGGGCCAGTCGTTACCTACCTCACAAGGATGTTGTGAGGATAGAATGGAGGAAAGGAGCCCTTAGGTGCGAGCCCAAGGGCAAACAGCTAAGGGCTCTTTGTCTGTGGCTCTTATGGACCACGGCCTTGGCTAGTTGGATTAACCTGGTGAGCATCATACTATGATGCATTGTTTACTTTTAGTTGTTTGCTTGTTTTCTATGCTGTGTTTGTAAATTTGTTTAAAGCATATTCTTGTAAGCCACTTTGGCTCCCCAGTAGGGAGGAGGAGGAGGAGAAGAAGAAGAAGAAGAAGAAGAAGAAGAGTTGGTTTTTGTATGCTGACTTTCTCTACCACTTAAGGGAGAATCGAACTGGCTCACAATCACTTTCCCTTCCCCTCCCCACAACAGACACCCTGTGAGGTAGGTGGGGCTGAGAGAGCTCTAACAGAGCAGCAACTTGCCCAAGGTCACCCAGCTGGCTTCGTGTATAGGAGGGGGGAAACAAATCCAGTTCACCAGATTAGCCTCTGCCGCTCATGTGGAGGAATGGGGAATCAAAACTGGTTCTCCAGATCAGACTCCACCACTCCAAACCACCGTTCTTAACCACTACACCACGCTGGCTCTCCAGGGAGATAAGAGAGCTGAATTACTAAATTACTACATTAAAATAAAATAAAATACAACCCCTTGTTGCAAAAGTGGAGTAAAAACCTGAGAGAGAAATACTGAAAGCCAGTCTGGTGGAGTGGTTACAGTGTGGGACTAGGGTCTTGGAGACCTGAGTTTGAATCCACACTCTGCCATGGAGGTTTGGTGGGTGATCTTAGGCTAGTCACTGGCATAGATCCCACCTCAATTTCCATGGGTGTAGTGCAGTGATTTTCACCTATCTGCCCCTTACATGGAAAGCTCCACCCCCCCACACACACAAGCTATTCCTGGGTTCCTCCAATTGCTAGGATGCAACATTTCAGGTTGCATTTTGGCCTGCAATGGGAGGGAGGGATTGGTGAAAATTGCCCCACATTTGTGCCCATGGGAATCTAGGTGGGATCCAAGCCACATGCTCAATCTAACCTACCTCTCAGTGTGGTTGTTGTAGGGAAAAAATGGAGGAGGGAAGAATGTTGTAAACCACTTTGGATTCCCATTGGGGAGAAAAGTGGGTTATAAATACCTTAATTAAAAAAATTAATCTGGCGGGAATTTATATGCTGTAGGAAGGACTGACATGTAATTTTCAGATTTGCTTTCTAACATAATTCTAGCAATATTGTATTTTTAATTACCTCCTCCCCCTTTATAGTCAGCAGATACAACAGCCTTGAGTCATACAGTATCCGGCCTGAAGCCAAATACAATGTATGAATTTTCAGTCATGGTAACGAAAGGTCGAAGGTCAAGCACGTGGAGTATGACTGCTCATGCCACTACCTATGAAGCAGGTATGTCTTTATTTGGTTCCTTGCAGAGGAGAGTTAAAATGTTATATTTTAAAACAAAAATACTACTTGCATTCCTAACGCAGACCACATGTTATTTTGCTGTACTTAAAATAATAATAGAAAATTTACTTCTCCCCTACCAGTGGGTAGCTAAACAAAGCAAAACCAGGCATTTCATTCAGCATCTCTTGAAATGGCTCGAAGCCAAGTTGCTGCACTATAATGAATGGGATATTTGCAGTGCTGTGTGGTGTTAAGTACCATGAACTTCAAAGACTTTCCTTGCTAATGATGAGGTATAGATGCCATTCATTTTTCAAAGGAGGCCGAGATCTGATGAAAAAACATGGGCAGAAATCCTCTATTATTATTAGAACCAGAGTTTTGTAGTCAGCATTATGTATTAATTTATCAAGGGCTCAAGGAATCTGATTGCATTCAAGGCCTGATGAATGCTTTGATATCCTATTACTCGTCTCGGTCATATCACTGTTCCATGCGGTAATCTATTAATGAGGACAAAAGAAGTCGTGGTCCTGAGTTCCTATTATGTGATTTCCCCAGAGGTTTACTTTTTTTTAACGCTGAAAGTACTGGCCAATGTCCAGATCCCAATCTTGTGGACTGAATGATGCTGAATATTCTCTGTGATGCTACATGTTCCCTAGTTCCAAAGATTTGTTTGACTGAAAACACTGTGGTTTGGAAGGAAAAAAGGGTATGGATATTTCTCAACAAATAGTTTGGCTGTGTGAATATTCACATGTATCTTGATTCTGTTTGCCAACACTGTTTCCGCTAGTTTCAACACCCTTCTTTTTTTACATCTGGTTATTTCGCCTTCATGAGTTATTCATTAGAACAATTATTTAGAATAAATCCTTAGTAAAATTATTGCTGTGAATGTAAGGACATAAAAGCAACCCTTCTACATCAGATCAAGGATCTATCAGTTTGCAGCATGGACCAGTGGGATGTCAAAGGGAAGCTCTCAAACAGAGCCTACTAGGAATATCCCTCACCAGCTGGGTAGGAGCAGCAGACTCTTATTTGGAGAACCAGGTTTGATTCCCCACTCCTCCACATGAAGCCTTCTGGGTGACCTTAGCCCAGTCACAGTTCTCTCAGAACCTTCTCAGCCCCACCTACCTCACAAGGTGTCTGTTGTGGGGAGTGGAAGGGAAGGTGATTGTAAGCCACTTTGAGACTCCTTACGGTAGAGAAAAGCAGGGTATAAAAACCAACTGTTCTTCTAAGAGTGGCAGACTCTAATCCGGAGAATGGGTCCCCCCGCTCCTCCACATGAGTGACGGACTCTAATCTGGAGAACTGGGTTGGTTTCCACACTCCTACACATGAAGCCTGCTGAGTGACCTTGGGTTAGTCACAGTTCTCTCTGAACTCTCTCAGCCCCACCAACCTCACCAGGTGTCTGTTGTGGGGAGGGGCAGGCAAGGTGATTGTAAGATACTTTGAGACTCCTTAAAGGTAGAGAAAAGCAGGGTATAAGAACCAATTCTTCTTCTTCCTCCTCCTCCCAGCATCCGGCTCTAGAGGTCCCTTTCAGCTATAATGGCTAATATCCAAAGGCAGACCCTCCGTACGTTTGTCTAACACCCCTTTAAACCAACCAAGCCTGGGAAATCACCAATAATATATTCATTATTCCTGGATCCCAGCCAGTCAGGGATCACATAGCATAGACACACCATCAGTTTAGGCCATGTGATAACGTAAGTAGGAGGAAATTATATCACTTGAAGGTCAAAAGGAGAATTGTAAATAAATTAGCAAATATTTTTGCAAGCAGTGCTGAAAAGTTGAAGAGAATTTTTTTGGGGGGAAGGAGGACGTTGCTGACTCTACCAAAATGTTAGTGGTTAGTTTCGGCTCAGTATTACATGACTAGGGTGGCCAATTGCCCGGTGGTGGCGGGTAAACTACTGCCCATCCACCAGGCTGCCCGCTGGCCAGCTGAGGGCCAGCGGGCACTGCGGCACTGCGCACGGGCACTACACACGGGCACGTCGGGCACGTGCATGCGGATGTGGCGCGCACAAATGCAGCGCACACATCACTTTTGGGTAAACCCGAAAGTTTACCCAAACAAGAGAACAGCTAGATTTCAGTCCAGTAGCACCTTAGAGACCCACAAGATTTTTAGGGTATAAGCTTTCAAGAGTCAAAGCTCCCTTTGTCCGATACCTGACAGGCGCTTAGACTCTGTATTTGCACAAGTAAAAAATCTGTCAGGAAGGACTCCTGGCATAAGGGCCATCGAAATAGATGGGCTCGGTTTCTTATGTGGCTCTCAATAGTTTCAAAAATTCATGTGGAATATGGTGAAAATTATGTATGGTCATTTATGCATGGGTACTTTCACTCACATTTGCCCCCAGTCTGTCTCGGTTGTTCCTTGGAGTTATGCATGAGTTTTCCGCCCATTAGAGATGGCCTTGCAGCCAGCCCTCACAAATCGCAGACCTTCCCGTCCCTCTGTTAACCCGATTCTTCCATCTCCCCTGAGCTCAGCCTGGGTGAAATCTCCATGCATAAGGCAAAGTGTGGGACACACAAGCTTGGTTTCTTTCACAGCCAAAGCAGCATGCCCCAAGGTGGGGATTCAAATGCTTTCTGATTCCTTGGAGCTCTTTCTGAGCATAAGAAAGGCTTTTTAAAACTGAGGGTTGGTTTTCTCCCACCCTTTCCTTTCAGATTGCTCCGTTGTTTTGCTTTTTGTTCTTAAAAGGTTTTTTTATGTGGCAATTGGGTTTTTTTTGGGGGGGGGGATTTTCTCTCTTTGTATTGGCTTACAAAGTAAGCCAATTTCAAAACAGCATTTAAAGGGGCGGGGACTTGATTTGAGCTGGTGCATAGATTCTCAATGTTTGACTCTCCCCTAACATTTCATCTTCTTAAAAATATCTGGGTTTTTGTCTTCTTTTAAGCCCCAACCTCCGCTCCCAAGGATTTGACAGTCATTACTCGAGAAGGCAAGCCTCGGGCGGTCATCGTCAGCTGGCAGCCTCCATTAGAAGCCAACGGCAAGATTACCGGTAAGATGCTGTTGCATACTATGCCTTTCTATTTTCCAGCTGATTTGGAGGTGTGTGTGCACATAAGGGGAAAGAGAGAATCTCTATCATATGGGCATGGTATTGGGGATATGTTATACAACCTGCCATCCTGTAGAAACCTGTTCTTAAACTACAGAAGGTTTTTAGCCTGTTTTTATTTGGCACGGGACCAGATTTTGCGAGTTGCCAGCGAGGGGGAGCTCACCACCTCCCTAGGAAGCTGATTCTACTATCGAACAAGTCTTAGTGTAAAAACTTTTTTCCTAATAACCAGCTGGTACTTTCCCCCCCGCAATTTAAACCCATTATTGCAAGTCCTATCCTCTGTTGCCAACAGGAACAGCTCCCTGCCCGCCTCTAAGTGACAGCCCTTCAAATACTTAAAGAGAATATTCCCCCCTCAGCCTTTTCTCATAGGGTTTGGTATCCACTCCAGTTCAGACCCCATTAACCTATACTTGGTTGGGATTTCTTGTTCCAATCTGCATCATCTTACATACGTTGAAATTTATTTGCTATATTGGTTCTTGTAGGTTATCCGGGCTGTGTAACCGTGGTCTTGGCATTTTCTTTCCTGACATTTCGCCAGCAGCTGTGGCCGGCATCTTCAGAGGAGTAACACTGAAGGACAGTGTCTCTCAGTGTCAAGTGTGTAGGAAGAGTAATATATAGTCAGAATGGGGTTGGGTTTGAGCTGAGTCATTGTCCTGCAAAGTAACAAAGGTAATGTGCAAATCATTGTCCTGTAAGAATCAAGATAATTTGCTAATGAGGGTGTGGTATGTTAATGTGGAACCATTGTATCCTGAAGTGATCTGTTAACATGGCTATTGTGGACTGTAGTCTTTGTTAGTCTGGAGGTTTTCAGGACAGGAAGCCAAGCCTTATTCATTCTTAAACTCTCTTCCTTTCTGTTAAAGTTGTGCTGATGTTTATGAATTTCAATGGCTTCTCTGTGCAATCTGACAAAATAGTTGGTAGAATTGTCCAGTCTTTCAGTGTCTTGGAATAAGACCCTGTGTCTTGTTTGTGTCAGTCCATGTTCAGCCACTGCTGATTTCTCAGGTTGGCCCAGTCTGCAGTATCTTTCATGTTCTTTTATCCTTGTTTGTATGCTGCGTTGTGTGGTCCCGATGTAAACTTGTCCACAACTGCAAGGTATACAATATACTCCTCCAGAGTATATTTTGTCAGATTACCTTTAATACTTTGCAGGACAATGACTCAGCTCAAACCCAACCCCCTTCTGACTATATATTACTCTTCCTACACACTTGACACTGAGAGACACTGTCCTTCAGTGTTACTCCTCTGAAGATGCCTGCCACAGCTGCTGGCGAAACGTCAGGAAAGAAAATGCCAAGACCACGGTTACACAGCCCGGATAAACTACAAGAACCAATGAACTCTGACCGTTAAAGCCTTCAACAATATTAGCTATATTGTTGCCCCCTCACCCAATTTGTGTAGATTTTCCAGGAGCATTTCACAGTCACTGGCCGGGGATTGAGGGCAGGATACAAACCTAAATGAAATCAAATAAATAAACAAACAAATCTCAAATTCTGCTGCCTTGAATCTGGCAGTATGACGAAGACGAACTCGGCTCAGAGGGCTACAGTCTGCAGCCCATGTCTTCTTTTTTAAAACTGGCTTTGTTTTCATGCACACCAATGGAAAGATGTTCTGGTAATTAATTCAGCACAAAAATTACAGGGAGAGTTGATGAGGAGGGCATGAAGTAAGTCCTTCTCTTTTCATGGACAACAGCATTAAGCATTTTTTTTAAGTCCTTTGGAGCAAAAGTCGTCTGATGTATTATGTTCGGTGGCAATTAGGAGCGCCTAATAATAAGCCGGTTGTTTAGCAATGATGTAAAACATAATGTACATAATGATAGGGTGCCTGACATGCTGCGGTGGAATGGTTTGGTGGATGTTTAACTTCGTAATAACAAGGTAAGGGTTCATATGATCTAAAACCCCTTAATACTGACTGACAGGGACAGAACTTAATGAATGGTGTACGCTGATAGATCTTATTCTCCCAAATAATGCCATAACATCAATGGCTAATTAAGACAGCCTTTAGTGTTAATTTTCTGAAAAATAAAACTACAGCAGGGTTATGATTTTTTGTTTTAAATCAGAGACTGTTGGCTTTAAATGACCGTTTTAGGCTATTTGTAGGCTTTTCAGAAGCATCTAATTATTATGAAAAATATTGTGAGGCTAATAAAACGAGCACATTACAGTCTCATGAATAGAAGCAGTGGGCATTGAGAATGGAAAGTCACATGAACACATGAAGCTGCCTTATGCTGAACCAGACCCTTGGTCCATCAAAGTCAGCATTGTCTACTCAGACCGGCAGCAGCTCTCCAGGGTCTCAAGCAGAGGTCTTTCACATCACCTACCTGCCTAGTCCCTTTAACTGGAGATGCCAGGGATTGAACCTGGGACCTCCACTGTCCACAGGAGGAAATACAAAAACATCCCTTTTGTCCACTCCACCCTGCATAGAATTATCCATTTTGATCATTCAAAAAAGGTTTGTTTGGTTGATCAGTCAAATACCAATATCATAAAAAACAGCTGATAATATTTTTTTAAAAAAACCTCAATTAAAACAGAAATAAAGCAAAGTTATGGCAACCATTTTTTTAAAAAAAGACAGCTTTTAAAAGCAGGTAGGAGGGATGTGAAATGGCCTGATCTTGTCAGATCTCAGAAGCTAAGCTGGAAGGTAGATCTCCAAGGAAGACTCTGCAGAGGAAGGCAATGGCGAACCACCTCTGCTTAATCACTTGCCTTGAAAACCCGACCAGCGGTTGTCAGTCAGCTGTGACTTAACGGCACTTTGCACACATGCAAAAGCAAGCACGAAGCAGGCCAATTTTTCTTTGATGCCTGCAGTTTTAGCAGATGGCTAAAAGCAGTTGGCTAGTAGCTGTGCTGTTCGGCTAGGTTTGCCCCTGCTAAGGGGTCTCGTATCCCTCGCTTGTGTCCTGTGCCAACACATGACATCATAATGAAATCAAAACAGTAAACTGCCATCTTCATGCTGCCACTTTTGACTTCAGGGAATATTTGACCCTATTTAATTTAGAATCGTAGAGTTGGAAGGGACCACCAGGGTCATCTAGTTCAACCCTCTGCACAGTGCAGGAAATTCACAACTACCTCCTCCCCACACCCCCAGTGACCCCTACATGCTGAGAAGATGGCAAACAGCCCTCCAGGAAGTAATAAATGGTCAGTTGTCTGTCATGCCATTCCTAAACCTGTCGATGGAAATTGTTCCCTGGGTGGAGAATGGAGTGGACCATACACATACAGAATTCTAATGTCTTCCTTGGTGGTCTTCCTTGGTGTCTTCCTTGGTGGTCTCCCATCCAACTACCAACACTGCTAAGCTTCCGAGATCTGACAAGATCAGGCTATGAGAGGAGGAAGAAGAGTTGGTTTTTATATGCCAACTTTCTCTACCACTTTAGGGAGAATCAAACCAGCTTACAATCACCTTCCCCTCCCCACAACAGACACCCCGTGAGGTAGGTGAGGCTAAGAGAGTGTGACTAGCCCAAGGTCACCCAGTTGGCTTCATGTGTAGGAGGGGGGACAAATCCAGTTCACCAGATCAGCCTCCACCGCTCATGTGGAGGAGTGGGGAATCAAACCCGGTTCTCCAGATCAGATTCCACTGCTCCAAACCACTGCTCCACTAGACCATGCTGGCTTTCCAGCGCAGTGTAGAGGTTAAAAGCAACGGACTTTAAACTGGAGAGCCGGGTTTGATTCCCCACTCCTCCACATGAGCGACAGACTCTAATCTGGTGAACCAGGTTTGTTTCCCCACTCCTACACATGAAGCCTGCTGGGTGACCTTGGGCTGGTCACAGTTCTCTCCAAACCCTCTCAACCCCACCTATCTCACAAGGTGTCTGTTGAGGGAGAGGAAGGGAAGGCAATTGTAAGCTGCTTTGAGACTCCTTAAAGGTTGAGAAAAGCGGGGTATAAAACCAAGTCTCCTTCTCCTTTGCTACCTTCCCTCCCACTTTGTTGAATTATCCCACCCTACTCATCTACTATATATATATATATATATATATATATATATATATATATATATATATATACACACACCATGATATATTTTTTTCATTATATTGCTTTATTTTAATGGATTTGTGTGCCTCTTCTTCAGAGACCTGCTTAAGGAGGCTAACAGTAAAATCCAGCATGATAAAACAAATACCCCAGCAATAAGACCCTCCCAATGTAGCACTTTCAAAACTATCATAAATGTAATAATAGTATAAAATAACCTTATAAGTATGTAAAAAGACACCATTATCTGCAAGTAAGAAGTAGTCTATACATCACTAAAACAGACTGGATTAAAAATTCAGTTTAGCCCAGTGCCTTAAAGACAGTAGTGTAGACATCTGAAATGTCTCAAGGAGGAGCTAAGAGATGGGACCTCACCACTGAAAAACCCATTTATTTAGGTCTCGCCCACCAGACCTCTATGGGCAGGGGTTAGCACATTTATGCATATGCTTTTTGTTGTTTACAGCTTACATTCTGTTCTACACTTTGGACAAGAATTCTCCAATTGACGACTGGGTCATGGAGTCTATCAGTGGTGACCGGCTTACCCATCAAATCATGGACCTCAATCTCGACACGGTGTATTACTTTAGGATACAAGCCCGTAACGCTAAAGGAGTGGGTCCCCTCTCAGATCCTATTCTCTTCCGGACTCTAAAAGGTTTGGATTTGTTACTTCATTCCTTAGATGTTAATTGGATAGGTAAAATGTCTGGCTGTAGTTTAAGGCACGGTTCTGAGTTTTGATTTCTGTTAGGCCAAACGGCCATCTTCTGGCAAGATGGTAAAACATTTTTTTTTTGGCATAATTGATCACTGCCAGAAGAAACCATAAACAGCAGCACTTGATACAATGGCTGTTAGGGTTGCCAACCTGCAGGTACTAGCTGGTGATCTCCTGCTATTACAACTGATCTCTAGCTGATAGAGATCAGTTCCCCTGGAGAAAATGGCCACTTTGGCAATTGGACTCTATGGCATTGAAGTCCCTCCCCTCCCCAAACCCTGCCCTCCTCAGGCTCCACCCCAAAAATCTCCAGGTATTTCCCAACCCGGAGCTGGCAACACTAATGCCAGTTCAAAAGGGGTCCAATCATATTTCAAATCCACAAAGCCACTACATGCCCTACAAAACCATTGAATCGGGCCAGTAACTACATCATCAAAAATGGAAATTTCCTTTGACCGTGTTTCCTCCAGCTAGGCTTCTATTCATTCCTGCACTGATTTCTCGCAAATAAGAATCCGGTAAATGGTTCATTCATTAAGGTTAGTGGAGGTTCAGAACTACAGCCTTCTTTTCTTGTTTGTTCATTCTTCTTACACATTAAAAAGTAATGAGTACAGAATTGTTTCATGAACATACCCAGGTTTTATAAAATGTTGCCCAGGGAACATTTTCTTTGCCCTTCATAAAATAAGTCTGTAGGTCCTGACTTGCTGATTGGTGAGCTTTAAGTTTGAGCTTTAGGCCGGTTAGTTTTCTAACTGTGTCCCTGGGAGTCCTCGAAGTTCCTCAGAAGCTCACCAGGCACTCCTTCATTAAAAGATCGGTAATGGTGGATAGGATCGATCGTGTGAGGCCACAGGAGAACGTTGTTTGTCTTCCGGCTTGTACAATTATTTTATTTGAGGCAACAATACTTCCCCAACAGGCCCAGCAGGGGCTGCACTGGAACAGAGTCTGAAAATGCCCCAGAATCCTTTTGCAACATCCTCTAGTTCCTTGGCAGATGAGTCCTTGTAGAAAGGGTTCCTTGCATCTGTAGGGTTGCCAGGTCCCTCTTTGCCACTGGCGGGAGGTTTTTAGGGCAGAGCCATCACAGTCATTATTGTCTACTCAGACAGGCAGTGGCTCTCCAGGGTCTCAGGCAGAGGTCTTTCACATCACCTCCTTGCCTTGTCCCTTCAACTGGATATGCCGGCGATTGAACCTGGGACCTTCTGCATGCCAAACAGAGGCTCTACCACTGAGTTATGGCCCCTCTCTCTCTTCTGGCCAGGAGGGAGGGAATTTGCATCAGACAAATGCCCTGGAGAGACTTGACCCTATTTCCCGAGCACTGCAGTCCTAACTGATTATCCTCGTGTTGTTTCGTTAGTAAAGAAATGCAGCCAAAAACATGGCAAATTTCTGAATAACACTAAAGTTTACGTAATATTTTTTATGCAGTGCATTACTACCAATTTCTAAGGGCAAGGCTGACATTTGATGTTTGTGTTGTTCCTTTTGAAATTAAACGCCTTGCGAGCCATACATGTACATCGATTGGCAAGAGATCCTTCCATAGGACACCAGACACGACCACTTAATCATTATTAAGGGCAAGGATCCAATACTTTTTTGCGTAATTTAGAACACCAGTCAGACATCACAAGCTCTTTGCACCTTCCACATGGAGGAAGATTTATCTGAAAAACTGCTTGAAGGATATTGAACATGACATATTTAGGGTGAGTGGCATTAAATATTCATGTCAGGGTATCAGACATAGACCCCATAGGCTATTAGAAGAGGGAACAAAGTGAGTAAGCTCTCTTTTTCTTTTCAAATATATCTCTTGATGCTTGTGTCTAACTCATCTCCCCAATGAGTTTGATGATACCTTGCATAAATGACATGAAATAGGGGGGTTCATAGTTCAACTAACAGTTTATGGCTGAGGAGACATCTGTGGTCTCCTTATCATGAGATGTCATTAGGGTCGCCAGGTCCCTCTTCACAACCGGCAGGAGGTTTTGGGGATGGAGCCTGAGCAGGGCGGGGTTTGGGGAGGGGAGGGACTTCAGTGCCATCAAGTCCAATTGCCAAAGGTGGCCATTTTCTCCAGGTGAACTGATTTCTATCGGCTGGAGATCAGTCGTAATAGCAGATTTCCAGCTACTACCTGGAAGTTGGCAACCCGATTAACCACTACGGCATGCTGTATGTAAGATAAATGTGGTCTTGCTTTCTTCTTTAATCTGTCTAGCATAACAGGGAAATCAATACTCATTGGTTTATATCCCGTAATGATGATCGTGGAGTTTTTTTGGTTTGAGATTCTCCGCAGCAGCGACCTTCCTCCCTGCAGGTCACTGAAAAATAAGCAGACTGAATGGCTATAGCATTAGTAACCATTTGTAACGCTGCTGGCTTTCTCTCATTCCCTGAGTTTCTTCACATATATATAAAACGCGTGGTGCTACACTGCATCACATGAGATTTTATATATATGACAACCTCACGTCATGCGGCACGGTGGCAAACGTTCGTTGAGCGAGTTAATGGCCCGTCCTTAATCAACTAGAAGGCAGAATTTCACTTTCAATGTTCCATTAGGTTTACAGCAGACAGATTAATAACATTAAATAGTAAATATTCCGAAGCCGAGTTCCCAGGATCCCTTTAGCATCCGGAGGTGAGGCGCTCCACTCTGGAATTTACTTAGTGGAGAAGCCCCGCTTGAAAAGGGCTGAGTGAATTAATGTCACGCAGGGAAGGGATTCCCTCAGTCTATCAAATAATTCATTAAGGCTGCCTTTTTTTCCCTCTTCACCTGTGGCTAAAATAGGTAAATGTGAAAGAGCGGGACTAATGAGAGTTATTCCCCTCTGCTGTAACTGTGGCATAATTTCCTTCCAACCTGTCACTCCCAATTTTTAGACGAATCTTAATTGCAAACTGAATTTTAACGAGGATCGGCAAGGCTTATTAAAGGTCATGCACGGGTTATCTCTCCATGAAGCCATAAACTGAGCCAAAGTGCTCTTAACGTCTCCAAAACCAAAGCCATTTTATCCCGTGTGTTTATCCCATGTATATAGTGTTGCCAACCTCCGGGCACGGTGAAGGTTTGGGATTTCTGGACCTTCTTTGAAGATTCCTATACTGTATATTTGTTCATATTTTTGTTACCATTTTTGTGTATGACTTGCTTATTATTGTGAATAGATTTCTCATTATCATTTTGAGCTTGGGTGCTGTTTATCATCTTCAACCTCCAGGTACTACTGGAGATCTCCTGCTATTACTGATCGAGATCAGTTCACCTAGAGAAATTGGCCACTTTGCCAATTGGACACTATGGCATTGAAGTCCCTCCCCTCCCCAAACCCTGCCCTCCTCAGGGTCCACCTCCAAAACCTCCCGCCGATGGTGAACAGGGACCTGGCAACCCTACATGTATATAGTCCTGTTACCCACATTTGATGTTGCTGGTGGTATCCTGAATTGAATGGGTGTTCTTTGGGTGGGTTAGACCCATGTCAAACCACCCCTGTATAGTCCGGGCTTGTTTTAATCTCATCAGCTCTCATTTTAGAGGGGATTTTGCTGGTGCGGTTAAAACAGGCTGACCTTTATGGAGTCAAACAGCTTATTCCACAAACAGGGAGGCCTAGGGTTGCCAGTAGGATTGCCAACCTCCAGGTACTAGCTGGAGATCTCCTGCTTTTACAACTGATCTCCAGCTGACAGAGATCAGTTCTCCTGGAGAAAATGGCCGCTTTGGCAATTGGACTCTATGGCATTGAAGTCCCTCCCCTCCCCAAACCCCACCCTCCTCAGGCTCCACCCTAAAAACCTCCTGCCGGTGGCAAAGAGGGACTTGGCAACCCTAGTTGCCAGCTCCGGGTTGGGAAATACCTGGAGATTTTGGGGGTGGAGCCTGAGGAGGGCGGGGTTTGGGGAGGGGAGGGACTTCAATGCCATAGAGTCCAATTGCCAAAGCAGCCATTTTCTCTAGGTGAACTGATCTCTATCGGCTGGAGATCAGTTGTAATAGCGGGAGATCTCCAGCTACTACCTGATGGTTGTCAACCCTAGGGAGGCCTTTTGGCAATCCCTTTCATTGCTTGCTCGTGCCTCAAGCACCGGCAGGAGGAAATGAGTGAGGGACGTCTGCTGGCATCATGTGCACTTAAGTCACTTCCAATTAAAACAGGAAGTGACATAGGGGACGCTCTAGCAATGAATTTTTGTGAAATGCTGGCACGTCCCCATGTCACTTCTGATTTTAACCAGAAGTAACATTAGCATACCAGGCCCTAGGCCCAAATTCCTCTCAGGTAGGGTTGCCAACCTCCAGGTGGGGACTGGAGATTTCCCAGAATTAAACTGATCTCTGGAGAGATCAGTTCCATGGAGAAAATGGTTGTTTGGTCAATGGATTTTATGGTATTATACTCCACTGAGGTCCCTCCCTTCACCAAACTCTACTCTCCCCAGGCTCTACCCCCAAATCTCCAGGAATTTCCCAACCCAGAGTTGGCAACCCTACTCCCAGAGGTTGCTGGCTGCAGCATGGCAACTCTACTCACAGAAGAGAGGCACCCCTGTGCTTTCAGTTTCCGCTGGCATTCACATCACTTCATGTCTAGGCCTAGAAATATGCGCCAGATGGGTGACTTATGGGGAAGTTCTTTTCGTAGCAACAGCCCACATCTATCTATCCCTGATCCGATTGTTTTGCTCACTGATTCTCTGTGAGCATGGTAAATTGATCGAATGACAAACACGCAACCCCACTGCTGTCACGCTGACATCCCAGAGTAAATGCTGAACATTTATCTAGGTGTCCGACAGCCAGCTAGGCATCATGCAGAGAATCGGCAATTGGATTTGCTTGGGAGCCAACTTTGGGAGGCAGCATGGGTCAGTGGGCTAAGCCTCCCTCCCCAGCCTTCTTAAGGCTCCCTGTCAGCAAGACCCTTTTATTCCTCCTATAAATAAAATTGCACCTCACTCCCCATCTCCATCTCATTGCCTTTTTGTCTTTCTCTTCTCTTCTCTTCTTCTCTTCTCTTCTCTTCTCTTCTCTTTTCTCTTCTCTTCTCTTCTCTTCTCTTCTCTTCTCATCTCATCTCATCTCTTCTCGGTTGCTTGAAAACTTGCCAGTCCCCATGATAGCCAGTGTAGTGTAGTGCATAGAATGTCAGACAAGGATCTGGAAGATCCAGGTTTGAACAGGAGGAATTGTTTTTTGTATGCTGACTTTCTCTACCTTTTAAGGAGAATCAAACCAGGTTAAAAGGAGAGACTTAAGGAGTTGGGTTTGTTTAGTCTGGAGAAGAGAAGGTTAAGGGGTGACATGATAGCCATGTTTTAATATCTGAAGGGATGTCATGTTGATGAGGGAACTAGCTTGTTCTCTGTTGCTCCAGAGACTCGGACATGAAGTAATGGATTTAAACTAAGAGAAAAGTGATTCCACCTAAACATTAGGAAGAACTTTCTGACAGTGAGGGCGGTTCGACAGTGGAATGCACTGCATCGGAGGGTGGTGGAGTCCCCGTCTTTGGAGGTCTTCAATCAGAGGCTGGATGGCCATCTGTCGGGAGTGCTTTGATTGTGGGATCCTGCATGGCAGGGGGTTGGACTGGATGGCCTTGTCGTCTCTTCCAACCTTGTGATCTTGTGAACTTGTGAACTTCCCCTCTCCACAACAGACACCTTGTGAGGCAGGTGAGGCTGAAAGAGTTCAAAGAGAACAATGACTAGCCCAGGGTCACCCAGCAGGCATCATGTGGAGGAGTGAGGAATCAAACTCGTTTCTCTGGATTAGAGTCCACCGCTCATGTGGAGGAGTGGGGAATCAAACCCTGTTCTTCAGATTAGAGTCCGCCGCTCATGTGGCCGAGTGGGGAATCAAACCCGGTTCTCCAGATTAGAGTCCACCACTCTTAACCACTACACCATGCTGGCTCTTAGAGGTGGGATGAATATACTTTGTCAAGTGAGAAATTGTCTTTATATTCAAAGACAGGGTTTGGGGGAATTAAAAAAATTAGGCCTGTTAAGGCGCCAACTTTGTAGATCTTTAAGACCCGTGTAGGTTCATCATCATCATCATTAACCTTTAATAGGCATAGTTCAAAAGACATCTCATACAGATTCGCACGATCAAAATCAAATCACACCAACCCAAGATGAACAAACTAGGGTCCCTATCAGGCTCAGAAATATACAGAATATATAAAATACAAATAAATATGAAATATATAAAATATACCACATTATTAAAATTAAGCAAAAGGTTAAAATAATCTGCCCATCCAGCCGGGCAGTGATACAATACAATAAACAATAATAGTCATAATCATTGACCATTCTCTATATCCGTGTTGGCGAACCTATGGCACGCGTGCCCGACCTGGCACGCGTAGCCCTCTCTGCCGGCACGCGGGTAAGTGGCTCGGGACGGGACCGAAAGTCCAGGCCGGCGAGGCAGCGACGGATGGAAGCGGTGGAGAGAGAGCCAGCCCGCTTCCCGAGGGACGGGGCGAGGAACCGGCAAGCCAGCAGCCAGGAAAAGACGGAGCGCAGAGACGCGGCGGCGCGCTGCCGCACCCCAGCTGTAGCCCCGCCGCCCGGTCGCGCCTGCGCCAGTCAGAGGACTTGGCTGGGGGCGTGGGGAGGAGGGCAGGATGTTTCAGCCCTCCCTCTAGTCCCGCCCCCAAGACCTTATTAGGGCTGAAACATCCTGCCCTCCTCCCCACGCCCCCAGCCAAGTCCTCTGACTGGCGCAGGCGCGACCGGGCGGCGGGGCTACAGCTGGGGTGCGGCAGCGCGCCGCCGCGTCTCTGCGCTCCGTCTTTTCCTGGCTGCTGGCTTGCCGGTTCCTCGCCCCGTCCCTCGGGAAGCGGGCTGGCTCTCTCTCCACCGCTTCCATCCGTCGCTGCCTCGCCCGCCTGGACTTTCGGTCCCGTCCCGAGCCACTTACCCGCGTGCCGGCAGAGGAGGCTCCACCCCCACCAAAGGTCGACCACGAAGCCTCTCCTCACCACCCCATTTCTGGTTTATTCCCCCCACACACACACACACAAGAGAGGTGGTGTGTGAGGTAAAGCGCCACCCTCCCCCTCCCCCTCCCCCTCCCCTCACAGCGCGGCCGGGTTTTGAATGCGCGCTCGAGGGCCGGCAGCGCCAAGGCGGGCGGCGAGGAGGAGGTCGGGGGTGGGGGGTGGGGAAAGCAATGTTTGATTCAAAACTCTGCATGGGGGGTTATTGGCCATTTATGAATGGGAGGTTTTGCATTGGATTTGCCATTCAGATGCACATTTTCCCCATCCAGATCCTCAGAACTCAACAATAAGCCCCCTTGCAGAGTTTTTTTTCAGACGGAACCCTCTGAATATAGAGCAGGTTTTGCTTCATATATTTGCCTTAGGGTTGCCAGGTGTCTCTCCCCCAATCATTTACCTCTTTCCCTGATGGTTCAGTTACAAATATCAAGTTTCACTTTGAAGAAGAGTTGGTTTTTATATGCCGACTTTCTCTACCACTTAAGGAAGAATCAAACCGGCTTTCAATCACCTTCCCCTCCCCACAACAGATACCCTGGCCATTTATGCATGGTCAGTTTTGATGTTCACTAAAAGCTCTTTTTTAAAATGCGAATTTAAAACTGCCTATTCACGGTCTCGAAGCAAAAGGAGAAATTCCACCCCTCCCACTCGCCTGCTCCTTTGTTCCTGTTTGCATAACCATTAGCATGTGCATAGCTAACCCGCCACTGTTATTTTGCATGGTTCCTTCAGGGGGATTCTTCAGGTTAAATTGCCGTGTTGGCACTTTGCGATATATAAGAGGGTTTGGGGTTGCAGTTTGGGCACTCAGTCTCTAAAAGGTTCGCCATCACTGCTCTATATAAAGCCACAATCACAACAGCAACTTAAAATATTAGCCAGCTAAGCTCTATGGCTCATTATTTTCGTAATTTAGTTGATCCAGACCAAAGAAGAGCTTTTTTCTTAGCTCATATGAATGCCTTTCCATCGAAGGTCTTATTAGGTAGATTCAGTCACGTTCTGTATCAGGAGAGACTCTGCCCCTGCGGTTCAGGATCTCTAATGCCGCCTGGGTGAGGGCCCTCATAATGAGTGTAGGTTCTAGCATAATAGAGTTACTCGCCTGAGTTTATTCACCTGCCTCTACTTAGATTCACGGAAATGCAAACCAAAATAGATTTTTTTAAAAATGCTGTCTAGTATGAACATCACTATCATAGTGTGTAGAGAGCAGCCATAACCTTAATCTGAATGTTGGATAAATTGCATGAATTTACATGTGTCAGAAGGGGAGAGGCTCGATGAGATGGCTTTTGGCTTGTTAATTCTGATAGACATTACGTCCCCATTAGCACAGACAAGAAAGGTCTTCGTTTAGGGCTTTCTGCAGGACATGATAGACAACGGTGTTAAGTGTTGCAATCATCCTTCCTTAAAAAAAGAAAAGAATACTACTCTGTAATTGCCGATACTGTCATTGCGGGGAGCTTTTTCTTCCCCCTTTTGCAGAGACAACATCAGACAGCATTTTTAGCGTTGCAGTGCCCTCTAATGCTTCATCAGGGCGGTGAAGGGAAAGTTCATCCGTATCCCTGAATTACACAGAAGTTGATGGAAGCCAGTGTTTTCATGGCACTGTCATTGGTTGCCAACCTGTAAAGGTTTAGCAGGAACACGGCGCAGTGGGGTGGGGAAGAATTCTTATTTTTCTATCTGTGTAGATTACAAATAGCATCAAAGCTTGAGATGACATTATTATCCACATAGATATGGAAATATATATTTTAATAACAATAACAAGAGAGCCAGCATGGTTTAGCAGTTAAGAGAGGTGGTTTGGAGTGGTAGACTCTGATCTGGAAAGCTGGATTTGATTCCCCACTCCTCCACATGAGCAGTGGAGGCTAATCTGGTGAACCAGGTTGGTTTCCCCACTCCTACACATGAAGCCGGATGGTGACCTTGGGCTAGTCACACTCTCTCAGCCCCACCTACCTTACAGGGAGTCTGTTGTGGGGAGGGGAAAGGAAGGTGATTGTAAGCTGGTTTGATTCTCCCTTAGATGCTAGACAAAATCGGCATATAAAAACCAACTCTTCTTCTGCTGCTGCTTCTTCTGCTGCTGCTTCTGCTTCTTCTGCTGCTGCTTCTCCTCCTCCTCCTCCTCCTTCTCCTTCCTCTTCCTCCTCAAGTAATGGACTGCTGGATCCAAACATAAAAAAATCAATTTCATCCATTATAAAATTCCATTAATCCAGACAGGGTCCCCAGGGGTGTCTTAACTGATGTCTTAACTATCTTAACTATCTTTGACTTGGTCTCTATGGATTTTGGCCAAACCAAAACAAGGACATACAATCTACACCCTCATGTACCCCAAGGGTGGGATACAAATATGGTATCTGCATATAAAAAGAGATTTCGATTAATGGAAAGACTGTTTTACACCATATGCTAGAACCATGGTTTTTAAACTTAAATTCACTAGTGCTCCTCAATTACAAACATTATTATCAAATGTCCCCAATTTATTTACTGAAATATTTATACACTTCCTTTCCCCATTAGGGATGAACACATGAAGCTGCCTTATCAGACCCTTAGTTCATCAGAGTCAGTATTGTCTACTCAGACCAGCAGCATCTCACCAGGGTCTCAGGCTGAGGTCTTTCACATCACCTACTTGCCTAGTCCCTTTAACTGGAGATGCCAGGGATTGAACGTTTCCAGGGTTGGAAAATATCTGGAGGTTTTGGGGGTGGACCATTTTGTTGCTGCACTCACTATGCCATGTCAGAACTCCAAATGTGCCCACTGCTCAAAAAGGTGGGGCTTGCTTGTCTTATATCCTAACTTATTTTACTGATTGACTTGGTTTGAGCCTGCTTGCCACCTCTGATCCTCCCATGGCCTCTTTTTGGTTCAGCCCTCCCTTTGAGCTGTCTGTTTGTCCTCAGCATGGATTCAGGCCTTTTCAGTGGTGGATCCAGCATTTGTGAATGCTCCCCTCAAGAAGGTGTGAATCTACAGTTGCCAGGTCCCACTTGGCCACCGGTGAGAGGTTTTTGGGGCGGAGCCTGAGGAGGGTGGGGTTTGGGAAGGGGAGGGACTTCAATGCCATCCAATTGCCTAAGCAGCCATTTTCTCCAGGTGAACTGATCTCTAGTGGCTGGAGATCAGTTGTAATAGCAGGAGATCTCCAGCTAGTACCTGGAGGTTGGCAACCCTATATGAAGAGTCCCTATGATGTCCACCTTCTGTAAGGTTATTGTTTTCAAGGAGCCTTTTAGGGTTGCCAGCCTCCAGTTTGTGGCTGGAGACCTCCTGGGATATCAACTGACCTCCAGGCGACAGAGATCAGTTCACCTAGAGAAAATGGCTGCTATGGAAGGTGGACTCTATGGCATTTTACCTCCCTTTTCCAACCCCCACCCTCCTCCCCTCATGGGACCCCCTATGATACACAGGAGAGCGAGCGTGGTGTAGTGGTTAGGGTGTTGGATGAGGATCTGGGAAACCCAGGTTCAAATTCCCACTCTGCTATGGAACTTGCTGGGTGAGCCTGGGCCAACCACACACTCTCAGCCTCGATCGTGTCAAGAATTTGGATGGGAGACCTCCAAGGAATGCCAGGGTTGTGATGCGGAGGCAGGAAATGGCAAACCACCTCTGAACGTCTCTTGCCTTGAAAACCCTATGGGGGTTGCCATAAGTAAGCTGTGACTTGACGGCAAAAAAAAGTGTTATAGCACAGCTGCTGTTTAAATAGGTGAGGTTTTTGCTCAGTGTACATTTCCTGGGAAAGAGTGACATTAAGCTTAAATGTTTCCAAACAAAAGAAACAGATAATAATCTAAAATTTTATCAATTTGTGCAGTTGATATTGCAGGGTTGCACCCTTCTGAGTCTGTTGAAGTCAGTGGGGCTTAGAAGGGTGACTTTGGCTTAGGACAGATCTGAGAGTTGAGGTCATTTTGCTGGATAATAATCTAATCTATATTCATATTGTCTATTGGCATAAAATAACTGTACATACAGTAGCGTGTAAAATATAAATATTTGAGATCTAACCTTACAAAATGGTTAAAAGACACTTGCATAAGATAGTGTTGTAAGTTAATACATCCATCTATTTAACTAATTTGCGACGTTCTATAGCAAACTTTTAAAATTGTGCTACCTTCTCCAGAACATGGGGCGAACAATTATTCAATAGAAAGGAAGCATTACAGGAATCGGAAGCATCCAGTCTACATGTCTGCAGAGGGCTTAGTAGCTCATTATGAATTTCTGAATAGAAACTACAATAAAATAAAACTTGGACAACTGTTTCAACACAATTACTGCCACAGGGACAAAGTCTGTCTGATTGGGGGATTTTGCTAAATCTTCCATCAAGTAAAACATATGGCATAACATTAAGCCTAGCTAGGGAGATGGCTCTGCGATAGGATGGATCAAAAGTGTGAGACAGATGTGGGGAAGCTGGTAGACATCAAAAGGTATCCCTAAGTTTAGAGGCGAGCAGGTTTTATTAGTGGCCCTATATAGATCTTGAAGGACTATGTCTAAAAGTCTGCATTTTATCATCTGTACTAGGCTCAGAAGTACTTAAAGCAGATCCCAATTGGTGGGCACCTTTACGTATAATAATCTAGAATTTTCTTCATTTGTGCACTTGATATTGCAGAGTTACACACCCTTCTGAGTCTGTTGAAGTCAATGGGGCCTAGAAGGGTGTGACTTTGGCTTAAGAAAGATCTGAGAGTTGAGGTCATTTTGCTGCTCGGCCAGTACTTCTGGGCCATCGCCACCAAAAGATGTTGTTGCTGACTATAAATGCCAAAGACTTGACTAGAGCACTCGTAATCCCATCTTTCTCTCGTCTGTGATTATTGTGTAAAAAGCATGTAAAATCACTTTTCCACAAAGCTTGAAACGATGACAACCGAAGTCGGAGCTCGCTTTCAGCGCGGTGGAGATTTGTGTCTAATTATTCAAAGGAACAATCTCTCTTTCTCTCATCTCACTTCCACTCTTAATTAAGCTTTCCAGATGAAGCCTCAGATCTGAAAGAAAAAAAATTGGGGATATGTTTTGTTTTTGGTGTAAAAAAAAACCCCATAGCATCCGACTTTGGTGGTAACGAGACGGTAGACATCTGACTCGCGTTTGTTCTTTCGGTCTCTCAAATGTCTCAGAAAATCAAGGGAAATGTTAACATCGTTCCTGTCACACCGATCAGTCTGCCGAAAAAGCGCCGAAGGACGGCATCTTGATACGAGAGCTGGCTAACGGAACTGTTGATTTCATATGTCAACGTCCCTCCCTGAAACTGTCAAAAAAGTCTAACGATACTCTCTTTGTTTTTTTGCTTCACAGTGGAGCATCCTGACAAAATGGCTAATGACCAAGGTGAGTAGCCGGGCTGTGTCCTGCTTTCTCTTACAATGGGGGCCAAGGTGTGGGCGCGATGCCTCCCCCCTTCCACCTCCTCCTCCTTCTGCTCCTCACCTGGCCGGCACACCTGATGGGGCAGACGCTGGCACGATAATTAATCTTGTTAATGAAGTTCTGCTTGGCCGAGGCTGCTGTTTTGATGGGGAGCCATGTAAATTTTCTTGAGAGGAAATTGTTTTGTCTCTTTTCTGAAGGACCAATTAAAATGTCAGGCTCCTTTGTATGAAATAAAAAATTTCCCCCCTCTCTCTGCTGCACTTCTGAATAATTCACATTAAGTATAATTAAGCTTGGCATAATTTCCAAGCTGCTTTTCACACCCTTTTGTGGGGTATAGATTAAAGTTCTGGAGCCTCACTGTAAAAAAGAAAAAAAGGGGAGCACATTTCTTTAGCCATAAATCAGCTTCTCTCTAAAGTTGGTACTCCTCGGTTGAATAATACAGACAAAGTTTTGATAACCTTTCAAGACATTACTCTTTAGTAGGGCTGTTTGTATTTTTCTACTCCTGGAATTGTTGTTACGTTTCTGTTTCCAAGCCAGTTATTTTAAGCTAGTTGATTTTTATGAAGAGAAAAATAGGAGATGTTCTCTTTTTGACACATTTACTTGCAATGTCAGGAAAACACGGCAATCCCCTTCAGCCAGTTTCTTCTAATGGAAAGGAAAATATCCTCCTCCCCCCCTTCTCTCTTTTCTGCTCTTCTCAGGGCCAGCACTATAATTAGATGGCCTGAGGTAGTTACCTCAGAAGGCAGATTTTGGGGCGTGGCAACTTCCTATCCCACCTACAGCCATCTTCCTGTCCCCTGCCAGTTGCCTGCCTAATGTTGTCCCTGGCCAGGAGCTGGAGATGATGCTCTTTAGCTCCTTGCTCAACAAACCCTCTTTAAAATAGGACAGCAAGCCCCACACATGTACAAGTACCCAAACTCCATGTTCCTTTTCCTGTTGGTTTCTATTTGTCTTTTGCCAAGTGGTTGAATCTTTGCAAGATGGTCATCTCATGAGTGATGTGGAAGACCATTATAACCTGTGTTTGTTTGGGTGCGATGGCACTGAAGTACCTTGTGTTGGGTGCTTTATTGATATGCACATTCTGTCCTGCACACTGGTAAACTGCCATGTCATCGTCTTGCACAGTCACATCAAGATTTTTTTTGTGGTGTTTTGTCAGTGGATACACGCACACCAATGAATACATATGAGCAGGTTGGAACTGTGGCCCACCTAGACTAGGGTTGCCAGGTCCCCACTCACCTTCGGCAGGAGGTTTCATTTCTGATATTGTGAGTGTGTGCAAGCATGCATGCGCCAATGCAGCACTTCCGGTTGTAAACTGGAAGTGCCGCGTTGGCGCATGCATGCACCATTGCCCGCCGTCCCTCAGCTGGTCAACGGGAGAGGGGCACATTACCGGGGGTTTGCCCGCCACCATAGAATCATAGAATTATAGAGTTGGAAGAGGCCACCAGGGTCATCTAGTCCAACCCCTGCACAATGCAGGACATTCACAACTACCTCTCCCCCACACACACCCAGTGACCAGAAGATGGCCAAGATGCCTTCCCTCCCATCATCTGCCTAAGGTCACAGCAGGCACCTGGCAACCCTAATCTAGACTAGCATCGTGTCTCTCATAATGGCCAGTCAGATGCCTCCAGAACACATCCATGCAGAGTATGGAAGCCAAAACCTCTGTGGGTTTCCCCTCCCCCCAGTACTTGTGTTTAGAGATGCAGAGTGTCTGAACATAGTACAGTAGCCATGCAAGGGGCAAGGCACAGACATTCATGGCATCCAAGGAAGGAATGGAATCATTGCATAGTTGCCTAGGTAATACACTGCCTTGCCCTCACACTGTGATTTCCAAATGGCATTACAAGATCACACATTCATCCCTGAAACAAATGATGCATATTCAATAATGAATGATGGTGCTGTTTAGAATTCCTTGCAAAAAGTGGCTGTTTGTATGTTTGCAAGTGCCATTCGTAATTGTAGTGTGACTGAAGTCACATAGAAATGGCCACAAAACAGCTCTTAACAATATCAAAAATATATTCCACTTACAAACTACATCTATACAAAAACGCTATAATCCTAAGTGTGCACAACTACTAATCTTATACATATACACATCATTAGACACACAAACCATAACAATCCATAACATCAAGTGTTTCAAATTCAAGTTGAGGTAGGGTTGCCAGGTCCCTCTTCGCCACCAGCGGGAGGTTTTTGGGGCAGAGCCTGAGGAGGGTGGGGTTTGGGGAGGGGAGGGACTTTAATGCCATAGAGTCCAATTACCGAAGCCACCATTTTCTCCAGGTGAACTGATCTCTGTTGGCTGGAGATCAGTTGTAATAGCAGGACATCTCCAGCTAGCACCTGGAGGTTGGCAACCCTAGTTGAGGAGAAGGGTCCATCTCTACACTCCATCTTTCATGCATAAATGGGTAGCTCAAGCCAAGATCTGGATCAAGTTTCTCCTGGGCATTTGCCATAGAACGCTGTCTAATTATTAATCTGTCTCTGCTGGAAAGGCAAACTGCATAATAAACTGTTCTCTCCATCTTCAGCGCCCAGTTACAAATTGGCAAAACAAATAATCTTCTGTGTTTGATCTTAATGGATATTTTGGGACATAAAGTAGATGCCATTTTCCTTGCATACCTCACAGCGATTTCAAGTATACACAAACAGAATCAAAGACGAGCTTCTTTATCATTTGGGTGTCGGCGCGGCTAATTTTCCTGCCCACATGGCATCAGCATAGTAAATTGAGATTTTTGAAAAGTGTAATGTTAACAAGAGAAATGGGAGCAGGCTTGAGAAAACAGAGATGAACTTTTAAATGCAATTATGGCTGCCTCCGACAAACCACAGAAGGGACTCCTTGCTACAGACGAAGGTGAAGAGAAGACCGAGAAGTTCAAAAGGCAGACAAATGAGCAGGAGAAATGTGATCCTTGCGCAAATTTGATTTGGGGATATAGACCTTGTCAGCAGTTTGTTAATTACAGTGAGATTAATGTTGCCCCACCAAAAAAAGAAAAGAAAAGAAAAAAGGAGAGGGGACAG
This sequence comes from Euleptes europaea, assembly GCF_029931775.1. Taxonomy (NCBI): domain Eukaryota; kingdom Metazoa; phylum Chordata; class Lepidosauria; order Squamata; family Sphaerodactylidae; genus Euleptes; species Euleptes europaea. The sequence continues at coordinate 111,093,046 of NC_079315.1, read as the reverse complement.
AGATTTCTTTCTATGAAGAGCACCAGATTGGGTGCCAACCTCCAGGTGTGGCATGGAGATCTCCCGCTATTACAGTTGATCTCCAGATGACCAAGATCAGTTCCCCTGGTGAAAATGGCTGCTTTGCAGGGTGGACTCTATGTAATTGTACCCTGCTGAGGTCCCTCCCCATACCCCACCCTCCCCAGGCTCCACCCCTAAAATCTCCAGGTCTTTCCCCATCCAGAGCTGGCAACCCTAGCTGCCAAAGGAGATAAATGCAAGTACTAATGATGAGAAAGATGGCTTATTTCAAACACCTATGAAAAGGCAGGAAGAGACGTTGAGGCTGCTTCCACACCAGGATAGGAACATCAGCAAGCTGAGGGAAGGTGGGTGGATCGAGACGGCGTCCACATGCCCAATTCTTGTAGTGCTCACTGGTCTGTCCCTACTGACAGACCAGTGGTCATGATGGGCTCCCTCTAGGGTTGCAAACCTCCAGGTACTAGCTGGAGATCTCCTGCTGTTATGACTGATCTCCTGCCGATAGAGATCAGTTCACCTGGAGAAAATGGCCGGTTTGGCAACTGGACTCTATGGCATTGAAGTCCTTCCCCTCCCCAAAGCCTGCCCTCCTCAGGCTCCGCCCCAAAAACCTCCCACCGATAGTGAAGAGGGACCTGGCAACCCTAGCTCCCTCATGGCCTGACAATCCCCCCTTTTCCCTTCACAGCTGAGCTGCAGCTAAAGGGATACTTCAGGTCACCTGGGAATAGGAAGAAAGACCATTAATGGTCTGAAAAGGGAGCTGAGCATCATTTTGAAGGTGGAGGTGGTGGCTGGAGATCTTCTGCTGTTACAACTGATCTGCAGGTGATAGAGATCAGTTCCCCTGGAGAAAATGGCTGCTTTGGAGGGTGGACTCTAGGGCATTATACCTCACTGAAGTCCCTCCCCTCCCCAACCACCACCCTTTTCAGGCTCCACCCCTGAAATCTCCAGGTATTTCCCCACCCGGAGCTGGCAACCCTAGTCAGATCAGAGGCGGTTTTCCTTGGGTTTGGCTTTAAAGGATGATGCCACAGCAACCCCACAAGTTGTGCATGGAAAGAGGTCAGTGGAATGCAGAAACTCCCCAAAATTTAGGGGTATTCAGCTGTCCAAAGAGGATGGGGGGAATCCATGTGTGGGAGCAGCCTAAGGCTGAAAACGGTGGCCCTTTGTGGCTCACTGTAATAAAATGCAGCTTCCGTGTGAAATGACCCAACAAGTGTTTGAATTGTTGTGGCAGTAAAAAAAAAAAAAAGCAATATGCAGATGTAGCTGCGTGAGAGAGTTATAAGACTTTTAGAGATGGCTGAGCACGGTCTGAATCATAGCTTGTCCAAGGTCTGGCCTCCATTACTTTCATGGCTAAGGGACAGTTTGAACAAGGGACTTCGTCTCTCCTACAGGAGTCCCCATTTCAATGAGAATCTGGATTCTGCAGCCTAAGAAGGTGGGCTGAAATGGCAATCAGATGCTCAGTTAATAGAACCGGAAATAGCCTCAAAGGAAAAGTCTGATCTCTGCTTCCTACCATTTCCTCAGCTTTCCCTTGCGCTGACTGTGGGTGTGTGTTTGTGTGTGTGTTAAGTGCCATCAAGTCGCTTCTGACTCATGAATCAATGACCTATGAATCAATGTCCTCCAAAGTGTCCTGTCCTTAACAGCCTTGCTCAGATCTTGCAAATTGAGGGTCGTGGCTTCCTTTATTGAGTCAATCCATCTCTTGTTGGGTCTTCCTCTTTTCCTGCTGCCTTCAACTTTTCCTAGCATGACTGTCTTTTCCAGTGATTCTTGTCTTCTCATAATGTGTCCAAAGTACGACAGCCTCAGTTTAGCCTTGCCAAGGGGGCTGGCATAAAATCTGCGCTGACTACCAAAACGTAATGGTGATTGGCACTCTGAGAGACCCATCATATGCCTGATGTGGTGTTATGGTCTTATGCTTAGGGGGTGGCAACTCAGAAATGCAAGAGCCCACCACCATATGAGTAATATCACACATCTGGTGGACATTGACTCCTAGAAACGTGCGCAATATTTATGAACCTAACTTTCCTTAAGAGTAGTGGTGTCAAATATAAGGCCCGCGGGCACAATGGTGGATGAACACATGTTTATGTTGTAAACTGCCCCATGCAGGTCTCTGAAGCAGCAGCATATAAATGTTCTGAATTTAAAAAAAAAATCATGAGGTGCAAAAAGTGGTCTCTGTCATATGCAGGACCTTAATACCAGGCCAGCATGGTGTAGTGGTGAAGAGTTGTGGTTTGGAATGGTGGACTCTGATCTGGAGAACCGGGTTTGATTCCCCACTCCTCCACATGAGTGGTGGAGGCTAATCTGGTGAACTGGATTGGTTTCCCTACTGCTACACATGAAATCAGCTGGGTGACCTTGGGCAAGTCACTCTCTCTCAGCCCCACCTACCTCACAGGGTGTCTGTTGTGGGGAGGGAAAGGGAAGGTGATTGTATGCCGGTTTGAGTCTCCCTTAAGTGGTAGAGAAAGTCGGCATATAAAAACCAACTCTTCCTCTTCAGGCTGAAGGTACAATTAGCCATCAGAATCCTTCCTTTGGATCACCCCAAAGAGCTTATCTGTGAGCCTTTGCAAGATCTCACTTTTTAAAAAGCTGTAATTCTCACTTGCTCTGAATATATTGGAAGCACTATAGAAAAGAGCCGAGTCCCCATGGGGACGCCAGCTGCCTAGTTTGGGAAAGAAGGTGCAGTTTTCTTCCGTGTGGGGAAGTAAATAAAGATGCGAGATGAAAGTTAGATTACTTTGTGCGTGTGGCTAAAACCTGCTTCGGCTCCCCAAGGCTTCCGGTCCCAGTAAATAATAATAATGGTCTTTCTTCCTTTCATTTGAATGTTCCATTTGCCCCTCCCTTTCCTCTGCGGGGACCCACAGAATTAAATGGGATCCTGAACGCTGTGAAAAATAAACCCAGTGGCAGGAGCGGCCGAGGGGGGCTGGCGTAAAATGTGTTTGTGTGTTGTAAAAGGTTCCGGAAAATCTGCCTTCCTCTTCAAGGAGTGGGAGCTCATAATCAGGTCTGCCATGTCGGCTGTACTGCCATTTGTTAACCAAAGAATGCACGGGTGTCTCAATGTGACTGATTCTGTGGGGAAGGCACCAGGAGCTGAGAAGCCGGAGCCTAATGAGGTGAATTATCACAAAGGCTTTTCTTCCGCTCCAAGCACCGAGCCCAAGTTTTTATTGGTAGCATCAGTCAGGGTTATGAAAGCCACTCATTTTTTAATAAGCATATGTAGCACTGAGAAGCTGATATGGAAAACACTTTAGGAAGTGTTAGGGAAACAACTGGCAGGCGTTCAGAATGATTGGCACCCGTCCTGAAATTGTAGAGTTTTATTATTTTTTTAATTAAGTCTTTAGAAAAGATATACCATCACCATATTTGCCTTCTTTGCTTCACCTTCGAGTTTCTGTCAATATGGTTCCTTAGGGTTTCCAGGTCCCTCTTTGCCACCGGTGGGAGGTTTTTGGGGTGGAGCCTGAGGAGGGTGGGGTTTGGGGAGGGAAGGGACTTCAATGCCATAGAGTCCAATTGCCAAAGCAGCCATATTCTCCTGGTGAACTGATCTCTGTTGGCAGGAGATCAATTGTAACAGCAGGAGATCTCCAGCTAGTACCTGGAGGTTGGCAACCCTAGGTTCCGAAGCAGTTGATGCTGGGATGAAGTAAAGGCAAGAGAGGACACAATGCCCCGAATTAAGATTATCTATAGTTTGTGGGGTAGCTAACACTGGGTTGGGAGATTTGTGAAGATTTGGGGGTAGAGCATGCAGAGAGTGGGGTTTGAAGAGGGGAGTGGCCTCAGCAATTATAATACCATAGAGCAGGGATGTCAAACATACGGCTCGCGGGCCGGATCCGGCCCCTAGAGAGTGCTTATCCCCCACCCCGTCCACTGCAGGATCGCCAGCCAAGGCAGCCACCCCCCACCCCCATCCCAAGGTGTTAATTATCAGAGACTGTTAAATAAAATACTTAAGAGGGTTATTGTTTTAAGCATGTTTGTATTTTTAGTTAAAAAAATTAATTGGTGTTGCTTGTGTCTTCTATAAAGTTTATAGATCTGGTACCTGGCATTAAGTTTTATGGTACACATGGCTAGGTCCCTCTTTGCCACCGGTGGGAGGTTTTTGGGGCAGAGCCTGAGGAGGGTGGGGTTTGGGGAGGGGAGGGGCTTCAATGCCATACAGTCCAATTGCCAAAGTGGCCATTTTCTCCAGGTGAACTGATCTATATCGGCTGGAGATCAGTTGTAATAGCAGGAGATCTCCAACTAGTACCTGGAGGTCGGCAACCCTAGACATGGCCCGGCCCGACCAAGTGGCATTTATGTCATATCCGGCCCTTGTAACAAGTGAGTTCGACACCCCTACCATAGAGTCTACCCTCCAAAACAGCCATTTTCTCTAGGGGCACTGATCTCTGTAGACTGGAGATCAGTTGTAATTCCAGGACATCTCCAGGTCCCACCTGGAGGTGGCAACCATAATCCCTTGGCAGGTGGACTTAGGCTGGCAAGCAAGTCTGACCTTGCCTCCATGCTAAACCTTAACTTCACAGTTGCTCTCATTTTTTATGTTTTATTTTATTTTTGAGGGAGAGAACTTTTATAACAGGTTTGGCATGATGAGGGTTGCTAGCTCCCTCTTCACCACCAGCGGGAGGTTTTTGGGGCGGAGCCTGAGGAGGATGGGGTTTGGGGAGGGGCGGGACTTCAATGCCATAGAGTCCAACTGCCAAAGCGGCCATTTTCTCCAGGTGAACTGATCTCTATCGGCTGGAGATCAGTTATAATAGCAGGAGTTCTCCAGCTAATACCTGGAGGTTGGCAACCTTAGGCATGATTAGGCATTTCCATAGAGGCCCTGGCTCACACATGACATTTCCTGCCTGTTAAAGTAGGCTTGCCAACTCCTCAGAGGGGCCTGAACTTGAAGATCTCCTGCAATTACAATTGATCTCCAGACTACAGAGATCAATTTCCCTGAAGAAAATGGTTTCAGAGGGCAGGCTTGTAGTAGAACAGTTAGATCCAAGACGAAGAAGATTTTCAGGGTAAAAACTTTCGAGAAAGAAAACAGCTGCTTTGGAAAGTGGATTCTATGCCACTAGGGTTGCCAGCCTCCAGGTACTAGCTGGAGGTCTCTTGCTATTACATCTGATCTCCAGCTAATAGAGAGCAGTCCCCCTGGGGAAAACGGCTGCTTTGCCAATTGGACTCTAGGGCATTGAAGCCTTTCCCCTTCCCAAACCCCGCCTTCCACAAGTTTTGCCCTAAACACCTCCCGCCGATGGCGCAGAGGGACCTGGCAACCCTACATGGCACTGAGGTTTTTCCCATCCCCAAACTCTGACCTTCCCAAGCTCTGCCCTAGAATTTCCAACTTCCGTAGGGTGGCTGGCGATCTCCCGCTATTACAACTCATCTCCAGGCGACAGAAATCAGTTCACCTGGAGAAAATGGCCGCTTTGGTAGGTGGACTCTATGGCATTATATCCTGCTGAGGTCCTGCCCCTCCACAAACCCCACCCTCCCCAGGCTCCACCCCTAAAATCTCCAGGTATTTCCCAACCCGGAGCTGACAACCCTAGCTCCCGGTCTGATCTGGCTTGAGGCCAGAATTGCTTTTGAAATCAGCAGATTGAGCCGTAAGAGAGAGAAAGAGTAATTAAAGTTGCTTTTCAGTTTGTGACGTCGGTTTTCTGTTATGGTTCTACAAGAGCTCAATGTGCTGTTTCCTAAATGCCGTTCCTTGTTTGATTTGATTTGTTTTTTATATCCAGGCATTTAATCTTATTAGGTCAGCTAACTAAAGCCCACTGGCTTGCCTCAGTATCTGTGGTGTGAAGTGATGTGTTGTTTGCTGCTGAAATACTTTATGAAATGATCCTTATTCTCTACAGAATCAGAAAAAAGATTTGGTGTTCCCATTAAATAATCAGACAGCTGTTTTCATAATGAAATGGTTGTTGTTGTTATATAATTGTACCAGAGCGCATTGCTGTAGGGTTTTTTCTTTCTTTCCCTGCACACTGATTTAATGCAAGTATGGAACAGAAATTAAATTTGTTACAGGAGAAAACTGTGAGCGAGGTAATATAAAGGTAAAGGTCCCCTGTGCAAGCACCGGGTCATTCCTGACCCATGGGGTGACATCACAGCCCGACGTTTACTAGGCAGACTATGTTTACGGGGTGGTTTGCCAGTGCCTTCCCCAGTCATCTTCCCTTTACCCCCAACAAGCTGAGAAAATAGGGAGTCAATCTGGAGTCACAAAACTCAGGAAATTAGAGCCGAAGAGCGTACTTTTGAGGAGTCCTGTCTCTTTTTGACCATCTCTTTTAAACAAAATTAATATTAGGGGTGAGACAAAACTAAATGTATAGGCTGATACCTTACTGTCATTTTCTGCCAATGGCATACAGGGAGAGAGATTTTCACTGATTTTTACTAATTTTCCCTTTCTCGTTGTAGACCCCCACTTGGCCCTTGTTCATGAGGGTCTCATAACTCCTCTTACTGCAGCTACTCCAAATACCAGAAATTCTTCTGGGGGGTGGTAGAAAAAATTCTGTTCCTTTAGTTTCTCAGCCCTCATGGTGCCCAGGATACAAACCAGGTTTTCTTGTAAAAAATATATATGCAAAAAATCATCCTTCGGTCACATCATAAGAAGACAAGGCTCACTGAGAAAAAAACAATAACACTATAGAAAGTTGAGGTAAAAGAAAAGAGGAAGACCTGATATGAGACGGATTGGCTCTATATAGGACGCTACAGCCTTCAGTTTGCAAGACCTGTGAGGATGTTTTGGAGGTTGTTAATTCATAAGGTCACCATAAATTGGGAGTATCTTGAGGACAGGTAATAAACATATGTGACATAGCTCGATGGAAGTGGTTCAAGTGTTGATAAATCAGCTAATCTAAGTCCCTCTTCCGTTCTCCAAGAATTTCAGTATTCCTGATTGGCAACTAGTTGTTTTTTTTAGGAACACCTACCCCTTAAAATGATCTGTCATCAAGTTCTGATGCCCCTTCCTTAATGTGTCTCTTGACATTTGGTGGGCAACTGAAAGATCAGTTGGTATCTCACAGGGATTGGACATGGACATGGACCTCAGGTCGCCTCACATTGGTTAGGGACTGTGGCATGTGCTTTGCATACAGAAAGTCTAGGCTCTGGCGTATTCAGTTACAGAATCTCAGTTAGTGGGAAAGGCTTTTATCTGCCTGAGATCCCAGAGAGCTTCTGCCACCCCGGGCTATACTGAGCTAGAAAACTCAATGTTCTGACTTGGCATAAGAATGTTTCATACATTGACTCTCATTCATAATTGTCTATATATGGATTACATTAATGCCATCATATTCCCTATTACTATGCATGGGTGTGAAAGCTGGACATTGAAGAAAGCTGATAGGAAGAAAGTAGATTCCTTTGAAATATGGTGTTGGAGAAGAGTGTTACAGATACCATGGACTGCCAAAAAAAAAAAAAAAAACCAAATCAGTGGGTTATAGATCAAATCAAGCCTGAACTGACCCTAGAAGCTAAAATGACTGAACTGAGGCTGTCGTATTTTGGTCACATTATGAGAAGACAAGAGTCACTGGAAAAGACAGTCATGCTAGGAAAAAGTTGAGGGCAGCAGGAAAAGAGGAAGACCCAACGAGAGATGGATTGACTCAATAAAGGAAGCTGAAAATGGGTAGTTGGAAGGAGCTTGGGGAAATGTTTAGAGCTGCTTACAGAAATAAGAAAAGCTGAGCATCACATACCTGAATGTCCGTCATTCAGCTGAAAGCCAGTACTGGCTTTTATTGCCTATGGACGTAGAGTGTCTTCCCGCAATCTTTAGAGCCTTTGCATTGGAAAAGATAACAATGTTAAAAGTTCAGTTTTATACTGTAAATAACTAGCACGACTGCATTTGGACTGTGTACCTCCTTGCAACCAATTAGCATTCCTAGGACTGAGAGATTGGTTGAGCGGCAACCAATCAGAGTGTTTTCTAGTTAATATTATAAGGAGATGAGGAGATCTGGAAACCAGGTCAGGTCACTGCAGGTGGTGCTGGCTGTATGAGCTCCCACCCTTCGAAATAAAGAGAAGCCAGTTCTGACCTCTGGAATCAGAAAATCCCTCATCCCCCATTCCTACAAAGCTCAGCGATCTCCAACTTCAAATAGCCAGATGGGAGAGAGAGGGACTGCCCTCCTTGTGGACCCTCAGGGGTTCTGAGACCCCAGTTTGAGAAAAAGCCCTCTAACCATCACACTGGGGTGTAATTTGATGTGCTCTGAACCAACGGTTCCCCGATCACAACTTCATCCTCTTAGCCGCTATGCAGTGCAAGCATTGTCCTCCAATGGAGAAGCATAGTTGACAGATGCTTCTGTCTGGAAATCCCAAATCATATTTCTTCCACCCCAGAGGACATTCTTCTTTCCTCTGTTCTTGCATACCATCACTGAAGGGAAGCCGCGGAATCTTTGAACACCTCCCATTGAGTTCAAAGCGCTGTACCTTCCCCGACTGAGGAATTATTATATTACAATCTGACAGGACACCTGCCATTTTGCACCTCGCTGGTTTTAATCTCATGAATAAACAGAGCGCTAATTGTTTCAGCTTAGGGGGAAATAGGGTTGGTAAGGAAGTTGAAGCCAGGTCTGTATTTAATTTTATTTTTTTGCATGCGCGCGCACACACACACACACACAAACGTAATTCAGTCTGTGCTGCATTTGGTTTGCAGCAGGTGTGCAGTTGCTTGACTATTTGAAGCATAAACTGCCGTTGCTCAAAATGGTTTTTGGCTGAAAAATCATAAACTGTCTGGTCTCACTCGCTGAAGCCCTTCCTCCTAACTAGTAGGGAAACGGCAGCGAGTTACACCTATTGCCTGATGCCTACATTCAGGCAGCCTCACTCCACACTGTGAAGATAGAGGGATGTCTTGTTGGCTTTTTCTTTTTTAGCTTTTCCTCATACTTCTCTTAGCCATAAGCGTGGGGGTGAGAACGCCTCAAAATGGGAGGGAAATATCGTGATGCAGTGAGGAGAGTTTCCGATGGGTTTGCAAGCCTGTAAATAAAAAACACTAGATGCTGATATTTACAATAAGTACGAGAATCAGAAAGGGACATTTTTGTACCTGAGGCATATTTTCTGAGTTATCCGATCCCCTAGAAAGATATTATATAATTTATGATTTTTCTGAAGCAACTGGAAGAGCAGCATTTGTAGAACTAAGAAACTAAAGAGATATATATTTTTACAGTTGTGAGGAGAAAATGGAAGAGGTTGTTGTGAGAATCAAATGAAGAAGGGGGTGGAGTGGAGGTTATTACGATGAGAAAATGGAGGAAGGAGAGAGAAGAAGGTTGTTGGGAGGAGAAAATGGAGGAGGGGAAGGAGAGGAGGTTGTGAGGAGAAAATGGAGAAGGGGACGGGAGGAGGTTGTGAGGAAAAAATGGAGAAGGGGACGGGAGGAGATTATGAGTATCCAGTGAAGGAGGGGGAGGGAAGGAGGTTGTTGTGAGGATAAAATGCACACCATATCATGGAAAAAATGCATGGAACCACATCAGTTGGGAGCAATTTCTACATTGCTGGAAAAGAAAAAAAGGTTGTCTTGGTCATTTATTTCTCCATAAATAATTTTTATATATGACTAATGAGACATTTACTATGTATGGTGTGACAATGAAGAAAGCTGACAAAAAGAAAGTTGATTCATTTGAAATGTGGTGTTGGAGGAGAATTTTATTAATCCCATGGACCTCCAAAAAGGCAAATCAATGGGTTCTAGATCGAATCAAGCCTGAACTCTCCCTAGAAGCTAAAATGACTCAACTGAGGCTGTCGTACTTTGGTCCCATTATGAAAAGACAAGAGTCATGAAAAGTTGCTTCAAAAAGCTGAAGGCAGCAGGAAAAGAGGAAGACCCGTCAAGAAATGGATTGCCTCTATAAAGGAAGCCACGGCCCTCAATTTGCAAGATCTGAGCAAGGCTGTTAGGGATAGGATGTTTTGGAGGACATTGATTCATAGGGTCGCCATAAGTCGGAAGTGACTTGATAGCACTGAACACGCACACAGTGGGAGAATGGAGCATAAGCAGGCATGAATGGTTTGTGAAGAGAATATTTGTTTTAGATAGAGTTTTGTCTTTCCAAAGGCAAAGTATGGCCAAGTCTCCCTCATCCACAGTGATGGGTTAATGCAGATATGTTGACGGGACACTATCAGTATCAGGGAATTGGAATTTTTTAACATCCTTTGCAATTCACTTAAAAATAACCCTTCCCTGTGATCATAGTCTAGCTTCTGTTTCAGTCCCCATAACTCAGTTCAAAATAGAGAACATTTACCCAGATTAGTTTTTTCACTTATCTAAGCAAAGTCAGAGCTTAGTAATGAAATTACATTATCATAAATCCAATATGAGATATTGGTGGGATTAATTTTTTTAAAATGTCATGTACTAGGTTTGTCAAGGATTATTTAATTTCTACCTCTGTTATCAGTCTAATTGCTACTAATCAAAAATGTAAACTTTTTGATTTCATGCATAAAATTGGATTCATTTACTTTTTAAGGATTTTTTTTTCTATTTTGAGACTTGTACAGAGTAGGGAGTGGCTGTAGAGAAGACATATGGAATACTGAACAGTCATAATGTGTTAAAGTTCTAAACTGTAAATGCAAGTCAATTTTGTCCTTTCTGTCTGAAACTTGTCATATTGTCAGGGATTATAATCTGCAAACAGAAGTGCTGTCTGACCAAACGACACAAAAATCCAATGTCAAACAGCTGAGTTCCAGATGTTTTAAAATCCAACTTGCTCTTAAAGGTGCAGAAAAAAATTGCACACTGAAAATGTATCTTAAATTGGGGAGGGACTGTGGCTCAGTGATAGAGCATCTGCTTGGCATGCAAAAGGTCCCAGGTTCAATCCCTGGCATCTCCAGTTAAAGGGACTACGCAAGTAGGTGATGTGAAAGACGTCGGCCTGAAACCTTGGAGAGCCGCTGCCAGTAGATAATACTGACTTTGATGGACCAAGGGTCTGATTCAGTATAAGGCAGCTTCATGTGTTCATGTGTTCAGATTTCTCCAATTTGTGATGAATGTTATATCAAAAATTCAGATAGTCCAGAGAGTGGCCCCATCGAAAACAGCGAGGCTGCAACACCAAAAACAAACGCTATGAGCTATTGTTTAAAAAAATGTATACAGCAGTTAGCTCTGTAGTGTTTTATTTTTTTAAATCTCATTTCTCTGTTGCATGGGCAGGTGTTGGTGCCTAAGGATGTAACTGAGTTCTGTCTTGAAGTTCAGAACAAGCTAAGGTGGAATTTTGCCAGAATAGACCAGCTTCCCTATGTTGCTTTGGTAGATTCCATGTTGCTTTTACATTTGCATTGCTTCTGTCGATTCCAGTGACACATAGCTTTCCAAGGCTCTAGCTTTCCTTCAAAATTCAGGGAGTAAATACATTTGGAAGCTTTGCAAGGGGTGTCGCTTCCACTTGGAAAAAATAGTTTATCATCCCATGTGAGCAAAAAATAATAATAATTCACATTTGGCTTGCAGCTCCGAACTGGCCGATCTGCTCTCCGCTTCTAATGATTATGACTCAACATCGAGCAACTTTGCTCCTTTTGGAGGATCAAATGCCGATGGCTGTGCAATTATCTTGATTGAGAAGTTGATTAGGCTGAAAACTCCCGTGATGATAATGACCTTACATTCCTAATTGTGCCTTTCATACCCAAGCCCTTCACAGACATTGATAGGCAAAGCAGTGCCGGAGAATAATTTTCAGATCTACCTGAGGTGCAGGCGCCTCTTCTATGTAATATAACAACTCTTCAAGTTAACACTATGTTTCTTCAAGCATACGTCAGGTCTCCTTAAGGTTGTTACAAAGCCTTTCTTAAACTAGTTTTGTGGTGCATTCTGTCAGCTAAGGTGATGCGGAACAGTATGGTATAGCCTGATCTTGGAAGCTAAGCAGGGTCAATACTTGGATGGGGGACCACCGAGGAAGACCCTGCAGAGGAAGGCCATGGCAAATTACCCCTTTTTCTGCCATAAGTCAGCTGCAACTTGACAGCAAATGCATTCTGTCAGCTAAACATGGGCAAATCTGTCAGCTGAAGGCCCGAACCTGTCAGATCTCGGAAGCTAAGCAGGGTCGGTACTTGGAAGGGAGGCCACCAAGGAAGACTCTGCAGAGGAAGGCTTTGGCAAACCACCTCTGCTTCTCACAGCGTGGTGCAGTGGTTAAGAGCAGTGGGGTATATATTTTGGGGTGGGGTATATATTTTGGAGCCAGCGTGGTATAGTGGTTAAGAGTGGTGGTTTGGAACAGTGAGTGGACTCTAATCTGGAGAACCGGGTTGGTTTCTCCACTCCTCCACATGAAGCCTGCTGGGTGACCTTGGGCTAGTCACAGTTCTCTCCAAATGCTCTAAGCCCCACCTACCTCACAAGGTGTCTGTTGTGGGGAGAGGAAGGGAAGGTGATTGTAAGCTGCTTTGATTCTCCTTAAAGGTAGAAAAAGTCAGCATATAATAACCAACTCTTCTTCTTCTTCTTCTTCTCCTCCCCTTGCTGGGGTCACCATGTTGGCTGTGACTTGATGGCCCTTTACATACACTTGTATGTTTATAAGGAGAGGAGGTGCCTGGGTAGATCTTGATCCTTTTGCCTGGAGAGGAAGAAGAGTTGGTTTTTATATGCCGACTTTCTCTGCCACTTAAGGGAGACTCAAACCGGCTTACAATCACCTTCCCCTTCCCACAACAGACACCCTGTGAGGTAGGTGGGGCTGAGAGAGTTCTAACAGAGCTGTAACTTGCCGAAGGTCACCCAGCTGGCTTTGTGTGTAAGAGTGGGGAAACAAATCCAGTTCACCAGATTAGCCTCCACCACTCATGTGGAGGAGTGGGGGAATCAAACCCGGTTCGCCAGATCAGACTCCACCGCTCCAAACCACCGCTCTTAACCACTACAGCATGCTGGCTCAGGAGACTGATGTTCATCACATCAGAGGAAGGGTGGGGGGAAAGTGATAAAGCAAGTATGTTGCCTGCAGAAGGCCTCAGGTTCAGTCCCTGACATCTCCAGTTGAAAGTATCTCAGATAGGAAGGCTGGGGGAAAGACCTTGTAGAGGAACCATCAGCTGGAGCAGTCAGGGTTAGGTGGACCAGTGGTTTGACTCAGCATCAGATAGCTTCAGTGTGTGCAACACCTTTCCTGCAGCAAGGATGCAGAGCTGGCATTTCCACATGTAGTGGCTTAACCTCAAGGTTGATTTGTAGTTCCTCGTCATAATTACTTGGAATTGAGTCCCACTTAATTACCCAATTTATAATAAGACTTACTTGCATATAAACGGATTTAGGATTGCAGCTCAACTCACTGGCACTTAGTTTAATGTAGTAACCTCTATTGTTCTAAGAGTTTTAATCAAGAAACGTATAGTTTAAAGAAGAGACAAAAGTGAAGGAAGAAAACTACAGTTGCTTTAATCAGCACAGGAATTTTAGGTAGTGAGACCAGTTTAGGATTAGAATTTATCTTATACACTCTTGCCTTTTTGGAGAATATTCTTAGAATTGGAATTGACCAAAGATAGCTACAGGTTCTTTTTAATGTTACTGGAGAGATTGTGGAACATCTTGCTGAGTTATGGATTTTCTGTCAAGTCATGGGGAGAAATTTACATAATTATCACAGTCTTACCTTCGTAGGGAAAATGTATTACTCTGCATCAGTTTAACATTGTTAATACTCTGTATATAATTTATTTTTCCAATTCTATAAATTGAATAAATTAGTCATCTTTGTATCATTTGACTGGATTTGTGATACCTAGTTATGATTTGGGAGAGGGTTTCTTTGGAAGGAGCGTCTTACTTATTATTATGGTTCATGAGGGAATAATGGGAACCCTGGAATATCTGCTTAAACTTGATGTTTTAAGGTATAGGGACCAGGGAGAAGTCTTTGATGAATAAATAAAGAGTCCATAAGGTAATCAGATATCCAGGGTCAGCTTTCCCCATCTGAATTTAGCCTTGGATTTATTTACACATTCAGTGAGTGAGCAAGTCAATAGCTGTCATTCACTGAGTAAGTAATCATTAAACTATGCCAAGGATCCGAACTCTCCCTAGAAGCTAAAATGACCAAACTGAGGCTATCGTACTATGGTCACAGTATGAGAAGGCAAGAGTCTCTGGAAAAGACAATAATGCTAGGAAAAGTGGAAGGCAGCAGGAAAAGAGGAATACCCATCATGAGATGGCCAAGGGAGGGCACCTTGGCTATCTTCTGGGCATGGAGTATGGGTCACTGGGGGTGTGGGGGGGAGGTAGTTTGGAATTTCCTGCATTGTGGAGGGGGTTGGACTAGATGACCCTGGTGGTCCCTTCCAACTCTGTGATTCTATGACTATATAAAGGAAGCCACGGCCCTCAGTCTGCAAGACCTGAGCAAGGCCATTAATGATAGGACATTTTGGAGGTCATTAATTCATAGGGTCACCATGAGTCAGAAGGAACTTGACAGAACTTCACACACACACAGGATCCAGAGTGCTGTGTGTGGATTTAAGTGTCCAGGGTGCTGGGTGTTCTCCACTTCCCCTTTCCAGAGGCAGCCTGCTGAAGGTTGGGGCCCTCCAGAGCAGCCCACCATAAGGGCTAAAGAGCTGTTGTTGGAATTAGGGTTGCCAGGTCGTTCTTCACCACCGGTGGGAGCTTTTCGGGGCGGAGCCTAAGGAGGGTTGGGTTTGGGAAGGGGAGGGAAGGGGAGGGAAGGGACTTCAATGCCATAGTGTTCAATTGCCAAAGTGGCCATTTTCTCCAGGTGAACTGATCTCCATCGGCTGGAGATCAGTTGTAATAGCAGGAGATCTCCCGCTAGTACCTGGAGGTTGGCAACCCTAGTCGGAATGGAAGAATCAGCCACCACTAGCCATGTTGGAAGTACTTCATACGTGCATACATCATCTCTGGATCTGGGCTAGGATTGCTGGTTATCTCCCATGGGTGAAATTCAGAGTTCCATGGAAAAGAAAAAAAACAAGTGTGTGGAAATGTGTGGGCAGTCAGTTGTGAAATCTCATACTTTTTATTTTACCTTGCTCAAAGGAGCTTCAATGTAGTTCCCATATGGTCCCCCCATCCTTGCAGTGCTCTGGCCCAAATACCCTTTGCTTTAATGGCAGAATCGTACAGAATGGCAGAATTCATACCGCTCTAGAGGTCATAAGTATGTGTGGAGGGGTAGCATGCCTTTTAGAATACCGGGGCTTCAGTACTCTGCAAAGCTGCCTGTCCCGCCTCAGAGGCAAAGACTAAATGGTGCATTCACAGAATTGTGCTTCTCAGAATGCTGAATTATGTATCCGATTACTATCCATGATGCAACTGCAGGCTTGCAGAACGCATACTTTTCTGATAAGATTAGAGCAGAGGAAGCTTTGGCATGTTGTAAAATATGGCAGAAAAGTGGCCATGAAAGTGTCATTATAGCATTTGCACAGCACCATTTGCCGTGCCTGAAAGTTTCTTAGTTTGTATGTGAACACACATGAACACACATGAAGCTGCCTTATACTGAATCATCCCCTTGGCCCATCGAAGTTAGTATTGTCTACTCAGACCGGCAGCGGCTCTCCAGGGTCTCAGGCAGGGGTCTTTCACATCACCTCCTTGCCTAGTCCCTTTAACTGGAGATGCCGGGAACTGAACCTGGGACCTTCTGCATGCCAAGCAGATGCTCTACCACTGAGCCACGGCATGTATGTGTGTGTAGCTTTGTTAATAAGTTTCATGTGGGGATGTGCACCTGAAAGAAAAACAAAATCAGTGTTTTCCACATTTGGGTTTGGGGAAGGGCACAAATACCGGTATTCTGGTTTACTTGGGTCTCCCACAGGGCCGGATTTAGGTTTGATGAGGCCCTAAGCTATTGAAGGTAATGGGGCCCTTTATATGTCTAGCTGTCCTTTGTCAACAACAAATCGTCGCTGTTTTTGGTGTTGAATATATGCTGTATGGTAATTTATGGACCTAGTAGGTATCTAAAGCCGTTTGCACATAACAAAATATGAGCAAACCAGTGATATTTTAGGGAGCAGGCTAGCAGGCGGGGCCCATTACTTACATCATAGCAGCCTACACAACACAAAACACTGTTGCTGTATGTAGGTTTTATTTTATTTGTTTTTTATCTTGTATTTTGGAAATGTACATCCAGTTTAAAAAAAAAAACTAAACAAGCTATATCCCTAAGCTATAGCTTGTTTAGCTTATACGTAAATATACCAGTACCCAGTAAATATACCCTGTACCGTTTCAGTTTTCCTGCTTGTGTTTTTCTTCTGGAATCTACTGAGAGGAAATATTCTGATTGAGACCACAGCTTCATCTTATTTTGTCCTTTTTTACATGCAGTGGTGAATAAAGGGGTGATGAGAACATCCAGGGAGGAGGGAGAGATTCCAACCGCTCAAAGCTTTTGGCTGAGAAATTCTCCTTTTATGTCAGTTTTCCCCCCAATGTAGATGTACAATTGCTGCTTTTCACAAATATCTAATAGGCTTAAATGTCAAATCAACACTATTTGAAGCATTGAACCAGACTTGGCTCAAGATGTATCTTCCATGCCGTTCTGATATTGTTTTTTTTTTTCCCCAGGTCGCCATGGCGATGGAGCCTATTGGCCGGTTGACACAAACTTGATTGACAGAAGCAGCCTTAATGGTAAATAATATGGCCTAAAAACTATTCCCTCCAAATTAGCTTCCGTTACTCGGGATTGTTTCACCAGGGCTTTGATTTCTGTCTTCTCTCCTCTGTCTCTCCTATCGTATATCCCCTGGTATCACTGGGTATCTGATACAACAGGGTTCAACTTTTTGCAGACCTTTGGGTGACTTAGCATAGGACGGCCCCTGAATGACTGGAGGGTGGGGTTGAATGAGTGGCGAGTCAAGGCAAGACACACCAACAAGGCCCTAGAATCCTCTTCAGTGTGATGCGTACTCTGTTGGTGCAAGTCCTAGACAGAGAGTAAAAATTGTAGCACTGTATTTCAGTCAGTGGGTTAATGAACCCCAACCCGAAAAATAGCAAACCCCAAACCCCTGCCGCCTCCATTCTCCAAAGGCAGGCGGCATGGATTTCTTTCAGGCTGCCAAGAACGAGGATCCGGGGCTCCAGCCTTCAAATCCTCACTGTTTGATGCCTCCCACCTCTGAACCGAGGGGGATCCTGTAAGCAGCGAGGATCTGGAGGCTCCAGCCAAAGCAACCCGAATAATGCCGAATAAATTTGGCATTATTCGGGTCCGCTTTTTCAGGCCCCATTTTTTGGTCGCCTTTTTTTGTCCGTAAAAAACCCCTGAAAAATACCAAAAAGGGTTTTTTTTGGGGGGGGGGGCACTCGGCATATTGATATGCACACCCCTAGTTATAATGCCCAACATAGCTCCCAAGACTGCACACACAGTGGTGGAAAAATGCCATCAAGTCGCAGCTGACATACGGCAGCCCCATAGGGTTTCAAGGTAAGAGACTAGCAGAGGTGGTTTGCCATTGCCTGCCTCTACATAGCAACCCTGGCCTTGCTTGGTGGTCTCCCATGCAGGTACTAAGTAGGGCCAACCCTGGCTTTTCACATCAACTACTTGCCTAGTCCAAGTAGTTGATACATGCAAGCTGAGTTGTTCCTAGACCTGCCACACAGGTCTCGGCCAGGTTCAGTCTTGTGCAGTGGGCTTTATAGGGATGTATGAGCCATCAAGTCATAACTGACTTATGGCGACCCTAGCAAGGGGCTTCCAAAACACAGGAGAACAGATCTGGTTTGCCATTGCCTTCCTCTGCATTCTTCTTGTGAGGGCCTGTAAAATGGAGTTATTCCACCAGGCTTACAACTGAGAACAGCCACAGATGTCATCTGTGCTGGCCTCCCTATCTCTCCCCCCCCCCCCCCGCATTATTCTGTCCATCTTATGAACTTGGGGGGACTGTCTGACTGCTAAGCCTCTCAGTGGCTACTTTTCTAATTGAATGCCATCTGCTGTTTATTATAATTATTATTACATTAGGAAGAATTTTCTAACAGTTAGAGTGGTTCCTCAGTGGAACATGCTTCCTCGGGAGGAGGTGAACTCTCCTTCCCTGGAGGTTTTTAAGCAGAGGCTAGATGGCCATCTGGCAGCATTGCTGATTCTATGACCTTAAGCAGATGATGAGAGGGAGGGCATCTTGGGCATCTTCTGGGCATGGAGTAGGGGTCACTGGGGGTGTGGGGGTGGAGGTAGTTGTGAATTTCCTGCATTGTGCCTGGGGTTGGACTAGATGATCCTGGTGGTCCCTTCCAACTCTATGATTCTATTGTTTAGTATAATTATATTTATTGGTTTTAATGTATGATTGTTATGGCTTTTATTATGGTTTTAATGTAGCTACATGCCTTGAGGCTATCATACTTTGATCACATTATGAGAAGACAAGAGTTACTGGAAAAGACAATCATGCTAGGAAAAGTGGAAGGCAGCAGGAAAAGAGGAGGAGCCAACAAGAGATTGATTGACTCTATAAAGGAAGCCACGGCCCTCGGTTTGCAAGATATGAGCAAGGGTGTTAAGGATAGGAAGTTTTGGAGGACATTGATTCATAGGGTTGCCATGAGTCAGAAGCAACTTGACGGCACACACACTTTGAGCCAGCTTCGGCTGGGGAGGGCAGGATAGAAATTTGAAATATAAATATATAAATCTTCCATCCAAGCACCAACCTTGTTTAGCTGCCCCGATCTGACAAGATCAGGCTATACCACAAGACCTTCCCTCAAGGTAATGGGCTTTATACTTCTACTGTATTGCATCTTTTGAGCTTTTGCTGGTTTAGCCACATCAGTTGGTGCTGCCACGTTGGTGTGATGTTCTGGCTCCACTTGGGGTACATTCAAAAGCACCGCTTGTGGCAGCTGTCACAGCTCTCTGTGCAAATCCATTCTTTACCATTGCAAGTTTCAGAGGACTGTGGAGAGGGGTCGTGGCTCAGTGGTAGAGCATCTTCTTGGCATGCAGAAGGTCCCAGGTTCAATCACCGGCATCTCCAGTTAAAGGGACTAGGCAAGTAGTTGATGTGAAAGACCTCCACCTGAGACCCTGGAGAGCCGCTGCCTGACGGAGTAGACAGTACTGACTGTGATGGACCAAGGGTCTGATTCAGTATAAGGAGGCTTCATGTGTTCATGTGAGGATTGGTTAGATTGGTTTCATAGCTTCACGCTTTTTGGCAAGGTGAGCTGATGCAAGAAATCTGGGCAAAGCTTTCAAAGGGTTTTGACCTCATAAGCTCACTAAGGAAATGGCCAGCGTTGATAAGATATTAGCTGGTGGAAGCCCAGAGTATATTTACAGTCCATTGCCATGTGAGGGTCTTGTTGGAATCACCAGAGCAAAGTCGTTTCTGTGAGGGAGAAAAAAAGGATGCAGGAGATTAAGGAGGGAAATGGAATAGATAATTGAGAAAAATTAATTATCCCTTGGCAGCTTCTACCGTGACGGAGTTGTCATTATATGTAGTGGAGATTTATCAGATATAAACGGCAGAGCCAGGAAATTGCACTGCACTCAGAAGCAGGTTCTGTTTTTGTGTGTTTCCCCTCCACCCCAAATCGATACTGACCTACTCTGAAGTCATAGAATCATAGGGCTGGAAGGGACCACCAGGGTCATCTAGTTCAACCCCCAGCACAATGTAGGAAATTCACAACTACTTCCCCCGCATACACCTGAAGTGACACCTACTCCATGCCCAGAAGATGGTGGGGGGAACCCTCCAGGATCCCTTGCCAGTCTGGCCTGGAGGAAAATTGCTTTCTGACCCCAAAGTGGCAATCGGCACTACCCTGGGCATGCAGGAAAGGGCCTCGAGAGCCAAGCACTGACACAACCCTTTCTGCCCTCCCTCTCCTGATCTGCCTAAGTTCACAGAATCAGCATTGCTGTCAGATGGCCATCTAGCCTCTGCTTAAAACCTCCAAAGAAGGAGAGCCTGCCACCTGAGGAAGCCAGTTCCACCAAGGAACCGCTCTGACTATCAAGAAGCTCTTCCTACTCAGTCGAGTAGACCCGTTGGTTCTGGTCTGACCTTCTGGGGCAACAGAAAACAACTCCACACTATCCTCTCTATGACAGCCCTTCAAGTACTTGAAGAAGTCAGGAGACAGTAATATTTTCTGCCCTCTGGGACCAGCCCAATCACTGTCGGCATACGATGAAAAGAGCATTTAAGGAAGCTTCTCACTTGGCTTGAAAGCCTCTTGCTTAGTGTCACCATATGTCCTTTGAAACTTGATGGCACTTATCGAAACATAGAGCTGGAAGGGACTCCAAGGGTCATCAAGTCCAACCCTCTGCACAATGTAGGGAATTCACAACTACCTTCCTTGTGTACATATGAAGTCCCTGCTTGTGTGAGGTTCTGAATAGTCATAGGCAGTCTATTGAGTTTTGGATCTGAGGCAAGGGTTTCATCTTTAACTTCAGTAGCCAAAATATGCTCCGAAGAATGCTACGAGGGTTTTTAAAAAATAAAACTGAAAGGCAATTCTGAAGCACCTCATGGCTTTCTCTCGTGAGGAAGAGTTTTGATAGCTCCCAGATGATACAAATGGGGAAAATCCACATGGAAACGCCTCCTTGTTCCACAGAATGCGATGCATCTCCTTAAACTTCAGCACGGCTTGCATGCAAAAAACGTACCTGGTAGATTGCGCCCCAGATGGCTATGACAAGACTATCAAACGATGAGATTGATTTTCAGCTAATTGGAATATAAAATGCAGGAGATGAGGTTGGGTTATTTATTTATTTGCGTTGCTTTTAAGTCTCCTGGTGGGAAATGCAATTTTAATTAAGGCTGCTCCAATATAGGAAGACGTGGAAGAAAACCCCCATGGTTTACAATGATTAAGTGCATCTGATCATTATCAACGTTGTTCAGACATGCTACCAACCTCTCTGTCCCTCCACTCCCTCCGTACTTAATGGAGATTTAGCATGTTCAATTTATTGAATGTATAAGGAGAAGTGAATGCCTGTGTGTTACCTAAAGCCATGCTGGGAAATAGACAATTAGTACAAGTCACGTCCTTGATTGTATATGACTGATTATTTTCCGTACCGCAAGATGAAGAGCACATACTATGTTCTGTCTCTTTTATTAAAAGCTATAGTTTACCAGCGGATGAATGTCTTTTCTTTTGTACATTAGGCAGGCGAGTCAGAAATAGTATCTTTGAATCAGGGCTGTTTAATTAGGTCTCTACATTGTTTAGTACCTGAGAAGTTTCTTTATCAGGGCTTGGGTAGACAAGAAGTCTTGTCTGTGGTTACCATCCTGCATCATTAGTGGCAGATGCATTACTGTATGTGTTCATTTTTATATGTAACCAAGGGCTTCTAAGTCAAGGAGATTATTCCTCCCTTTTTATTGAATGATTTGGGCTATTTTAATGTATTTAATGTATAATGGAAAAGACAGTCATGCTAGGAAAAGTTTAGGGCAGCAGGAAAAAAGGAAGACCCAACAAGAGATGGATTGACTCAATAAAGGAAACCACAGCCTTCAGTTTGCAAGATCTGAGCAAGGCTGTCAAAGATAGGACATTTTGGAGGACTTTCATTCATAGGGTCGCCATGAGTCGGAAGCGACTTGATGGCACTTAACACACACACAATGTATTTAAATTATATTAAAGGGTTTTTATTTATCTTATTGTTCTGTATTTGTGAGCTGCCCTGAGCATGGCCTTTGGGCCGGGGAGGGCGGGGTAAATGTGAAAAAATAAATAAATAAAGACAGTACAGGTTGGGTGTCCCTTATCTAGAATGCTTGGGACCAGAAGTGTTCTGTATTTCAGATCGTTCTGTATTTGGGAATATTTTGGAATATTTGTATATACATAACGAGGAATCTTGGGGATGGGACCCAAGCCTAACCGCAAAATTCATTTATGTTTTAGATATGCTTTACATACACTTTATCCACATCACCTGAATGTAATTGTAAACAATATTTTTTAAAATAATTTTGTGTACATTGAACCATCAGAAAGCAATGGTGAGAGAGGCTTGGCACGCTGCTGAGGGCCTGTGAGAAATGCCTGCACGTCGACTCAAAACGTGAGGTTTTCAGGTCATTTCGGTTTTTGGTTGTCCAGTTAAGGGACACCTAACCTGTACAAGAAGAGAGCCAGTATGATGTAGTGGTTAAGGTCAGTGGTTTGGAGCAGTGGACTCTGATCTGGAGAACCGGGTTTGATTCCCCACTCCTCATGAGTGGCGGAGGCTAATCTGATGAACTGGATTTGTTTCCCCACTCTTCCACATGAAGCCAGCTGGGTGACCTTGGACTAGTCACAGCTCTCTTTGAGCTCTCTCAGCCCCACCTACCTCACAGTGTATCTGTTGTGGGGAGGGGAAGGAAAGGTGATTGTAAGCTGGTTTGATTGTTCCTTAAGTGGTAGAGAAAGTCAGCATATAAAAACCAACTCTTCTTCTACAAGTAATAGTAGGAAGCTGGATTACAAAACAGAAGAAGAGATCAACAACAGTATAATAGGTACGGTGAGCAGTACATTGCTGGAGAGACTAGAGGGGTCCTTGGGTTGGTGGAGTGACTGCTTCTGCCCATAACATATAGGTTTGTTCGGGGGGGGGGGGGCTAACCTAAAAGGTGACAAAGGAGCTGTGTTCTTCACATTGCTGCAATTCTGTAGACAATCACCTCTGTCCCTTTACAAGGAACAAAGGCACACATTCGAGACTTCCAGCCCACCAAGAATGATTGCCTCATTAGAGAAGAAGTCATGACTTCTAATCTGGTTTTGATTATCCTTATAGGAGTATTTCGTCTTTATCTCTTTAATTTAAAAGAGAGAGAGAGAGTGATAGGCTCGCTTCCGAGGTATTTAGGTGGCTTATGCTAGGTGATTTGTTTTAGGTCATTTATATTGTGTGTGTGTGGGGGGGGGGGGTAATTTTGTTTTATTGTATGGTTTCTGCATTTTTGTTGTTGTTGTTTTTTAAATCTAAACTGCCTGGATCATTTATGGAGTTGATTTAGTGATGATACTTAAAAAGAAAAAGAAAGACTTCAGAATTGAAAATTAAGCTGGGACTAGCTAATTGTTTATACATTGCTAATTGTATAGGAGCCCCGTGGCACAGAATGGTAAGCTGCAGTACTGCAGTCCAAGCTCTGCTCACATCTTGAGTTTGATCCCAATGGAAGTTGGTTTCAGATAGCCGGCTCAAGGTTGACTCAGCCTTCCATCCTTCTGAGGTTGGTAAAATGTCATACTTTGGTCACATTATGAGAAGACAAGAGTCACTGGAAAAGACAATCATGCTAGGAAAAGCTGAGGGCAGCAGGAAAAGAGGAAGACCCAACAAGAGATGTACTGACTCAATAGAGGAAGCCACAGCCTTCAATTTGCAAGTTCTGAGCAAGGCTGTCAAAGATAGGACATTTTGGAGGACATTGATTCATATGGTTGCCATGAGTCGGAAGTGACTTGATGGCACTTAACACACACACAAGCTCCATGTAACTCCTCCATTGGGATTCATGGGGCTACACCATGAGTTTTGTAGGAACAAGTTCACACCTGCAAAAGGGGGTGTTCCCAGGGTGAGGATTACTCAGTAGTGGGCAAAAGTTTTGGGGGCAGCAAATGATACCCTGGTGAATTTAATTTTTTTTTGTAAAAAAACTAAGCCAAAACCAAACATTTTGGCCAAAGAAGAGCTCGCTTCATGGCCATGCTTTCCTATCTCCCTTTTGTTATTCCTATTCCCCTTATTCCCATTCCTATTCCCCTTAGTTTTGTAGGGGAAGGACGCTGGATTTCCAGATGCATGTTGAAAATTGATGCTTCTGTCCAGCTGTCTCCTTTTGCCTTTCATAGCGAATGTGGAGACGTTTCAAAAGTCTTGTGCACAATGAGACCAAGACAAAAAGAAGAACCTTGCAACAGCCTGACTTCTTGAATTACATGAAAAGCAGTTATGAGAAAAGGTCAATTAATTCAACAAATTTACTTGTTAAATAAGAAATGATGTCAAGCTATAAAATGACAATAGCACATTAAAATGAAGGGTGCTTTAATTGCATTTAGAACTGCATTGTTAAGGGTCTAGACACTTTATTGATCATATTTATATAGAGAGACATTTGTTTGTTCCAATGAAATCAGAATGCCTTCTGGTAATTGAAAAAACAACAACACACAGCAGGTGACTTCATTGGAAAAGTACCTACAGTCAGTAGGAGAAATCCATGTGCACTGAGAAATAATTTATGCCAACTCAAGGGATCCTAGCCTAAATTCCTGAACCTAGTTGTCCTTGACTCAACCTTTGTCCTGTTTCTGAAGCTGCATACCCAAAGATTGGGTGGAAAAGAACTCAATTATATATAGAAATGTATTTATTTTAAGGTGCTAAATTAAAAACATTTAAAAAATTGCATTAAAAGAAAGCACAAATGGCAACTAATACAGGATGATAGACTGAAACCACACTCGAAATGCGTTTTGGCCCCCTGGCCTTCATCAGTGGTCTAATAAACACACTTATTATGTACACATATACATAATGCAACAGGTATGACAATATTAAAACAGTATTAGAACAATACAGGTAAGTGTATAGGGATGTATTCCAGTTTGACTCTGTGCCCGATATATGTGTGTGTGTGTGTGTGTGTGTGTGTATGTGTGTGTGTATGTGTGTGTGTTAAGTGCCGTAAAGTCGCTTCCAACTCATGGCGACCCTATGAATCAACATCCTCCAAAATGTCCTATCTTTGACAGCCCTGATCAGATCTTGCACATTGAGGGCTGTGGCTTCCTTTATTGAGTCAATCCATCTTTTGTTGGGTCTTCCTCTTTTCCTGCTGCCCTCAACCTTTCCTAGCATGAATGTCTTTTCCAGTGACTCTTGTCTTCTCATAATGTGACCAAAATACAATAGCCTCAGTTTAGTCAGTTTAGTATGCCCAATATATTCTATATAATTACAGAGCTGCCTTGGAATGCATTCTATTTGTTCTTTTCTGGGCTGTATTGACCTTCCATACAAGGTGTGCATACCAGGATCAACCAGATAAACGGTCCTGTTTCTGAAATACGTGGAGAGGCTGTGGCTCAGTGGTAGACTATCTGATTTGCAGGCAGAAGCTTCCAGGTTCAGTCCCCAGCATTTCCAACTGAAAGGATCAGGCAGTGGGTGATATGAAAGGCCTCTACCTGAGAACTTGGAGAGCCACTGACAGTCAGAGTAGACGATACTGACCTAGATACCCCAGTGATCTGACTCAGTATAAGACAAGCTTCATACATGTTCATGTGTCCTGTCTTTGGCATTCTTTAGCATTTCAACCTTGGCCAACCTGGCTTAATTCATATGAGATAGTACTCTACCTCTCTGTCCAGCTAAGTGCAGAGCATTACACCAGCGCAAGAAGACTTTATCTAGAGGAAGAGCCTCTTCTGCCATAGCAAGTCAGCATAGTCGAGTACAATCCATCATTGCTAAAACCAGAATATATAACAACACACAAAGTAAGCAGGCCTAATCTATTTTAAAGCTGTCCTAGGTAAAGGTAAAAGCACCGGTCATTCCTGACCTATGGGGGTGATGTCACATCCTGATGTTTACTAGGCAGACTAGGTTTACGGGGTGGTTTGCCAGTGCCTTCCCCAGTCATCTTCCCTTTACCCCCAGCAAGCTGGGTACTCATTTTACCGACCTCGGAAGGATGGGAGGCTGAGTCAACCTTGAGCTGGCTACCTGAAACCAACTTCCATTGGGATCGAACTCAGGTTGTGAGCAGAGCTTGGACTGCAGTACTGCTGCTTACCACTCTGTGCCACAGGGCTCCTAAAGCTGCCCTAAGGACTAGACTAAACCAGTATTCCTACAAATGCAAATACTCTGATTATTAAAAAACCCTTGATAAAATGTTTTGGTGCCCGATCCTTTCCCTTGGTTTCATTGTCTGAAACAAAACAAAAAATGCTCCCTAGGCTGAGCCTGATACATTCCTGTGATTTTTTTGAGAAGAGAACACTTTTGAATAAAGGGCGCTATAGCAATAGATTGATTTAAGTAATTTGTGGCAGATTGTGAACTCAGTGTTCTAACCGGCACTCAAATTAGCCAACAGACGGGGAGGTTCATTATCCCGTAAACACCAGTGGGCAGGAAAGTAAAAAAATAAAAGAAACAGTCTCTTCTGTTTTCTTATCTTCGGGAGAGAAAGTTAATAATCTGACGACCCCCCCCCCCCATATCCTAGCTAATGGCCATTAGTACCAAATAAAAGATGAGCGCCTGAATTGAAAGGGCTTCGGTATCTTCTTGTTTGCTGCATCTGTGTGATGCGTTAAAGCATAAATTCCCCAAGTTTTATGATGCCATTCTCTACCCTCTGCCTACTCTTTGAGGTGGAATTCACATGCCCCTGGCAGGCACTAAATTGTATCTGTTTTTATGGGTAGCTTCTTTAAAAAAAGGGTGAGCAGAGTAAATTTGTGACAGTGGAACGCCAAGCAGTTTGTCTTTTTGTGCATCAAGTAAGTAGGATATTTGCCATAAACCATGACCTTTCATCGCTCATGTCACAAATGTGTTTCTGCAGCATTAAACATCAAAATGACTTGTGGGAAAATTTTTTACCCTAGGTAGGAATCTTTGGCTTCTTTCCAAAATATCTACCAACCCACTGTCGTACGTTCAAGGAATGTCCCCATATCCCTGGCTCAAACCCCTGGACTTCAGTCAAATGTGTGATTGGATGTGGAAATAACATGTTGGATGTGGGGGGGGGGGGGACAAGAATTCATTCCTCTGGAAGTCCACTTCCTGATGTCACTGCAAGACATCCCCCATTGACCTCAGGACTAAAAGGGATGGACTTCCAGCACCTTATTCCTTTTCATCCTCCAAACTCCCTTCCATATGGCCTGTGGAGAGTTGCCATCCTCATCCACTAACTCCCAGCTGTTTTTAAAGGCAACCTGGTTGGCCAAACGAGGGTTGACAGCTCTAGGTTGGAAACTTGGAGATTTTTGGGGGATGGAGCCTGAGGTAGATGGGGTTTGGGGAGGGGAGGGACCTCAATTGGGGTGTAATGCCATAGAGTCCACCATCTAAAGTGGCCATTTTCTGCATGTGAACTCTTGTCACCTGGAAATCAGTTGTAATCCCAGGAGATCTCCAGACACCACCTGGATGTTGGCAGCCCTCCTGACTGATTCTGTCCTCCCGCAGAGATTCCAGTATGTCCTCCCGCAGACAGCCAGTGTGGTGTGGTGGGTAAGAGCAGTGGATTCTAATCTGGTGAACTGGATTTGATTCCCCACTCCTCCACATGAGAGGCGGACTCTAATCTGGTGAACCGGGTTGGTTTCCCCCACTTCTACATGTGAAGCCAGCTGGGTGACCTTGGGCTAATCACAGTTCTCTCCAAGCTCTCTCAGCTCCACCTACCTCACAAGGTGCCTAATATGGGGAGAAGAAGGGAAGGAGATTGTAAGCCTGTTTAATTCTCCTTAAAAGGTAGAGAAAACCGGCATATAAAAACCAACTCTTCTTCTTCTTCTTCTTCTTCCTCTCCCTTCAGGAGGCAAGAAGCCCACTGGTTAGTATCTGCAGCTGAGCACCAGCTCCCCACTCCCATCCTGAGCCATTCTGACCAATCACTGACCAATTGCTAGCATTGGCATCTCTTTAAAGAGACAGGTTCCTGGGGAGGGACCTCCCTCCTACCCTGGAGTAAGCCCTCGGTCAGTCCGGGTTGGGGGGGACTCCCTATCACTGCACATGTATTCAGCCACCACAAACAAATTCAGATTTGCTTGTGATGAAACCAAGCCTGCTTAATTCTTGGGCACCCCATCGCCTCATGTACCAAGCTATGGTTGAAGGCTTTCTGCTTTAGGGAGTCTTCAACCTAACCATAATTAGCTGTGAGGTCCAAATTCAGGCACGGCTTCTTTGTCACAGACCAGGATTCTAACAATTTTAAATATCGTTCAGAATCTTAGTTGGCGAGTAAGGGGGGAAAAACCCAGTCTGCTGAAATGCACAACAAATTGTGATAGAATAAAGAAACTAGAACATTTGGAAACTCAGCGTGGCATGCAAAAGAAAGAGGGAAGGGATTTATAAACCCCAAAATAAGCCAGGATTGATTTCATCAGGAAAAACTGGAGCTTATTTATAATGTCTGAATGCAACTTTAGTCTTGGTTCAAAGGTATCACAAAACTGTAGTTTACTTGTACCTATGGCTCAGTTCAGGCATCACGTGAAACTGTGGTTTAATTAAGTTAACTTTTAAATGACTTTCAGATGAACAATGGGCTACAGGTAAATGTATCCTTCTCTTTCAATTGGTGTAAACTGGGATTAAATTGAGGTTTAGATTTCTGGAAGGTTGGCCAGTGGCGGGGGAGACAGACTTGTATGTGCCCAGATAGCTCCATGCAGGAGATGCAGAATGGTATAATATAGCCCGCTCTCATCAGATCTTGGAAGCTAAGCTGGGTCAGTGCTTGGAAAGGAGACCTCCAAGGGAGACTCTGCAGAGGAAGGCAGTGGCAAACCACCTCTACGTTATCGCTTACCTTGAAAATCCACCAGGGGTCGCAATAGTACGGCTGCGACTTGATGTCATTTTACATACACATCTCCATGCAGATGTTATAGGAAATTGGAACTCAGCTCAAGGTTTCCCAAGGCCAACCCAGCCTTCAATTTTGCACTCCATGCATTGGGGGAGGAGACAGGGGAGGAGCAAAGGGAGTGAGCAGCCATGGAGCAAGTTCATTTCTTTGCTGCATTTGGTGAAATGGAGCTGGTAGTCTTTATTAATGGCTAACAGTTGTGTTCTCTAGCAAAGACTTACGACTCCTTCCCTTCCGGTCTGGATAATCCCCAGCCTACCTTTGTCTGCCACAGTATTTCATCATAATCTACCTTCTTCCAGAACCTCCCATTGGACAGATGCACCCGCCCCATGGAAGTGTGACGCCCCAGAAGAACAGCAACCTCCTCGTCATTATTGTGGTCACCGTTGGGGTTGTGACTGTAGTGGTGGTGGTGATTGTGGCGGTGATTTGCACCAGGCGTTCATCGGCTCAGCAGAGGAAGTAAGTGGTTGGAATGGATAACCACACCACTCACCTTTTTGTCCTACCCTGGATCGAGACTTACCTTGTTTTTTTTTTCTTTGATTGATTTTCATCTCAAAGTAATTTATGTAGGAATCCAAAGCAGATGACTCCCAGAAGGTCTGTGTTTGGAGCCTCCGGAGTGTTTTCTTCATTAAGAAGTGGGATTAAGATTTGGACCACAATGCAGGGGAGGGAACTTTAATCCTTTCTTCTGTCCTGTTTTCACAATCCAAAATGGCACCACTGAGCTACACCTTGCTCTGTTAGTATAATAATGCATACAACATTCAGCGGTCTAGTGAAAAGAACCCAGTCTTTGCCAGCGTGGTGTAGTGGTTATGAGCAGCAGATTCTAACCTGGTGAACCTGGTTCGATTCCCCACTCCTCCACATGAAGCCTGCTGGGTGACCTTGGGCCCGTCACAGTTCTCAGAACTCTATCAGCCCCACCTACCTCACAGGGTGTCTGTTGTGGGGAGGGGAAGAGACTGTGATTCCTTAAGGTGGAGAAAAGCAGGTTATAAAAAACAACAACAGCTCCTCCTCCTCCTTCTGTTGTAATATTAGGGTCACATTATCCCAATAGTTGCCTACAGCCCAACATCAGAATGCATTTGAGGCTCCACAAACTGGGAAAAATATGGAAGAGCAGAACAAACTCCAAGCAGTGTGCATCTGACTAGGAGGGTTAACAAATGTGTGAAGAAATCCTAATAAGCACTATGATGGCTGAGTTATGTAATAAGATATTCAGAGCAAGACAGCAGAGTGAGGAAAAAGTTTAGATTATGGCATGTAAGCCAAACGTGGCTGAGGATCAGAAGTGTAGCTGTCAGTTGCAATGAGAAGTGAGCTGTTGGTTGGATGGAGTCTGGTTTTTTAATGCCTGATAACTCCCAGAACTGAAAAGCGCGCATAGATCCACATGGCAGTTTGATCATAGGAAAGTGGTCTTTCTCCCCCACCCCCCTACTGAAAAGCCATCAATCTGTGACTCTTCTACTAGTCAACTAGTTTGAACAAAGAGAAACCTCTCTAGCTAAGGCAAGGAAACTAAGCATATGTTAAGAATGCCTTCCGGCTCGGTGATAACTGATCGTGACAAGCAAGCTTTGGGTTTTTGGAGCAGGCTTTGAAAGCAAGTGGATTAAAAAAAAAAAAGTAAGTAACATCCAGGTACCCAGAGAATGTGTTCACTGCAGTGGCATCATTAGGTTGTCAACCATTTTCCCTCGGGACATATCTCTGCTTGTAACTTCGGTCTGCCTCGCCAGTGCTCATTAGCCTTGCATTATGGTTTCAACTCTGGGCTGCTTGGTGCTCAGCTGGGATGGATTTGGGCTGCGCATGGTTGCAGGGAAGGCTCAGTTCCATTCCCAATCCAACGAAATGACAATGTGCAAATGGGTTTTTCTTCTTTTTTGCAACTGGAATACACTGCTTTTCTACTAGCATGTTGATATCAGCTGACATCCCTTTATGGAGCCCGTATAAAACATGGTGGGAGGAGAAATCATGTCTTCCCGCAGTCATCGACCATGACGTGCTGTCAGGTCAAATGAGGCCAAATGGAAAGGGTCTCCTTGGGCTTCCTGGGTATCTGTTTACAGCTTTGCGCTGGCAGACTCCTTACCTGCTGGAGGATTTGCAATATGGTGCAATTGTGAGTTTGAATCAGAGAGACGGAGACCCGCGCTCCTGCGGGGCACCCAGCCAACTATCCAAAGGCCCGACACTAATGAATTATGAGCTCGCTTTTCACTTGTCATTTGCCATGTCGGGGAGCATAAGAGGAGGGCAGGGAACAGCACCGTTCTGAAATTGTGCCTATATGATAAATACAATTGTGCCTATATGATAAATACAATTGTTCCTATATGATAAACACAATGAGGGGGAATTGTCTACTAGAAAGCACTGGCTGGAATCCAATTCGAGGGGCTGGTGTTAACCATTAAAGCCCTTCGCAAAGGCTTGACGCTAATGAATGATGAGCTCGCTTTTCACTGGTCATTTGCCACATCGGGGAGCATAAGAGGAGGGCAGGGAACAGCACCGTTCTGAATTTGTGCCTATATGATAAACACAGTTGTCCCACGAAGTCCGGATAAGGGATACTCAGCCTGTACTCCCAAAGTGTTGCTTCCATGTTCCAACACCAGAGTCAGCATTAAGATTTCCAGCAGGTCATAGTGTCCAGATCACGCGAAGTGACGCTATTGCTTTACTCTGCTCTGGTTAGACCTCCCCTAGAGTACTGTGTTCAGTTTTTAACACCGCAATTTAAGAAGGATGTAGAAAAGCTGGAAACTGTCCAGAGGAGGGCAACAAAGATGGCGAGGGGTCTGGAGACCAAGTCCTATGAGGAAAGGTTGAAGGAGCTGGGTATGTTTAGCCTGAAGAGGGGATGACTGAGAGGTGATATGATAACCATCTACAAGTACTTGAAGGACTGTCATATAGAGGATGGTGCTGAGTTGTTTTCTGTTGCCCCCAGAAGGTTGGACCAGAACCAACAGGTTGAAATTAAATCAAAAGAGTTTCCATCTAGATGTTAGGAAGAATTTTCTAACAGAACAGTTCCTCAGTGGAACAGGCTTCCTCGGGAGGTGGTAAGCACTCCTTCCATGGAGGTTTTTAAGAAGAACTTAGATAGCCATCTGTCAGCAATGCTGATTCTATGGCCTTAAGCAGATGATGAGAGGGAGGGCATCTTGGCCATCTTCTGGGCATAGAGTAGTGGGGGAAGTAGTTGTGAATTTCCTGCATTGTGCAGGGGGTTGGACTAGATGACCTGGTGGTCCCTTCCAACCCTATAATTCTGTGATGTTATAGTATGCATTTGAACCATTAGCCCATCACTGGGCAGAACCTGCAAGCCCTTGATGGCTTTCCTAAGAGGCCACCTGAACCACCAGCATTCAGCCATGAACCAATGACTTTGGCTTACCGAGTCGCTCAGAACAGAGCCAAGATTGCCCTTTTTACATTTCAGTTCCTTCCATTTGTATCGCGCAAACTTGTCAGAACTGATTACAGAAAGTTTGCAGCCAGGTGCCGCTTCCCACTAAGTCCTTTTGCTTGACAGTAATTGAGAATGGTATCCCAAACTGATGTGTGTACCAGGAGAACATATTCGGGGATGACTCATTCATTTTCATTTCTTGTTATTGATGACCTTTCTTTCTATTGTCTTGTCTCGAGTTCCTGTCACTGCTTATTATCAGCAAGACTGGTGGTAATTTGCTGAAATAAACAATGTATCTGGAATGATACATTTTCTCTCTCTCTCTCTCTCTCTTTTTTAGCCTAAGATAACAATAGTAATGCTGTAAGAGAGCTGGAGATACATCTGGAACAACACCCTCATTATTTATATATCTATTTTCGTGAAAATTACTGAAATGTCTGTGGCATTTAGATTGGGTAAAATGACGGCGTCTTGAATTGAAAAAAAAACGTTCTTAGCCCAAAATATAAAAGCTGTTTGAAATTTCAAATGGAGAGTAAATAGGGTTGCCAACCTCCAGGTACTAGCTGGAGATCTGCTGCTATTACAACTGATCTCCAGCCAATAGAGATCAGTTCACCTAGAGAAAATGGCTGCTTTGGCAATTGGACTCTATGGCATTGAAGTCCCTCCCCTCCCAAACCCTCCTCAGGCTCCACCCCAAAGACCTCCTGCCGGTTGCAAAAAGGGACCTGGCAACCCTAAGGATAGACAGTGGGCTTCTTTTCCAACTGGGGTACAACTGTTTCCCCAATAGAACAAAAGTCTCAAATTAATTAATTTGAGATGGTAAACCCACTAAGTTCTCTTTCTCCAAAGTTACCTATTGTTGTAGGGACTATCCAGAAAATGTTTCTGGTGGATAGGGGTCCTGCTTCTTCTTAGATACCTACCAGCTTTGAAACAGAAGAACTCACAGAACTTTCTTTGGGTTCCTACACAGAACAGAGGAATATCTGTGTGGATCATAGAATCAGAATTGGGAGGAGACATAGAGGCCATCCAGTTCAACCCCCTGCTCAATGCAGGATCAGCCTAGAACATCCCTGACAAGTGTTTGTCCAGCCTCTGCTTCAAGACTGCCAGTGAGGGGGAGCTCACCCCCTCCCTAGGCAGCTGATTCCACTGTTGAACTATCCTTGCTGTAAAAAAAAAAAAAATCCCTGATATCCAGCCAGTACCTTTCTGCCCGTAATTTAAACCCATTATTGCGATTTCTATCCACTGCTGCCAACCTGAACCGCTCCCTGCCCTCCTCTAAGTGACAGCCTTTCAGATACTTAAAGAGAGCAATTATGTCCCCCCTCAACCTCCTCTTCTCCAGACTAAACATCCCCAACTCCCTAAGCCTTTCCTTGTAGGTCTTGGTCTCTAGACCCCTGATCATCCTCGTCACTCTCCTCTTCACCCGCTCCTGAGGCCCCCAGAACTGCACACAGTACTCCAGATGTGGCCTGCCCAATACGGTGTACAGCGAGACGATGACATCTTGTAATTTGGATGTTTTGCCTCTGTTGATACATCCCATTACCACATTAGTCTTTTTTTGCCGCTGCATCACACTGGCTGCTCACATTGAGCTTTCAGTCCACTGGTACCCAAAGATCTTATCCACACACACTGCTATCCAGTGCGGTCAACAGCCTATGGTCTTTCTCCCCTTTTTAAACTAGGTTTGCCTCTGTTCCATATGTCTTGGTTTAGAATTTCTTGTTTTGTGTCATGTATACAGACCTGCTCCCAATAATGTGTTCTTTAGGTAAACAACTTCAGTGCTTTATTTTTAATCTGAAAAATAAAGGTGGAGCACTTTTTTTCTAAAAAAAAAAGAGTTACGTACAGATAGGGTTGCCATGTCCCTATTCACTACCTGCGGGAGGTTTTTGGGGCAGATCCTGAGGAGGACGGGGTGTGGAGAGGGAAGGGACTTCAATGCCATAGGGTCCAATTGCCAAAGCGGCCATTTTCTCTAGTTGAACTGATCTCTATCGGCTGGAGATCAGTTATAATAGCGGGAGATCTCCAGCTCGTACCTGGAGGTTGGCAACCCTACGCACAGACAAGTTTCCTGTTTTCATGACTTAGAAGAGACCATATTGTAATGCATATTCATAAAACAGCAAGCCTAATATGTTGAGATGTGACACTCTGAATTCTCCGGCGGGTTAAAAAAGAACACATTTTAATCCATGTCTAAAATAAATGCAGCATATGCTGTAGGAGCGAGGGACAAGCGTCAGAGCAGCAACCCGCCACCAGCAGCTCGTTCTGCTAATTGAAGAGAGGATGTTCATGATAAGCGGTTGTGGCATCAAGGAAACCTGGGCTTCCGGACAGGAACCCCTCTGTTTCTGGAGGGAGCCGTTTGACTGCTGCGCATCAGCTGGTGAATAAATGGTCCACTCTGTTGAGCTGCAGGCCGGCACCCCCTCGAGCCGCTATCGACATTTCCTCTTGTCGGACTTCTCCTATTCATCTCCCCAACATATGGTGACAGCAAGGGGCCGCGTGTCTAGCTGGAAGGGGGTTGGCAAGTCGCCTCAGCTGGAGCTGAAACGGGTGCCTCTTCCTGAAACCGAATAAAGCAGCTGGGGCCGGGAATAATCAGACACCTGGCATCCGGCTCCATTCCCCCCACCCCCCGGCGACTTAAACACGTCTCTGTGATACAATTGTCTCAACTGGCATAAGAGGCAGGAGAGACAAATCACAGGTAATTGGTCCTTTCATTTTCGCAGAAGTCAGGATGGTCAACAGATTGGAGATCCATGATAACCCTGATGGCCAAAGACACCATGATATCAATGGCGTAGGGCTAGTTTGGAGGGTCGTGCCAATCTTCTTTATGCTTGTGATAGGCAGCATGGCTTACCATAGAATCATAGTGTTAGAAGGAGCCATACAGGCCATCTAGTCCAACCCATCAGCTTAATGCAGGATCAGCCTAGAGCATCCCTGACACAAGTGCTTGTCCAGCCTCTGCTTAAACACTGCCAGTGAGGGGAAGCTCACCACCTCCCTAGGTAGCCGATTCCACTGTCTAACAACTCTTACTGTAAAAAAAGAAAAGAAAAAGAAATCCTAATATCCAGCCGGTACCTTTCCCCCCGCAATTTAAACCCATTATTGCGAGTCCTATCTTCTGCTACCAACAGGAACAGCTCCCTGCCCTCCTCTAAGTGACAGCCCTTCAAATACTTCAAGAGAGCAAGCATGTCCCCCCTCAACCTCCTCTTCTCCACATTATGTGCATCCATTTGCTGCCCACACATTTCCAGTAGGGCCAGTTGTGGTGTGGAAACTGTCCACACGATCTAGAACAGAGCTTCTTAAATCTTTTCTACTCATGACCCCTTTTCGTTCGAGAAATTTTTATGCAACCCCGGGTATATAGGTATATAAAATAGGTATACAAATCAAGCATTTACTGACAATAAATCATAAAGAAACCTTTTACTGTGGCCAAATTTTTTTGCGACCGCCCACATTCAGTTACGTGACCCCAAATGGGGTCGCGACCCACAGTTTAAGAAGCTTTGATCTAGAATACATGGGGCCCACACATATGTCTAAAGTTGAGGATCTGCTTCCCTGTGGTGTAGTCCCATTAAAATGGAAAAGAGCCTATCTGAATATCACTGTCACCTAGCTCATGTGGGTCTTTCCCACTCAGATAGAAATCGGTGAACAAAGTGTGTATTCCATCGGAAACGCCCACATGATCTGTGGCTTACACATTTGTAGGGTTGTAAACCTCCAGGTGGTGGCTGAAGATCTCCTGCTATTACAACTTATCTTCAGCCAATACGGATCAGTTCACCTGGAGAAAATGGCCACTTTGGCAATTGGACTATATGGCATTGAAATCCCTCTCCGCTCCGAACCCCAACTTCCTCAGGCTCCATCCCCAAAATCTCCAGGTATTTCCCAACCTGGAGCTGGCAACCCTACACATTTGGGATATTCATGCATATTCCACAGTGGCTGGGGATCACCCCCATAGAAAAAGGCTGCTGTGCTTTTCTATGTACGGGAAGGGAGAACATGGAATGTACCATGCTGTACATTAGAACAATGGCTTAGTTAAGAACTGAGACCTCAGATGTCTGGTTTCAGTTCCTCGTGGCAAGTGTAATATGGGCCACTCCTTAAAACATTGTGAAGTGGACTGACAGCACCCTTGTGGAAATGGAATCTAGCCCTAAATTGGCTGCTTTCATGGGGACTGTAACCCTAACCGTGTGAAGCGGCAAAATCTAAAAGAGAACAAGCGTTTCTGCCAAGAAACAGAACAGGAAGTTCTGTCTGCCAAGAACAGAACAGGAAGTTACTCCATATCTGAGGTTCTGACATTGCTCTCCTCTAATTTCCCCTTCCCCTCTTCCCCCCTGCCTTACAGAAAACGTGCTACTCACAGCGCTGGCAAAAGGAAGGGCAGCCAGAAAGACCTGAGACCTCCAGATCTTTGGATACACCATGAAGAGATGGAAATGAAGAACATTGAAAAACCGTCAGGTTCTGACCCGCCAGGAAGGGACTCGCCGAGGCAGAGCTGTCAAGAACACACGCCGGGCAGCCACAACCAGACTGAAACCCAGATGGGCAGCAAGAGTGCCCCACAGTCTGGTAATATTGCCAATGTCACATGAAAACACATGAACACATGAAGTTGCCTTATACTGAATCAGACCCTTGGTCCATCAAAGTCAGTATTGCCTGCTCAGACCGGCAGTGGCTTTCCGGGTTCTCAGGCAGGGGTCTTTCACATCACCTACTTTCCTAGTCCCTTTAACTGGAGATGCCAGGAATTGAACCTGGGTCCTTCTGCATGCCAAGCAGATCCTCTACCACTGAGATACGGCCCCTCCCCAAAGGCCAGTTCACCCATGGCGTCACCATCATCATAACCTTTATTAGGCATTTGTCGCACCATGTCCATAAAACAAAACTGCAGAAACCAAACAGTTTATAAAAGCCTTAAAACAACATCAGTAATATTATCTAGGAACACGTACAAGTGGTTCACATATTCTTGTTGCAGCTAGCAGATACCTGGCTACGTGTTGTGCAATAAAGGCATTACTATCTGATAAAAGATATGCCACCAACTGCTAGTCTGAGAAGCCCTGGGCACTAGACAACAGAGTTCGGATAAAAGCATTCCTCGGCCCCAAGTAGGGTTTCAAACTTACAGGTACTAGATAAGCAGCTACAGTGCCATAATCCAGCTCAACACTGTGAAACATGGAAGAACAATGTCTGGTCGCTAAAGAGAATAAAGTTTGCCTTTCTGTATCTAGCGAGCGCTGACGCAGCAGCCTGAAGGCCTGCTCTTTCCCAAGCAGCAAAAGAGAGTCGAAGGAAATACCAATCTATGTTATTTTCCTGTTAATTAGCTTCGACCACTTACTTATGTAGGAGTCTGAGAGCAAGGCAGAGATATAATTGGGGTATTCAGTTAGAAAATGCAAGTGCAACCAAAACTATATGGTCTGAATCCAGGCCTTGGTTTCCAAGACTCCTTGCCTGGTTTCTAGGCATAGAACTGCATAGCCAACACAATTAGGGACATCTAAAATGCCCCACAGAAAAGACTCTCTCAATGTTACTTGCATATAGGGTTGCCCCCATGTAGTGGTGACCCCAGCAAAGGGCTTTCAAGGCAAGTGAGAAACAGAGTTGGTTTGTCGTTGCCTTCCTCTGCAGAGCCTTCCTTGGTGGTCTCCCATCCAAGTACTAACTATGGCCAACCCTGCTTGGCTTCCAAGGTGCAATGAGGCCAGACTAGCCTGGGACATCCAGGTCAGGGCAGGGAGACCAACAACCTAAGTATGTGCTGTTAATTGACATGGCAATGCCAGCAAGGGGCTTTCAAGGCAAGTGAGAAGCAGAGTTGGTTGGTCATTGTCTGGCTCTGAAGAGCCTTCCTTGGTGGTCTCCCATCCAAGTACCGACCCTGCTTAGCTTCCTAGATCTGATGAGATCGGGCTATGCCATGCCGCCTTCCCTCCTATCTCTGTCGATTACAGTGAAGCCATGGAGACCGCGATAGACCACTGATCTGGCACCGTAGAAGGTGGCTTCAACATCACATCT
Organism: Euleptes europaea; assembly: GCF_029931775.1. Taxonomy (NCBI): domain Eukaryota; kingdom Metazoa; phylum Chordata; class Lepidosauria; order Squamata; family Sphaerodactylidae; genus Euleptes; species Euleptes europaea. The sequence continues at coordinate 111,054,576 of NC_079315.1, read as the reverse complement.
GAGGCACATAGCATTTAGAATAAGCCTTTGCATCGAGCAGTTTGATCCGTTTGATGGACAGCTGGTGGCGTCCATTATCAGAGGCCACCTGGAGCAATTTGGACTGGAATCCAGAGCTGAGACTTCCGGTTTCCCCACGTGCAAAATCCAAAGTGAATTTTGAGGGGGCCGTTCAGGCGAACCATGGAGCAGTTTCAAGGGAAGTGAATAAGAGTTGGAATAAGACTAAGGAAATTTCTCAAAGGGGAGGGGGGAGCAAGATGGAAATGCGACAAGGGAGGGGGAGAAGCTGTTTATGGCAGTGTCCCCAAGGCAACTGTAATGGGCGCTCTAGCTTTGATGTGTTCCATGGGGGAGGGGGGCTTTGAATGGAACATGGAAAATGGCAGGCATACATCTGCCGCCCACCAATGTGCTCAGTCCTTTGGAGATCTGCTGGCCTCAGAGAAACAGGTGCAAAGCTTTAGAAAATATCATTGTCCACGAAGGAATTAGCCTTGCTGTTAATGTGTGCTCCGACGTTTGTTTCAGATTCCGCTTTTTAATCTCTGAGTGTCCTTCAGCATTCCTTGGCAGAAAGACAACTGTTTCAGAATGAGTAGCTAAACACCAGAGAGAAGCTGTAAGCAAGGGCAATTCTATTTATACTGTTGTTTTTAATGATGTCGTCGACATTCATAGATGCGCAATTTGAATGGTAATGCTCACCTCTGGTAACAAGGCAAACAGTGTAGCTCTGAGTATTCTTCTCCAAGTTGGACTGTGATTCTGCAGTGAGATGACGTCTCACATGAACACATGAAACCGCCTTCTACTGAATCAGAACCCTTGGTCCATCAAAGTCAGTATTGACTACTCAGACTGGCTCTCCAGGGTCTCAGGCAGAGGTCTTTCACATCACTTACTCACCTAGTCCCTTTAACTGGAGATGCCGGGGATTGAACCTGGGACCTTCTGCATGCCAAGCAGATGCTCTACCACTGAGCCACAGCCCCTTCCCTAACTGTCTCACTTACTCTCCCTTCCCTAGCACTTGAACGGCTATAGCAGTGCCCAGGCATCAGGGACCATGGGAAATATAGTTGCCCCAGGGTGCTTGAGGCCTGACCTGCATGTCCCAGGCTAGCCTGATCTCATCAGCTTTCAGAAGCTAAGCAGGGTCATCCCAGATTAGAACTTGAATGGGAGACCACTGAGGAAGTCCAAGGTTGCTACACAGAGGCAGGCATCAGCAAGCCACCTCTGATTGTTTCTTGCCTTGAAAACCCTACGGCAGGGGTGTTGAACTCATTTCTTACAATGGCCGGATATGTCACTCAGTCGGGCTGGGTTATGCCTCGCCAGCCCAGATCAGGACTGCGGGGGGTGGATGCCTCGGCTGGCGAGCCTGCAGTGGGCTTATCAGCCCAGATCACGAGCGCATAGTTAGTGTGGGAGAGTTCAACCGTTCCCACAGTGGGATTCTGCTAGAACTTTAAGGGAGATTGGTAACAAACAACGTTTAGTTTGTCATTTCAGCAGAGCGCTTTTTGTTACAGCTGCAAAACGAAATGACCATTAAGCCTGGACGCAATTGCAAAGAAAGAAATTAGCATTCAGGGAAAATGAGAAGCAATTTCTTGTGCTCCAAAGGGATCCTTAAAATGTTCTGTGGTGGTGTTATGAGGTGATACCTTCCAAGTGACCAGCTTTTCTCCAGTAGGAGGTTTCACAATGCTTTCCTGTTTACTGTGATTTGGGCTGGCCGGGGAACAGAAGGAGAAGAAATTGCCATAGAGACACTCCCCCAATTCATTTACACGTGTGTGTTCTTTTCTATTGGTACTTAAATGAAACTGCTCATTCAACCCAATGGCCTTGAACAGTATCACACTGATAAAGTTAAAAACAATCCTAATAGCCCATCTCCAGACTCGGACACATTTATTTATTCATATTATTATATCTTACTATAACTTGGGGGAAATACTTTGCAACTGCCAAAGTGGCCTCATGTTCTATGCCTGCTAAGAGCACTTTCAGTTTCTCTCCAATAGGTACATTTGCTCTCCCTTGAAGAAGGGGCAGAATCCATAATTCTCTTATATCTGAGTGAAACACCCTTTCCAAAAGACAATGCTGCAATCAATTCACCCCGATTGACACAAAGGTCTTTTGTGCATGGCTGTTTCATTCACAATTACCCCTCTTACAACGAATTATTACGAGTCCTATTCTTTCCTGTTGGCAGCAGAGGATAGCACACACGATAATGGGTTTAAATTGCAGGTGGAAAGGTAACGGCTGGATATTAGGGGAATTTTTTTTTTTACAGTAAGAGTTGTTCGACAGTGGAACTGGGGGGGGGTAAGCTCCCCCTCACTGGCAGTCTTTAAGCAGCGACTGGACAAGCACTTGTCAGGGATGCTCTAGGTTGATCCTGCATTGAGCAGGGGGTTGGACTAGATGGCCTGTATGGCCCCTTCCAACTGTATGATTCTGTGACTTCAGGTCTTTGTTTGGATTATGCATGCCATTTCCGACCGTCAGAGGTCGCCTCGCTCTCCCCCTGCATTTTCCCGAGTTTTGCCCACGTTTTGAGGGACCTGTTTTATCTCAAATTTGAAAAGACGGAGAAATGCAGGGGGAGAGCAAGGTGACCTCTGACGGTAGGAAACGGCATACATAATCCAAACAAAGACCCAAAGGGATCCGAAGGGTGATGGCGAGTGAAACAGCCATGCATAAAAGACCAGTCATAATCTATTCAAGGAAGGAAGCTTCTTATAGTGACCGTCCATTACCTGAGAAGGTATCACGTTCAATCTGGCTAACATAAAGGCTGTTCTATATTGTAAAACAGTTAAATTTTCAGATATTTAGGAGGGGCCCTTGGATGTTACAAACCTTATTAAAGGGGGAGCAGACTCTACGTCCTCTGTCACAAGAGCTCAGGAAATCCAGTTCATACAAGTAGCTCAAAATCAACATTCAAGCATCTTCCATCCCTAAATGACCTCAGGCCCTTGGTCTGAATTCCCAAAAAGGGGAGCTTAAATTCAGTCAGTGGAACCCAAGGATTTACAAAACAGGCCTCTCCCAGCAAGGAAAGATAACCGATTGTGTCAAACACAAAGACCACCTCCAATAGGATTGCCAACCTCCCGGTGGTGGCTGGAGATCTCCTGCTATTACAACTGATATCCAGGCAATAGACATCAGTCCCCCTGGAGAAAATGGCTGCTTTGGCCATTGGATTCTATGGCATTGAAGTCCCTCCCCTCTCCAAACCCCACCCTCCTCAGACTCCACCCCCAAAATCTCCAGGTATTTCCTAACCTGGAGCTGTCACCCCTACTTCAACCAGATCCGAAATGCAGCAGCACAGGCTCCTGCTTCCAAAGACTGAATGCCCAGATCTAACAGCAGTAGGGTAGCCATTCTCCAGATGGTAAATCAAACACAACAGCGCTTATGGCCCAAAAATGCAAAAATATGCAGCTTGAATACAATTCTCTATATTTCTCTGATTCTTAACATGAATCTAAATATATTCACAGTTGTACAATATGTAATAACTAATTACAAAATTCAATACATATGTAAGAAAGTCCAAACTCTACCACTCAAGACGAAGTCAAACTTCTTCATTCAAACTTCTTCAATAAAGGCAATCTTGTGACGATGAAGCAATCATGGGGCATATGTCCCAGATTCAGGCACATAGCCTCTGTCTGTTAGTGGATGGCTGGCTGGAGATCTCCCGCTATTACAACTGATTTCCAGACAACAGAGATCAGTTCGCCTGGAGAAAATAGCTGCTTTGGAAGGTGAACTCTAGGGCATTATGCTTAGGGTTGCAAGGTCCCTCTTCGCCACCGGCAGGAGGTTTTTGGGGCAGAGCCTGAAGAGGATGGGGTTTGGGGAGAAGAGGGACTTCAAGGCCATAGAGTCCAATTGCCAAAGCAGCCATTTTCTCCAGGGGAACTGATCTCTATCAGCTGGAGATCAGTTGTAATAGCAGGAGATCTCCAGCTAGCACCTGGAGGTTGAACACAAATCCAACCCAGATAGGCAGTGATACCTTAATCACTATATAATATTACAAAAAAAAAACCACATACAGCATTACAACATCATATGAGAGAATCTGGTCATAAAATATAACACAAAAACAATTGCACATCAGTATGTGTTTCAGGATGAGTTCCCAAATTCAATGACTCAATGGAGTTTACAGTCCCAACAGTTCATATGGGTGAACTTTCCAGGAGAATACACAGAAGAATCCTGAAGACGGTTTTCTTGAGTTACTCCGTTTCGGCGTCTTTCTTCAGTTCCATTTTACAAGGCTCTCCTTATTTCTTATTTCTATACAATTCATACTTTAGCTCATAGTACCTGGAGCTTGGCAACCCTAATTATGCACCATTGAAGTCCCCTCCCCAAACCCCACCCTCCTCATGCTCCAGCCCCAAAGTATCCAGGTATTTCCCAACCCGGAAATCACAACCCTAATCCGCACCGTCGTTCCTGCTACACAACCTGGAATCCCAGCCTTTTTATGTAGATTCCTGGCAGGCCTCTAGGCATACTAGAGCTCTGTATAGCACCTGCGTTACTAACTGTGTTCTTTTCTGCCAGCTCCAGATACGGAAGAGGTGGGGAGCAGCATGTCCACTTTGGAGCGCTCGCTTGCAGCCCGCAGAGCAACCCGTGCCAAGCTCATGATTCCCATGGACTCGCAGCCCAGCAATCCTTGTAAGCTGTGCCCTGAACAGGCCAGATCTCATTCTGCTTCTGCCATGGGAGTTTTTACTGTATTGTATTATGGGAAAATATAAGCATGTTATGTAGCATCAGGTGAAAAGGTAGCCATTTGGCATAACAGGGGGAATATGTTTCTCCAAGGAGTGTTAATGGCTTTTGATGGCTGCTGGTTACTGCGCGTAGATTAGGGATGGGACCAGATTTCACAAGCTTGCTAGTTTAGTTCAGAAACCCTTGCCCAATTTTGTTTCTCTCTTGAGAGAAGCAAACCTGCACCGATTTCTCTTTCCTTGCAGTAATTTTTTTCCTATTAAAATGAGTGTGTTTTCAACTTTTTGTGTGTTTCTGTTGCACATAAATGGCAAACATGGTGTGTATGCATGTTCTGTGTTCAATTCCCTGATACCTATTACTGTCCCGTCAACATATCTGCATTAACCCATCATTGTGTATGAGGAAGACTCGGCCATATTTTTGCTTTGGAAAGACAAAATCCAAAACTAAAGTTCTCTTTAGCACAAACCATCTGTGCCTTCTTGTGCTCCATTCTCCCATTGTGTGTGTGTGAAGTGTTGTCAAGTCACTTCCAACTTATGCTGACCCTATCAATTCATGGCCTCCAAAATGTCCTATCGTTAACAGCCTTGCTCAGGTCTTACAAACTGAAGGCCTTGGCTTCCTTTATTGAACCAATTCATCCCATGTTGGGTCTTCCTCTTTTCCTGCTGCCGTCAACTTTTCCTAGCATGATTGTCTTTTCCAGTGACTCTTGTCTTCCCATGATGTGACCAAAGTATGATAGCCTCAGTATAGTCACAAAATAGTGTGCTATATATAAATGTCAAATACTGACAATTAGTGTTAAAAAGGTGTAAAAAAATAGAACTTTATGTTTTTTTAAGGCCTTATACCCTGCTTTTCTCCTCAGTGGAAACCCCAAAACTAAGTGACAGCCTTGCTCTCCCTATTTTCATTGTATCCTCACAGCTCTTAGAGCTCTCTCAGCCCCCACCTACCTCACAGGGTGTCTGTTGTGGGTAGGAGAAGGTGATTGTAAGCCGGTTTGATTCTTCCGTAAGTGGCAGAAAAAGTCAGCATATATAAAACAGCAGCAGCAGCTCTTCTTAGAATCTCCTGGTCTTTGGAAAAGGCAGGGAACTTTGAAATGCTACATCGAACTGGGAAGCTGCTACTTGGACACTATCATAACAGGAAAATTTCGAGCAGTCATTCATAATTAGGAAACAGTGGACAGGGTAAAGATAATTACCATAGTCTTCTCCTTCAAGCTTAATGTAGTGCTATCCATCTTGCCCTGCAATGTGATTCCTGAAAATTGTCTTCCCGGTTGAAGAACACTTTGCAAAAAACCTTTTCTCTTCATTTTCCTTCCTTGAGAGCCTCAGCACAGATGGTATGAGCAAAGTATCTTGGCGCTATTGGAGCGCTGTGTGTGCCAGAGGTGAATGCTTTTTACTGCTGGATAGAACACAGAAAGCCTAAGCAAAGCGGGTTTGAATTTGTATTGTAGCCACGTCTTCATGAAAAATTCAATTGAAGCGCTGGGTATGAAAACATTGCCTTCCTCCCATGGCTGAGTAGGGATGTACGATTCTTATCTCCCTACAGATGCTCATTTTCTGCCCCTAAGCATTTTTCCCTTCTCTAATCAAGCTGGTCACATTCTGCATTGAGCCTTTGCATCCTGACTCCTTTCTTTGCAATACCCTTCCCACCTTCTGACTGGGATATAAGAACTCCAGGACCTCCCTATTTGTATCTGACGAAGGGAGCTTTGACTCTTGAAAACTTATACCCAGAAAAAAAGGGTTTCCAGGTCCCCCTCTCTCCATTGGCAGGAGGTTTTTGAGGGCTGGGCTGGGGCGATTGCACATGCCCATGGCTGCGCATGACATGATCACGTCACTTCTGGGTTTACTCCCGGAACTGACGTGGTTGCGTCGCGGTCAGTCGCGTCTGCGATCCCCGCTCTGGAGAAGCCCGAAGGATTGGCGGGCAATTGCCTGCCAAAACCACCAACCTAGTAAATCAAAAACAAGGGCACCTCTGTGCCTATACCGTATTGGTTTGGAAATCAGCACAGGAAACGGGTACAAAGTAGAAAAAATCTAATATATAACTACAACATGAGAGACAAAAATACAATAGTGCACAGCAACAGACAGATACAGGTGTACTATCCTATTAAATATATACATATATACATAGCATGTATGATGTAGACTATGCAAGGCAGAGAATATTTTTTTCTTCCAATTAGTTAATACAAGCAGTTCCTGTAAGGTGTCCAAATATTGGTATAGTATAAAAGAAGAAGATGGGGGAAGGCCATTTCACAATCCTTTCTTCAGCCCCATATTCAATCTTTCTTCTCTGCTGCACAGAGTAGCGCAGCCTGCTCACCACATGGCCTGCATAGTGGCCTTTTCCTCAGCAGGATAAAAGGAGACCCACAGATTGTCACCTATTTCTCTGGATCTGTGAAGCTGCCTTCTCTCTTTGTCAAATGGTGGGGTGAGGCAGGGTCAGTTCTATAGCGTAGATGTTGGTTTCTCAGAAGTGAAGCTGAAGGTGTTCCAGAACATACAGCAAATGTCCATAGGCAGCACGGATGAGGTAAGGGGAAGAAAACAAGAAATGCAAAAGGAAAGATGTTCCATTCCATCAAGGGCTATACTTGTTTACCCTCAAAGTCAGGAGGTTATGGCCTGTTTTTCTAAAAACTATACGTTATGCCAAATGGCTACATTTAAAAAAATATTCTCTGCCTTGCATAGTCTACATCATACATACTATGTATATATGTATATATTTAATAGGATAGTACACCTGTATCTGTCTGTTGCTGTGCACCACTGTATTTTTGTCTCTCATGTTGTAGTTATATATTAGATTTTTTCTACTTTGTACCCCGTACCATGTGCTTATTTGGACCCCTGTTTCCTGTGCTGAAAACCACCAACCTGGCAACCCTACCTGAAAATCTTGTTGGTCTCTAAGGTGCTACTGGACTTTAATCTAGTTCTGTATAAGAAGAAGAAGAAGAGTTGGTTTTTATATGCGGACTTTCTCTACCACTTAAGGGAAACTCAAACCGGCTTACAATCCCCTTCCCTTCCCCTCCCCACAACAGACACCCTGTGAGGTAGGTGGGGCTGAGAGAGCTCTAACAGAGCTGTAACTTGCCCAAGGTCACCCAGCTGGCTTCATGTGTAGGAGTGGGGAAACAAATCCAGTTCAGCAGATTAGCCTCCACCGCTCATGTGGAGGAGTGGGGAATCAAACCCGGTTCTCCAGATCAGAGTCCACCACTCCAAACCACAGCTCTTAGCCACTACACCATGCTGGCTGATTGGATTGCATCTTTGTGGATGTTTGCTTCTTGTTTGGGATTCAGCTGGGGGAAATCTTAATAGGGCCAAAAGGTGTTAACGCGATGATACATCATAACCCTTGTAAAGAATTCTGACTCTCAGAAATCATCCCACAGATGTAATTTGTTTATCTGGGCTATAACTGCTTTGTAACAAAAAACCAGTCCTCTTATAGTTGGACAATATGAAACAGAATCTACATTAACTTCCTCTGGTACCAATCAATTGGTTGACCACTGAGTCTGTCATGTTAGAAGACTTGGATTCTACAGGGATGCAGGCTTATCCATTTGTCCACCAAAGGGGCACGTGACAAACAGCCATAAGATGATTTTTCTGTTCCCTCCCATTCCAAAATGGTGTTTAATCTTGTTCAATCCTCTGCTGTGTTCCTGTTCCCCAGTTTCAAAGGCTGGCAGATTTTTATCTGTGCCTCTTTGTGCTTTCCTTTTAAAACAGGTTACCTTTAAGAAAGCTAGAGATAATTTGTCTTTGATTCGAGCAGCAGGTCTTTTTTTTCTTCCCCTTTGAAAGCACAAGTGGCAATAAGGACAGAGAAAGCCATGCTCGGTAACTTATTCACAGGCTAGCAGTTGGTGTCTAGGGATGGCGCGGATGGCTGTGATTTCCCACCCACCCCCACCCCGTGTGAAAAATGCAGATTCACTGTTGCAGATAAGTGTCTCTCACTGGCAGCGGGTTTGGAGAACATTAAAGTCCAGATGCACCATTAAGCCAATGGTGGATGTCATGCGTGTGTTTCACAACATCGATTCAGATCCACACAGGGATCTTTTGAACTGAGGACGTAATGCACAGTTAAGCCAATCATGGATAATAATGTACGCGAAATGTGCAATGCCCATTTGGATCCGTGTGCCTTCCTCTGTGAATAAGCACCAGGGAAGGCAGAAATATTGGTGGGAAGAACAGGTTTTGCATTTCTTTCAGTTATTATCCAGCAGAATAGTTGAGCAAGATGATACAATGGCTGGATCCACACATTGTTGGCTGTTGTGCTGCCGTTGCGCTATTGTAATCATTCCCCCTTTGATTTTGCAGTGTGTGCAATAGCATCAGAAGGTGAATTAGTACAATAGCACAATGATCTCTCAAAACTGAACAATGTGCAGAACTACCCTGTGGCTTTTAATACACGTTTAGACATGTGTACAGGGGTAACAGATCAAATAAACTCTTTATCAGTAAGTACTGGATCAAGTCCAGAATACACTGACTCTATTGTATTTGATGGCTTTTATATCCAGAACAATGCATGTATAAAGGAGGCCTTTCGTTGACTTATCCCGAGAAAAGGGAGCTTTTGCCCTTTTTCATCAATAATTGCCTTTTCCACCACCAAAAAGTCTTCCAGCCCCACTCCAGCCACCACAGGAGCAGAGAAACAAAAGGGCAAGACCTCAGAGCTCGCCATCAGGCCAAGGTAGCAGAAGACTGAGTTAGGTCCAAGACCTCAGCTGCTAAAACTGTAGGGGAGTTTCCCACAAAGTAATTAGGACTGAGCAGCTAGGCAACAGAGTAGGGTCCCTCTTCGCCACCAGAACCTGAGGAGAGCGGGGTTTGGGGAGGGGAGGGACTTCCAATGCCATAGAGTCCAATTGCCAAAGAGGCCATTTTGTCCAGGTGAACTGATCTCTATCTGCTGGAGATCAGTTATAATAGCAGGAGATCTCCAGCTACTGCCTGCAGCTCTGCCCATCCTGGTGCATCGCTGGAGAACCTGACCCTGAGTAGAATCTCATCTCCTGGGGAAAAGTTGGGGGCGGAGATAAGTCATACTAACAAGTGAGCACGCTGCTGCCCAAGGATGTCATCTGTCTAGGGGTTTCCACCATTGATGTTACTGGGGTTTGCAGGGTGTCTGATAGCATGGGTGGGGGATTGCAGAGTGTCTGGTAGCATGGGTGGATATGGATATCTAGCAAGGAGTACACTTGAGGTCTTTGAAGCATTCTACCAAGTACAGGCATACCTCGGAGATATTGCAGGTTCGGTTCCAGACCACTGCAATAAAGTGAATATTGCAATAAAGAAGAAGAAAAAGAAGAAGAGTTGGTTTTTATATGCCAACTTTGGGGGAAAACGCATGGTTGCTTTGTTCCCTGTTTCAGTCAGGATTTTCCGAATGTGCATTAGATCCTGGCAGAATCCTGGCTGAAACAGGGAATAAAGGAGGCTAAAGCAACCATGCGTTTTCGCCCTGTATCTACCTTTTATGGAGAATCAAACCAGCTTACAATCTCCTTCCTTTCCCCTCCCCTCAACAGACACCATGTGAGGTAGGTGAGGCTGAGAGAGTTCTGAGAGAACTGTGACTGGCCCGAGGTAACCCAGCTGGCTTCATGTGTAGGAGTGGGGAAACCAACCCGGTTCACCAGATTAGAGTCCGCCGCTCATGTGGAGGAGTGGGGAATCAAACCTGGTTCTCCAGATTAGAGTCTTTGCCTTGAAAACCCTATGGGGTCGGCACAAGTCAGTTGTGACTTGATGGCACAAAAAAGAAAAGGAAAGGAAAAGCTGCAGGTCTTGGGGAAACCACCCCACTTTGCCCTCTGGGGGGTATACCATTGCCATTGGGCCTAGTGTTAATAAGGGCTAGATTATGGAGAACCTGAAACTCTTAAGCACAATGTATGCGAAATAAACTTCTTTCTTCTAATGCCTATTCAAGGAATTGACACTGCAGTCTTATGCAAAGTTGAGAACTAGCGGGGTGTAGTGGTTACGAGCAGCAGATTCTAATCTGGAGAACCAAGTTTGATTCCCCAATCCCATTCCTCAACATGAGCAGCGAACTCTAATCTGGAGATTCAGATTAGATTCCTCACTCCTCCATGTGCAGCCTGCTGGGTGACCTTGGCCTAGTCACAGTTCTCTCAGAACTCTCTCAGCCTCACCTACCTCACAAGTAGCCTGTTGGGGTGGGAGGGAAGGAAGATAATTGTAAGCTGCCTTGAGACTCCTTAAAGGTAGAGAAAAGTGGGGTATAAAAGCCAGCTCTTATTATTATTATTTTTCTTCTTCGAGACCAGCAAGATTTTTGGGCAATAAGCTTTTGAGAGTCTCTCTTCCTGACTGATACATGATGAAGGGAACTTTGAATCTTGAAAGCTTATACCCAAAATATGTGTTTGTCTCTAAGGTGCTACTGGACTTGAATCTAGCTGTCCTACTGCAGACCAACATGACTACCCTGTGAAATTAGTTAAAGATCTTTCATATCACCTACTGTCTGGTCCTTTCAACCAACTCCTCCTCCCTCCTCCTCCTCCTCCTCCTCCTCCTCTTCTTCTTCTTCTTCTTCTTCTTCTTGTCTGAAATTACTGATTTTGATAAGCTTAGACTGGAGTAACTGTGCACAGGATTGCTTCGTATATGATCAAGATGAGTTCCACATGGCCCGTCCTTTCCTATTTGGTAGCTGAGGTGTGCCTTAAATAGGTGTCACTCTAATTTTTGACAGACCAATATAAGCAAAATCAGGAGAAGAAATGAACCATGATAGATCCCTTTTCTTGAAAAAGCAAAGGAAATTAATTCCATGCTTCTGACTTCGCCTCCCTTCCAATAACCAATTGCTTTGACAGCATTGGGGCATCTTCCAATTACTCCTTGCCATTAAATCATGCTTCACTCTTAATTTGGAGGCCGTTTCAGAACTTGAAACAAGCACTAATTGATCAGCTTTTATAATAAATAGCATCAACTTCATTTGTGATTTAATTCATCATGTGTCTCTTTCCCTTAAGCGGTGGCGGTTTCACTTGATTGAAGTGTTCGGCTTTTATCTCCCTCAAGCCAGCCATGGCAGCCGGAGTCTGCCCGATTAAGAGATGTTCTACCCAATCGCAGCCCCCCATTCCAAAATAGACGCACGACACCCCCAATGTTTTCAGTACCTGTCATCTCCCCTCTCCGTGAATCTATTACATCGCCTTGGCTGTTTCACAAATACGGACATGCTTGGAATGTTCCTTTTCCCTTATGAGGGGTGGCCCCATGCATCTCATTGCTTCTCTCATTGCGTGTTGTTGAAGTTTCTTCAGTAATTGTTTGTGCTGTGTTTAAAAAAAAATTCCGGTGATTTAAAAGCCAAGAGGACGACTGTTCTTTTTGGCTAAAGAGCATGTTGATCTTTGAGGCGTTTGGGGAATTCAAAGAACAGGGAGTGGGCATCATCATAAAATGGCTGCCAGGGTGGACACAGCTAACTACAAAATGGTGTTGTGGGGACTTGAGGACAATCACAAAATGTTGTGGGGTACTAGGGGGGTACTAGCCAAGTGTCGCCTTGAGATGAAGACGGTTGTTTCTGAATGAGTGCTCCCTGCATACACACACATGGTGCCTCCAGGATTCTTCTGAAGCATGTCCTTAGACCTCTCTCAGCCTCACCTACCTCAAAAGCAAGTTCAAATTTTTAACGCCGCAGAAGGGTATCTCTAATATGTTATGTAGGTCTTTCCATTAATCAATTCTGCTAGAACACTAGTGGTTCCCAACTTGAGTTTCCTCATATGTTTTCTGCCATGATCCATGACACGCCAGTGTTTTATTTTTTTCCTCAGCTGTAGTGAGTGCCATCCCAGTCCCGACACTAGAAAGTGCTCAGTACCCAGGAATCCTGCCATCTCCCACGTGCGGCTACCCACATCCCCAGTTCACTCTCCGACCTGTGCCGTTCCCGACGCTATCGGTCGATCGGACTTTTGGAACGGGAAGAAGTAAGTACAAGGCTTTGTCTTTTTTTTTTGCCTGGCATGTTGAAATAAATAAGAGGCACGATGCAAACAGACACCACAAGGCTCTGTCCTAGGGACAGGGAGTTTTACAGGAAACTTCTCGTTATGCACCTAATTTAAATTGACCAGGAGGAGGGAAGGAAGTTTCATCTTGATGTGCTTCAAAGTGGAGACCGTGGAACGTCACGGAGAGCTTATTTCCACAAAGTTGTTCAGAATTCTTTATTATGGTTGTTGTTGCTGTTGTTGTTACAATGAAACAATTCAAAGTTTGTTCAGAATTCAGCTGTCTTCACCATTCCACTTCCCTTCCTATCATATGTGCTTTGAGGAAAACTCACAAAAGGAACTTTGCCTCATGTTCCTCTGAGGAGCGATTGAAAAAGATGAGGAAGTACTAAAAATTCAACCTTCCTCGCTACGATTGTCAGCTCCAGGTTGGGAAATACCTGGAGATTTTGGGGGTGGACTCGAGGAGGGTGGGGTTTGGAGAGGGGAGGGACTTCAATGCCATAGAGTCCAATTGCCAGAGTGGCCATTTTCTTCAGGTGAACTGATCTCTGTCGCCTGGATATCAGCTGTAATAGCAAGACATTTCCAGCCACCTCCTGGAGGTTTATCAAAACAATTCACAGTGTGATGCTAATAGGCTATGCAAAAAGAATCCACACAAGGCTCAGTTCTATACATATATTCAAAAGGAGATAGTCAATAAAAAACGTAGTGCAAGCAATATCTATAGGTGAGCGACAGTCAAACAAGAGAACATTATACAAAAATATCAAAAGACAAGTCAAAGAACAATATATACAACAAATCAAAATGTTTCTCTTTGAGTCTTAAAGACTTTCCAGTACAATTTTAGTCTTTGTAAGAGCTGGTCCCGAAAGTAGAAAGAATTCCTACAGATTTTCCAAGAGTCCAAGTGGGAAATCAGACTTTTATATTCACTGGCTATGTGCTGCAGGTGTTTCAAAAGGAGACCAAGCTGGCATTTACAGTAGAATGGAAACGTCTTCCAGGTAATAGACGCTTTCACCAATGATGGCTTTTTCAGCCTGAGCGCCCAATGTTTTAAAATTACCATTAGTAAAATTTCTATTGCCAAACACACAGTGGTAAGTAATTAAAATAAGTAGTATTACCTTGTTGTTTTCTTAATGCTACATTGTAGTCTGGTGGTTGAAGTTTGCCTGTGTAGTGGTAGCTTACGCTTTTCTGAGTAAAGTTTCTATTCACAGGTGTTATCTTTTAACTTGTTTTACTAGTTCTAAATGCATAGTGTATGTTGCCTTAAAGGTACCGTGTCCTATTTTAAAAGGCTAAGTAAACTAATGAAGTCTTATAAGTAACAAGATAAATCAAAGTCTGTATTTAGTCCTGATGGTGCTGTTTTGAAAAGGTGCATATATTTAATTTCCTGCTGCAACAACAATTTCTGTATGTTATTAGAATTGTATTGGTGTCCTTTGTATACCCAAACCACAAAGAACCTTAGATCATTTTCATTATGCTTTTTTCCGAGAAAGTGGGAGAATAGGGGCACGTCTTGCACTTGGGCCCTGATTTGTGAGCAATATTTGCCAATCCAGAGTTGTATAGGGCGCATTGTGCTGCCTACGTAAAGTTTCGCGCATGCGCAGGTAATTGCGTAAACCACCTTACTAGTGGCACAATTTGAAAAATGTTGCAATCTGAATCTAAAGTTGGAAGAAGGAGAATGAAACTCTTTTACTGGTAGACTCAGTGCACATACTGAACACAATCCACATCGAAAATGTCCGATGACTGGTGGTGGTGGAGAAGGAGCAACCCCGTCTGAGTGTACTAACTGATCTCGTAAGGATGCTGTACGGCGTAAGCCGAAGGTAGGTTGAACTGAACATCCTGGAATGCTGGAAATAATGGGCCAATGTCGTAGTATGATTATTTGTATTGCATGAGAGTGTTTGCTGTATGTAAGGGAACAGAACACGTTTGTTCTGTTAGGAGGTGTTTTATTTTGTAATAGGTCAGAACGTTGTAACCTGTCTGCCCTAGAAAGTGCTGTTTGTAGAACTTCTATAGGATACCCTCTAACTGTCAGGGTATGTGTAAGTTGCTGATTCATTATAGTCCTCTTGGTAAGTAGAGTTTCTTTTGAGTCGTAATAACTGACTATAGGGGAGATTCCATCTTAAGTGAGCGGGGTGGTATGAGGAAAAATGTAGTCCTGTATCACGGGACATAGGTTTTTTTGTATGGCTTAATAGCCAAAGTCTGTTCTGAAGTTACAAAACAAATTAGGTCTAAAAAATGAATATATTCTGAATGGCAAGTTCCAGTAAACTGTAAATAAGTGTCAAGGGTGTTGATCCATTTAGAAAATTTGTCAAAACTGGAGGAAGACTTAAATAAAACGAGTAAATCGTCCACAAAACGTTTGTACAGAATGAGGTCATTGTCAAATGGATGATTGTTAAACAAAAATGTTTTTTTTTTCAAAATGTCCCATGTAAATGTTGCCAATGTTCTCTTGTTTGACTATCACTCACCTATAGATATTGCTTGCACTACATTTTGTATTGACTATCTCCTTTTGAATATATGTATAGAACTGAGCCTTGGGTGGATTGTGTTTGCATAACCTCCTGGAGGTTGGCAACCCTATTCCTCGTGTGCTTTCTCATGGCATACTCACAGCAACCTTTTTATGGGGTATTTGCTGAACAGGTTGTGTGTTTCACCTGAAATATGTGTGGGTGGTTTTTCTTTGGTCCTGTGTCTTGCATCTGTACTGACTTTAGCGAGGCCCCCGCTCCCCTTTGTGGAGAAGCCTTCGTGTAGCCGATGAAGACTCCTCCAGCATTGTTGCTTGGTACCTCATGTGGGGATCCTTTTGAGGACACTCAAGGATCCCTCCTGGTCTAACAGGTGGATTCAAGTCCAGTAACACCTCAGAGATCAAACAAGATTTGAAGGGTATAAGCTTTCGAGAGTCAAAGCTGACGAAGGTATCTGACATGCCTGCAGGGTTGCCAGGTCACCCTCGTCATCGGTGGGAGGTTTTTGGGGGTGGGGGTGGGGCGATCACACGTATGTGTGGCCATGTGCTACACAATTATATCACTTCCAGGTTTACCCCTGGAAGTGCCACATTGCCATGGAGTTTTAGCACTCAGATCAGCACACCCCCCCCAACGCTGGTGTTTCAGGGGTCTCAGTGCTAAAGCAGCCGTGGCGACACGGCACTTCCAGTGGTAAACCCGGAAGTGACGTAATCGTGCCTTGCATGGCCAGACAGATGTGCGATTGCCCAAGCCCCACCCCCAAAAACCTCCAGCCAATGGAGAGGGGGGATCTGGCAACCCCTACAAGCATGCCAGAGCCCTTTGTCAGCTTTGACATAAACTCGGAAGTGATATAATCGTGTCGTGTTCGATCCCTGTTCCGGAGCAGCCCAGTGGATTGGCAGGCATAAGAATATAAGAACATAAGAAAGGCCTTGCTGGATCAGACCACGGCCCATCAAGTCCAGCAGTCGGTTCACACAGTGGCCAACCAGGTGCCTCTAGGGAGCCCACAAACAAGACGACTGCAGCAGCACCATCCTGCCTGTGTTCCACAGCACCTAATATAATGGGCGTGCTCCTCTGATTCTGGAGAGAATTGCCTGATCCAGCCAATTGCCCACCAAAACCAACCACCTGGCAACCCTACGTACCTGACAAAGGGAGCTTTGACTTTTGAAAACTGATACCTGGAAAATCTCATTGGTCTCTGAGGTGAGGCTGGACTCGAATCTCACTGTTCTGCTGCAGTCCAACACGGCTACCCTTTGAAACTATCTTCTGGTCTCACATCACCACAAAGAGAATGAGGACATAAGAAGCTGTCAGGCCAGGGTCACGAAAAGCCTGTGTCTTATTTCTCCATGACGAAAACTCTTCAAAGCCTTGTTTGCCCTCACTACAGTCCAGTCAGGGCCCGCCTCATAATCGCCTGTCGAACAGAGGGAGATCTTGAAGCTGTCAAAGCGAGATATGCTCATAAGCAACCGGATGAAAACATTGTGTGCATCACCACTGACATGTAACAAGCCAGCCAAGCGGCTGCATTTTCTCATGCCTGGTTAGCTCTCGGTTCAGGAGCTTTGAATGGGCTTAGGCAGAGTTTGAACTGTATATCTGAACTTTCCACAGGGCTTTCAGGATGAAAGAGAAAGATAGGTGTGGGGGAAGAGGTTTTAGCTCTTGTCTCCCGTCCTCCGTTTCTTATAAGCACGGTAAAACTTGAATATTTGTTGTTCTGAAGACAAAGGGCGTAACTTCTTGAAACCCTTTTCCCTGTTATAATTCTCAGTGGAATGACTGATGAAGCTTTTCTCCCTCTCTCGTAATAATAGAACACAGGGTCATCTGCTGAAGCTGGAGGGTGAGAGATTCAAAACAGATAAAAGGAAGTATTTCTTCACACAACACATAGTTAAATTGTGGAACTCCATGCCCCAGCTTGTGGTGATGGCTACCAACTTGGAAGGCTTTAAGAGGGGAGTGGACATGTTCATGGAAGAGAGGGCTATTCATGGCTAGTAGTAAAATGGGTAGTAGTCATGATGCATACCTATTATTTCCAGGATCAGAGGAGCATACCTATTAGGTGCTGTGGAACACAGGCAGGACAATGCTGCTGCAGTTGTCTTGTTTGAGTGGTAAAAGGCCCCTTGCGATGCGGCACTTCCGGGTGTAAACCGGAAGTGATGCAATTGTGTTGGTGCGGCCACACGTGTGTGATCTTTGCCTAACCTCAGCCCCAAAAACCTCCCACCGGTGAAGAGGGGGGACCTGGCAAGCCTATACAGATCTGTTTCTTCAAGGGGAGTGCAACCCCATCCAGAACAGGTGACACCTTAAACCCTAGGTCAGACCTTCCCCCCCACACACACCAGTAGCCCTTCCATCTTGTCAAGATTAGGCTTCAGGGTTTCTACAGTCTTGGAATCAGCTGGAAGTGCAAGACAGAGCTGAGTGTCTTCTGCATATTGGTGACAACCCAGCCCAAATCTCCAGATGACCTCACCCAGTGGTTTCATGTAGATGTTAAAGAGCCTAGGGGACAAGATGGAATCTTGCAGGAATCCATAGGCCAAAGGCCAAGGGGCTGAGCCGCTGTCCCCAAACACTCTCTGAAACCTGCCCTCCAAGTAGGACCGGATCCACCGCAAAACACTGCTGGATTTTGAGGGTTGCATTATGCCCAAATCCTTGTTAAATTAGCAGAGTGCACAAAGGCTATTGTGCGCAGAAGAAGCCCATGCAAACCTCTGTGTGTGCCAGGAACAAAATTGCTCGGAGCCTTTCGTCCATTCAATTAATATACTTCATTTATTGTAGGAAATCCATTTCTGGACAGGACAGAGTAAAATATAGTCCCCTATCTATTCTAACTAACTGGAACGGAGGGAGATCCAGGACTTGCATCCTTCCCTCATGGCGGCAAGATGGAGAGGAGTAGGTGCATGTGTGAGGAGGTGAGGAAGAAGCAGGAAGGAAGGAAATCTCCCTGAGAGTATCAATCTACAATCAAAGAGTTCAGAGCAGTAAAGGATGCCCAGTGTCTTGTTCCCCTCTGAAGTCTGAGGTTTGGAAGTCCATCATTTCCAAAAGACAGTGCCTCCCAGTCCAGTCCAGGATACCATGATTGAAAGCCGCTGAGATAGGGTTGCCAAGCTCCAGGTACTACCTGGAGATCTCCTGCTGTTACAACTGATCTCATCCAATAGAGATCAGTTCACCTGGAGAAAGTGGCCTCTTTGGCAATTGGACTCTATGGCATTGAAGTTCCTCCCCTTGCCAAACCCCACCCTCCTCATGCTCCACCCCAAAAACCTCCCACCAGTGGCAAAGAGGGACCTGGCAACCCTATGCTGAGAAGTCCAGACCTCTCAGGCAGGACAATTCTGCTGCAGTTGTCTTGTTTGGGGGCTTCCTAGAGGCACCTGGTTGGCCCTGTGTGAACTGACTGCTGGACTTGATGGACCTTGGTCTGATCCAGCAGGGCCTTTCTGATATTCCGATGAGATGATGTTCTGAATCCACACTCCTAGTCGCACTCCTACTGTCCATCTTCCAGCACAGGCTGTCCACCAGGGCAACCCAGGCTGTTTCAGTCCCATAACCAGACCTAAACCCAGACTGGAAGGGGTATGAACAGTTTGCCTCCTCCAGGTAATACGTATGAACACATGAAGCTGCCTTACACTGAATTAGACCATCAGTCCATCAAGGTCAATATGGCCTACTCAGACTGGCAGCAGCTTTCCAGGGTCTCAGGCAGAGGTCTTTCACATCACCTTCTATCTGACCCTTTTAACTGTAGATGCCAGGGATTGAATTTGGGACTATCTGCATACCAAGCAGATATTCTACCACTGAGTCATAGATCCTCCCCATGGATTTCTAGCCCCTAGGTGTGTGGTGTTGGATACCGTGGACTGCCCAAAAAAAATCATTGGGTTACAGATCAAATCAAGCCTGAACTGACCCTAGAAGATAAAATGACGAAACTGAGGCTATCGTACTTTGGTCACATTATGAGCAGACAAGAGTCACTGGAAAAGACAAGTATGCTAGGAAAAGTTGAGGGCAGCAGGAAAAGAGGAAGACCCAACAAGAGATGGATTGACTCTATAAAGGAAGCCACAACCCTCACTTTGCAAGATCTGAGCGAAGCTGTTAAGTATAGGACATTCTGGAGGACACTGATTCATAGGGTCGCCATGAGTCAGAAGTGACTTGACGGTACTTAAAACACACAGGTGTGTGGTGATATTGAACTAGGGCTGTATGGCCCAGGTGTGTACCAGACTGGCATGCTAATGCTGTAGAAAAGAGCAAGAGTCCAGTCGCACCTGAAAAGACTAGCAACATTTCTGGCAGGGTTTGAGTTTTTGTGAGTCACAGCTCTCTTCTTGAGATACAGCTAGAATGTGAGTCCATCCATCCTTTAGTAAAGAAGAGTGAATTGGACACATAATGGCAATGTAAATGTCAAAAGCAAGTGAATGACATTAGCAGGCGTGATTGGATTAGGTGTGATATGCCGAGGGGTAGTAGGCATAGCAAATGCTGAATGCGTAAGAACCAGTGATTGAAACATGATGCGGGTCACGTTGCATTCTTTACAGATACTTTACTCAACCACATCTCCCTGGAAAACATTCCTTAACACAAACTTCAATCAGATGCAGGATGGAAAAATACTTTAAGTCGATGATGAATATTAATTTCACTAGCTCAAAGCTAGAATTAGTATGTTGCTGATCGGAAAATGTCTGTTTCTGTGGATGTTAACTTACTCTAAAAATAGTGTCATGAGACACAGCAGATAAATTCCATAACACACCTGATATTTTTAACCTAAGGCAAGATCTGGGCCCATATGCAGACAAGTGCAAAACCCTGCCTTGCAATAAATCATTTTGAAGTAACCGTCCCTGCGTTATTACATGACTGAACATACTATCGATTGGCAAGATGCACCCCTTCGAATTCATCATGCGCAATGACATTACGGAGGGTGTTGCCATTCATTCTGTCAAATGGGCCGTACTCGAATCCTTCTTTTCTGTTCCTTGAAACCCACTTCTAATGAACTGGAAAAATAAGCCAATGCTGAAAAATCACTCCTTAGCAAAAAAAAAAAAAAAAAAAAAAAGTTCCCACTCAGCCATCTGCTAAAAGAGAAACTGAAGAAAATGAGGGAGGAAAGGCAAACCTCAATTGGCACCTTCCATCCCTGGATGATAAAGCTGTCTGCCATTTTGACCACTGTCAAAAAAAGCAGGAGGCAGCAAGACAAGAATAATGATTCTGTGCCGTCTCCTTTCTTCTGCGCTATCTGCCAGCATAAAAACAGCTGCCTTTTGACAGAGTGGTTTCACGGCGTGCATCCGTTGTGTGTGTTGAGGATGACATTAAACCTCCACATTATAGGCGAGCGGGGCCTGGATTTGTTCTTCTCAACTTTCTTGAGCTGCAAGGCGGTTTTGCAGGATGGCTAACTGTACTGGATAGAGAGCCAGCGTGGTGTAGTGGTTACGCTGAAAGACACTGACCGGCTTCAGACTAATCTGGAGAACCAGGTTTGATCCCCCGCTTTTCCACATGAAGCCTGCTGGGCAACATTGGGTCAGTTACAGTTCTCTGCAAACTCAGCCCTCACGGAGGCAGGCAATGGCAAACCACCTCCAAACGTCTCTTGCCTTGAAAATGCTATGGGGTTGCCATAGGTTAGCTATGACTTGACAGGGGATGAGGAGCTTGGGTTACCAGATCCAGGTTTGGAAACTCCTGGAGATTTGGGGATGGAGCCTGGGGAGGACAGGGACCTCAGTGGGGTACAATGCCATGTGAGTCCAACCTTCGAAGCATCCATTTTCTCCAGAGGACCTGATCTCTGTAGTCTGGACAAGAGTTGTAATTCTAGGGGACTCTCAGGTCCCACCTGGAGGCTGGCATCCCTACCCTTGACAGAGAATGAGTGGGTTCTATCATGCATTCAGAATTTTTGTACCTAAGTAGGGTTGCCAACCTCCAGATGGTGGCTGGAGATCTCCCGCTATTACATCTGATCTCCAGATGACAGAGATCAGTTCCCCTGGAGAAAATGGCTGCTTTGGAAATTGGACTCTATGGCATTGAAGTCCCTCCCCTCTCCAGACCCTGCCCTCCTCAGGCTCCACCCCCAAAATCTCCAGGTATTTCCCAACCTGAAGCTGGCAACCCTATACCTAAGAGACATTTTGTAAAAGTTACCACGGAAAATTAAATTCGGAAAACACATTCAAATTAGAGGTAATATTTGGACAGGGAACTCCTGGTCTTAGCCACCACATTCTCCCAGGGCTAATTTATTGACATTCAACTTGGATCTTCCTATATGTTCTGTTTTTATTTTCTGCCTCTCTGAATCCTCACTTCCCATTACATCTTCATAAAACAACTCCCAGTTAAGATTTACAACTCAGGTGTACTTCCTCTAACTTGATCGAATGATCCCTGCACAGTCTTCGGTTGTGCCTAAGGGAGTAAAAAAAAACCCACCCTGCTTTACATCGTTAAGCCTTCAGATGGCAAGTCCAGATGTGGGCCTGCTGTGCTTCCAACGCCCGCTTTCATTTTTAATCCTTAGCTTCTCCGGCTTTAGAAAAAAGCGTTCAAGACCGTGGCTGTCTAATGCTCCATAAGGTCCTGCATAATGCAATCCCAGCGTCGGCCAGAAGAGTCTGAGAACCACTGAAAGAGATGCACTCCCGAAACAGCAGGTGTGAATTAGTGGAGCTTAGCAACACATCTGTGGGCACTCTGGCCTCTCCAAGCCTCTCCATTGCCATCGTTATTATTTCTTTTGCAACAGACATTAACCGCTGCCTCCTTTGAGCAGCTGACCTTGCGCCTGCTCTATATGCCTCCTCTGTTTCCTTGGGACCATCCGATTCTGGAAGACGGTAGCTTTTCCTCATTGTCGGCCAGCACAACCCGTTTTGCATCTCACTGGGGGCAGGGGGTGAAATCTGAGCCCCTGCACCGGCTCTGTAATGATTAATTATTATTAGTAGACAATGCCTGGAGATTTCACTCTGTTGTGCGCTTTTGACGAGGCGTTTCGTATCAATAGGACCTCCTTTGCACATCGGCGTTGGAGAAAGCAGCAGAACCACCAGTCAAAGGTCAACAGTCCATTCTGACTGCACAAGTAGCGGAAAGCGAAAGGATGAACTCTGGGGGTCTCGAGGGGCTTTGGCTACATGAGTGACAAGACCACTCAGCCCTGGACATTCCCACTGGCATAGGGATGAAGAAGCTTTCTACCTGCCTCGGATTCCAATCACTTTGTTTATAATATTGAGATATGCCTCTCATTTGCAGGGCTTTGTGGATTACAGGCTGCCGAGATCTGCCATTGTGACTGATCGAAGGGAGATTTGGATTTGTCAGGGAAATTAGGTCTGTCCGAAATTTGATGAGCCACAGAGGCTTGTGGTAAAAGTTCGAAACAACAGGAATGTATTTATAATAGAAAGGCAGGATGAGTGGTTTAGGCAGGTAAACTTGGATTTCAGAAAGGTATTAGGATATTCCCAAAACAAACAGAGTAGGCACTTCACAATGGTGTATATTTACACAAGACAATGGAGATTTTGTCAACTGAGAGTAATCTGTAAATAAATGTGTCTAGGAAGGATAAGAGGGCGGGAAGGCGGCCTGGTATAGCATGATCTAGATCTTGGAAGCAAAGCAGGGGTAGAGGAGGAGGAGGAGGAGGAGAGTTGGTTTTTATATGCCGACTTTCTCTTCCACTTAAGGAAGAAACAAACTGGCTTACAATCACCTTCCCTTCCCCTCCCCACAACAGACACCCTGTGAGGTCGGTGGGGCTGAGAGAGCTCTAAGAGAGCTGTGACTAGCCCAAGGTCACCCAGCTGGCTTCTTGTGTAGAAGTGGGGAAACCAACCTGGTTCTCCAGATTAGCGTCCGCCGCTCATGTGGAGGAACGGGGAATCAAACTCAGTTTGGCAGATTAGAGTCCGCTGCTCCAAACTACCGCTCTTCACCACCACACCACGCTGGCTAAGAATCAACTACTGCCTATAAGAATGGAGGTTCTCGTTAACTATCATGGCTAATTTCCACTGATAGACCTATTCTTCCCAAATGAATGTATTTTCCCTTTAAAGCCAGAGGCTATCACATTGTTATTCCATTAAATTGCTGTCTTGCTCAAATAGATTTAACATCCCTGGGGAATTTTGGGTACTATGTCAGAGGGTGATTCAGACTCCCAGAAAACCAAAATAATAGCATAAGAGCCAAGATTTATTAGCATTCCAAGTGGAAACTAAGTTCTCGAGGTACTTCAGCTTACAGCTCACTTGAATGAACATAAGAAGGCCCATGCTGGATCAGACCAAGGCCCATCAAGTCCAGCAATCTTGTGGCCAACCAGGTGCCTCTAGGAAGCCACACACACACACACAAATGACTGCAGCAGCACCATCCTGCCTGTGTTCCACCGCACACAAGATAATAGGCATGCTCCTCTGATACTAGAGAGAATAGGCATGCAGCATGACTAGTATCCATTCTAACTAATAGCCATGAATACTCCTTGCCTCCATGAATATGTCCACTCCGCTCTTAAATCCCTCCAAGCTGGCAGCCATCACCACCTCCTGGGGCAGGGAGTTCCACAATTTAACTATGTGTTGTGTGAAAAAATACTTCCTTTTATCTGTTTTGAATCTCTCGCCCTCCAGCTTCAGCAGATGACCCCACGTTCTAGTATTATGGGAGAGGGAGAAAAACGTCTCCCTGTCCACTCTCTTTTTCCTCGGAGCTAACTCCCGATGTCAAAACCCAGACGCACTCTCTTCACTCAGAGTTGACGTCCTGATGACCCAGTGGTGGATTCTGTATCAATCAAACAGCTTAAAATTGTGTTCCTTTAGGTTTCACTCCGGAGGACTAATCCTCGCACAGCACACAGCTGCCCCTAGCTTCTCAGAGCTCTTCCCGTCCTGAACTCTGGAGCTGAACAGAACCTCTCAATGACTGAGAGCTGAATGTCACACTTTCACTAGCCACTCCCAGAACTCCCTTTAGCTGTAAATCAACTGCCTCTAAGGCAAGGACAGCTTCCTGGTTTCTATTGCCTTCTTCACAACCATAAACACACAATTGTTTCACCTGGCTTGGGTTACAGCACCCTGAGAATCTTTCTTCTCAAACAAACACGCACTGATATAGTTTTTTAGCAAAATGATAACTGCCACCTTTGCTGCTTATTGTTGCTTCATATACAGTCACTGTGATTCTGATGCACGTTTCTTTGGCATGTGAAAGCAAGGGGTGGAACAGGCTTCCTCAGGAGGTGGTAAGCTCTCCTTCCATGGAGGTTTTTAAGAAGAGGTTAGCAATGCTGATTGTGGGACCTTAGGGAGATGATGAGAGGGAGGGCATCTTGGCCATCTTCTGGTCACTAAGGTTGTGTGGGGTGGAGGTAGTTGTGAATTTCCTGCATTGTGCAGGGGGTTGGACTTGACCCTGGTGGTCCCTTCCAACTCTATGATTCTATGATTCAAAGAGTTTCCGTCTAGACATTAGGAAGAATTTTCTAATAGTTAGAGCGGTTCCTCAGTGGAACAGGCTTCCTTGGGAGGTGGTAAGCGCTCCTTCCCTGGAGGTTTTTAAAAAGAGGTTAGATGGCCATCTGTCAGCAATGCTGCTTCTGTGACCTTAGGCAGATGATGAGAGGGAGGGCATCTTGGCCATCTTCTGGGCATGGAGTAAGAGTCACTGGGGGTTTGGGGGGGAGGTAGTTTGGAATTTCCTGCATTGTGCAGGGGGTTGGATTAGATGACCCTGGTGGTCCCTTCCAAATCTATGATGCTATTATTCTACCTGTGATCCAGTTACAGGAGGGAGGAGCTGCAAGGACTCTGTAATCTAGAGATCAGCTGTAATTCTGGGAGAACTCCAGGTCCCACCTGGAGGTTGGCAAGCCCAGGGCACATAATTCTTCAGGCCCTCATGCAATATTCATAATGTCTTCAGATGTGCTTTCGGACTTTGATTGCCCTGATCTTCTTTTTAATTAATTTAGGGTGGGAGGACATCTATTCAGTTAATCAGGATTTTTTCCCCCAGATTAATTCCAAATTGGAACAGAGGGAGTTTCGCCCGGCTCTAATATTGATCTGTTATGGTATAGCTACACTGTGACATTTTTATGATCTCGTATTTTGTGTCACTGTCCTATCTGCAATAAAAGTTGTTGCATTTAATAGTCCTGCTATAAATAGTGGTTCTTCTGCTGGAAACGATGGCTCATTATCAAGCCCTGACTCTCCTGCGATGCAGGTACCTCAGGTACTGGCCCGCCGCATTTAACTTTATCCTCTTTGGGCAAATGAAGCACTCGCTGATGTGGATAAATGCAAGGGAGCAATCATTTAACACAGTTCCTCCCCTTGCCAGAGTTGTAACCAAGCAACAAATGGACGTGAAAATTGAACTGAACTCGGCCTTCTCTCCGGGTGGCCGGCTGAAGTTACAGCTGCCACATGTCAGCGGAGCGTTTTAGATGCCACTCATTTGGACGTTCCTGAGCTGCAATAATCGACCTGTAATTACTATCCCGGGTACAAAATACAGGAAGGGAGAAAAGGGAGAAAAGTGGGAATTATGCTGTGTACAGCAAGCTCTTCTTGTCGGATTGTTTATCTTTATACATCCGCGCTCATCCTAAATATGATGGCCACTGTCCAGAGAGGCCAGTTGTGGTATGCCAGCGTGGTGTTGTGAGCCAGCGGTAGAGTGGCAGACTCTAAGCTGGAGAGCCGAGTTTGATTCCCCACTCCTCTATAGGAGCGGCGGACTCTAATCTTGTGGACTGGGTTGGTTTCTCCATTCCTAACCATAAAGCCAGCTGGGTGACCTTGGGCTAGTCACACTCTCTCAGCCCCACCTACCTCACAAGGTGTGTGTTGCGGGGAGGGGAAAGGAAGGTGATTGTAAGCCAGTTTGATTCTTCCTTAAGTAGTGGAGAAAGTTGACGTATAAAAACCAACTCTTCTGCTTCTTCACATATTTCACATACTTCACATATTTCACATGTCGAGGCGTGAGACATGCCACTATCTCCTCGAGATCACAATGCTCTTTTTAACTGAAGAAATCAGAGAGTGTACTTCACACATGCAAAGCCCAAGCTCTCTGTCTCTGATAGGGTTGCCAACCTCCAGTTGGTGGCTGGCAATCTCCCGTTATTACAACTGATCTACAGGCAACAGAGATCAGTTCACCAGGAGAAAACGGCCACTTTGGAAAGTGAACTCTATGGCATTATACCCCAATTGAAGTCCCTTCCCTCCTCAAACTCCTCCCTGCCCAGGCTCTACCTACAAAGTTTCCAGGTATTTCCCAACCTGGAGTTGGCAACCTTAGTCTGAGCTAAGGTCTCTTCTAAACTTTACTGAGCCCAAAAAGTTTGGTGCTTTAATACAAAGTGGAGTTCCAGTGAAAATGGTGGCATGTAAATTCATGGGCAAATCAGATAGATTTTTAAAATGTGTATGTCCAGTTGTCACTTGTAAAGAAATGTGTAATTTGTGTTTGGGGTAGGAATAAGCTGTTAATTTTTGCTATGTATATTTTTGCCCATGGTTTTAGTTTTCCCTGTCTTACTTTTTCTTGTCCATTGTGTGTGCGGGGTGTACAGGTTTTTATATTCAGTTTATATGTACAGCTAAGGTTGCCAACCTTCAGGTGGTGGCTGGAGATCTCCCACTATTACAACTGGCAGAGATCAGTTCCCCTGGAGAAAATGGCCACTGTGGAAGGTAGACTTTATGGCATTATACCCCATTAAAGTCCCCTCCCCAAATCCTGCCCTCCACCCTGATAATCTCCAAGTATTTCTCAACCCAGAGCTGGTAATCCTATGTTCCATATGTAATGCTGATTTATTCTTAAATACATGCTAGTCGGGAAGATTTAATACAGGAAAACAAGATAGCAGAAGAGCTAGATTCAAGTCCAGTGGACCTTAGAGTAGGGTTGTGCATATCAATATACCCAAACCCAAAATAAACCCTTTTCGGCAATATTCAGGTTTCAGGTCAACCGAATACCAAAACCTGGGAATCTGCCCGAAGCCGAATAGGCGATTCCCCAAAAAAGCAAACGTGAGTGAAAGTACCCATGCATAAACAACCATTGACAGCTCTGGTAAAACAAATATGACCGCTGTCTTGAGGACAAATGGCACTGGTGGTACCTTAGGCAGAAATTAATTAAGCAGCCTCTTTGTCAAAAGCCCTCGCCAGATCCAGTTATTGCAATGTCTTAAGGCTGTACACAATGCATCCCATCTGTAACAAATCGTGTCTCTCTCCTCCTTGTGGATGGCTTGCGCCTTATTTTTAATAAATATTTATTTCAAAGACCCAGCTAGTAGTGCTGACAGTTAAGAAGCAGAGTTCCCACATAGCTATACAAATCCATGTATCACCTTCCCTCCTCCAGTTCCTGGGTACCATCTAGGGATGCCAGCCTCCAGGTGGGATCCCCTGGAATCAGAGCTCATCTCCAGACTTCAGACATCAGTTCCCCTGGAGAAAATGGATACTTTGGAGGGTGGAGTCTATGGCATTGTACCCTACTGAAGTGCCTGTCCTCCACAGGTTCCACCCCCAAAACTCCAGGAGTTTTCCAACCTGGACAACCCTCCCCTCCCCACCCATGCCAGTGGCCAGAAGAGTCCTGTAACCCTAGCGCCATATCACTCTAGTGATAAACCCCTAGTGTAAAGGAAGAAGCCAACTATCCCGATTGGGGCTGGCTCAGTTCTCAAAAACTGCCCGTTGAGTTTTATGGGGCAAAGAATACTGGCTGCAGTCTAGAACACAGCAGAGCAAGGGGAATCTGCCTTCGATTCGAGACTCTGTGATCACCAGGGGCAAAGAGGAGGATTCGTTCCCCCTCCCATTACTCTACCAAAGTTCATCCCTTTATTTGCTCTCGTGTAGCTGAATGGCTGCCATTCACTCCAGAGGAGATAAGTAACGCATTGCAATCAGGGAAGATGTTGCATCGGGGTCCAAACCTGCTCCAGCTTCCACTGACAATATTACTAAAGGGTAATGGAAATTGTTATCTTCAGGCACGGAGATGTATTGGAGGACACAGAGGAATATTCTATTCTATTCCAAGGACCCTTGAAATACACTGGTCAACTTTCTACAGACACATACCCTTTATAATGCCAAGAACTGCTCACACATGAAGCTGCTGTGTACTGAATCAGACCCTTGCTCCATCAAAGTCAATATTGTCTGCTCAGACCTGCAGCGGCTCTCCAGGGTCTCAGGTCGAGGTCTTTCACATCACCTACTTGCCTAGTCCCTTTAACGGGAGATGCTGGGGATTGAACCTGGGACCTTCTGCATGCCAAACAGATGCTTTACCACTGAGCCACGGCCCTTCTTCATAGCTCCAGCCAGGGAGGTCACTTTCTATTCCTAAAAAGCATTATTTGCTGAGTGTTCATGATGTTTTATTCATTTTCAGTGTTCTGTGTGGTGTCCAACATAATACTTGGGTTACAGAAATTGTAAGGTCCATATCTGTTAATGTGATTCCCAGTTCCTTATGAAGATGCACAGAACAGGAGAAGAGCAATGAACATTTTTTAAAATGTGCATGTTTTCTTACCACTCTCATGGGCTTACTGACACCTTTCCCTCCTTCTGGTTCTCTCGCAGCCGTGAATGAAGCCCCGCCCCCTCAGCAGACAACCATGTTACCGCAGACCCAGCCTGAACATCCCACCAGCGAGGATGCACCCAGCAGGACAATTCCGACCGCATGCGTCCGGCCCACACACCCGCTCCGCAGTTTTGCCAATCCCTTGCTACCTCCGCCAATGAGTGCAATAGAACCGAAAGTCCCTTATACACCGCTTTTATCTCAAACAGGTAAGGTAGCTGATGGAATTGCTGCCTGCGCTACCAGGGCTATAGCAAAGGTGGCACCTAGGGTTGCCAAACGAAGCCTGGCCACTGGCGGGAGGGTTGGGGATAGGGCCATGGGGCGGTACAAGCAAGATGACATCACTTCTGGGGAAAGCTCTGGGAATTGCCAGAAACACGGTGATAAACCACAGAGTTTCTGGCGATTCCTAGAGCTACCACCACCACTTCCAGGTTTTTCCTCAAAGGGACGTCGTGAAGTGACATCATGAGTAACCCATAAAAACAATTCAGTTGCATATTTAGGGAATAGACTTCTAAGTAGAGGGCATGCTCTTCTGAAAACTGAGGCAGGGATAAGCTCATTAATGGTAATCCAGTTTTCCCAACACTGGTCTTCCAAGGAATAAGGAGTCAACTCCTTTTAAAAAAGGTATTTACTTAAGCAAGGGAGGGAAGGTGGCAAGGTATAGCTTGATCTTGGAAGATCTCAGAATCTAAGCAGGGTTGGTACTTGGAAGGGAGACCACCAAGAAAGACTCTGCAAAGGAAGGCAATGGCAAACCTCTGCTTCTCACTTGCCTTGAAAGCCCCTTGCTGGTAGGGTTGCCAACCCCCAGGTACTGCTGAGATAAATATGCACAAGTACTAACAAAGTATGGCTGAGTAAACAATAGTACAAGGCTCAAACACTCAAATAGCAAAGATGTATATTTGAAAGTTACAATAGTGAAAGTGCAGGAAGTG
Organism: Euleptes europaea; assembly: GCF_029931775.1. Lineage (NCBI taxonomy): Eukaryota > Metazoa > Chordata > Lepidosauria > Squamata > Sphaerodactylidae > Euleptes > Euleptes europaea. Next base: position 111,024,412 of record NC_079315.1, on the reverse strand, counting down.
ACAAAAAGGAAACTTAACACAAAATCTATTCACTAAGATCTAAAGGTCGATAAATATGATAAAGTCAATAATTATGTCTCGATAGAATCTTTAAAAGTTCATAATAAATATATTCAAATCCTTGCGTTGTGGAGACAGAAGTCAGGAGAAGACGGAACGCGGTCCGGATGCCTTGCGTTTTCGCCGCCCCTCAGGGCGGCTTCTTCAGCTCTCTGTTATAAACAGAAACTGTTCTCCTTAAATATTCATTCAGCAGTTTCTTAGATATAAAATCTCAGGTGGACTCTTCCTGCTCCCAACTGGGCTGCTCAGTGAAAACGCCAGGTACTAGCTGGCGATCTCCTGCTATTACAACCGATCTCCAGCTGATAGAGATCAGTTCCCCTGGAGAAAATGGCCACTTTGGCCATTGGACTCTATGGCATTGAAGTCCCTCCCCCTGCCAAACCCCGCCCCCTCAGGCTGCACCCCCAAAACCTCCTGCCGGTGGCAGAGAGGGACCTGGCAACCCTACTTGCTGGGGTTACCAGAAATTGCATGTGACTTGAGGGCACTTACATACATATTTACTTAATTGCAAGGTGTAGGGCTGTTGGGGGAAAAAAATTCGGTAAAATTCAGATCCGGCAAAATCCTCCCCGTTTTGATCCGGGAAATGCCGAAGTCCGAACTCCCCTGCTTCGGTTCCATGGAATCCGGTGCGAGATTTGAGTTCGGGGGAAAAATTCGGCCGAATAAAGCCCTAAAAAACACACTTGAGCCTTTCCACAGCTCCGGGGGGGCATTTTGGGGGTTTGAGGTCCCAAACTTTCAGTGTAGCTTTAGGGGGCCCTTCTTGCAAGAACCCCCAAGTTTGGTGACGATTGGGGCAGGGGGGCAAGATATGGGGCCCGGAAGAGGTCCCCTGTCCTTAATGTGCATCTATTCCATTTTACAGCACATTTGCACCTTTCCATGGCTTCGGGGGGGGGGCATTTTTGGAGGTCGACATTCCAAACTTTCAGCGTAGCTTGAGGGGTCCCTTCTTGCAAGAACCCCCAAGTTTTGTGAAGATTGGATCGGGGGGGCCAAGATATGCAGTCCCCCCCATCCATTCACTGGAATGATTGCAAGCAGGCGCGATCGTATGCATCTCGAGAGCGGCAAATCCAAGGCAAAACCTCCCGTGCTAACCATTGCAATACAAAGCAACATGCAAGCGACCATGGAAAGGAACAGAGGCGCGCTAGGCTAGCTATGCAGAAGGAGCAACTTGCAACCTTTGGAGTGTGCAATTGAAATTTGCAAACTCCAAGGCAGAGGCACTCTACCTATGCATTGCATATGCTATAAATTAACTCAGCAAAAAGGGAAAAAGGAGCAGGTGTCTTGCAAATGCATTGCCAAAACAGTTTTGAACGAGCAGCAAAATAGGCCGTGCAAAAAAAGCCCCAGATTTACTATTTTCTGCCCTGCTGCTTCTTCTCATGGTGGAGGGATGCTCCTCCCTTATGCAAATGACCCAAGTGGAGGGAGACTCATGCAAGTCGCCCCCTACCCTCAGACCAATACCGCTCAGCTCGGCTGGACCCCAAACCGAGAGACTCGCGTTGCTAGCCACCGCACAGACTCAACTTTAAACTTTACAAGCAGAACACACTCCCACAGAGGAGAGCGGGCACCCCCTCCTCGGCAGAATGGGCGAAAGCCCCCTTTGGTTCCCCCCCCCCCACAGAAACTGCTTCCCCCCCCACACACACCCACACACACAGGGTAAAAATTATAGAGAAAAACCCCAAAATGGGTCTTACTGTGGATGTCTTTTCAGGAGTAATCCAATACGATTCCATTTATGCATTGGAGGTTTTGCCTTGGATTTGCCATTCTCGAGATGCACAGGATCGCACCTGGTTGCAATCATTCCAGTGGATGGATGCGGGGGACCGCATATCTGCCCCCCCCGATCCAATCTTCACAAAACTTGGGGGTTCTTGCAAGAAGGGTCACCTTAAGCTACGCTGAAAGTTTGGAATGTCTACCTCCAAACATGCCCCCCCGGAGCCGTGGAAAGGCGCGAATGTGCACACGCACCCCCCCCCCACACACACACACACACACAAACGGGGATCTCTCTATCTCACACAAACTCTTTCTCTCCCCTGGACCGCGCAGCAGCTGGCCTCATGCACTCAACCACGACTGATTGGCCAGAAGAAGACCAAGCTTGGCCACCGATTGGCCGCGAGAGAATGCAGCTTACTAACTGACGGTTATGCTGCTGATTCTGAGCCCCGAATTTGCCGGATTTATCTGGAGTCCGCCCGAGCTCGCCAAATTCGGCTCGTCGTTTTCCCACCTTTTTTTTAATTCGGTTCCATCAGAACTAGAAATTGCCGAAGGGTGAAATTCGGCTGTTTTTTCGGTTTGGACGAACCGAATTGACAGCCCTAGCAAGGTGTTCGTTATGAGTAGACCCCAGCTTTAAAATACCTTTTTTCTATTCAATGTAGATGTTCTTGATGCCAAGAATTCAGTTACTGAAATGCACAAACAGCTTGGCAGTGGGGAGATAGAAACATCCATCCCTTATGAAGAAGTCACTGGTTTTTCCACCAATTCCCTTTTGCAAGGCCGCAGATATTTCATTCTGAACAATGGGCTCTGTCAAACAGCACCAGTACTGCAATCTTGCAAACTGCTCGTGCTGGGTTTAGAGCTTGCTCAGCCACAAAAGCTGGGAGCAGCTGCTGTTAAGGGTTGCCAGCCTCCAGGTACTAGCTGGAGATCTCCAGCTATTACGACTGATCTCCAGCCGATACCGATCAGTTCCCCTGGAGAAAATGGTCACTTTGGCCATTGGACTCTATGGCATTGAAGTAGGGCTGCCAGGTCTCTCTTCACAACCGGTGGGAGGTTTTTGGGGCGGAGCCTGAGGAGAACGGGGTTTGGGGAGGGGAGGGACTTCAATGCCATAGAATCCAATTGCCAAAAGTGGCCATTTTCTCCAGGGGAATGGATCTCTATCGGCTGGAGATCAGTTGTCATAGCAGGAGATCTCCAGCTAGCACCTGGAGGTTGGCAACCCTACATCGAAGACCCTCCCCTCCCCAAATCCTCCTTCCTCAGGCTCCGTCCCCAAAATTTGCTGTTATTTCCCAACCCGGAGCTGGCAACCCTAGCTATTGCATAGGTTGGCCAACTCTGCATGAAGCAATTGAGACAAGATGTGGTTCATTGGGCTCAGCCATAGGGCAACAGCTTAATTATACTCAGTTCTTTCTCCTCATAAGCTTGTGTCCAAGCCACAAACCCTCTTCCTCTTCAGTCTCCCACTTCCTCTCTCTTTTATCTGCTTCTTCCCAGCCACGATCACCTTCTGCATCTGCTGTCTTGCTCTTGGGTAGGCCCTTTCCCTTGGCTTGCCAACCTCCAGGTGGTGGCTGGAGATCTCCCACTATTACAACTGATCTCCAGCCAATAGAGATCCGTTCCCCTGGAGAAAATGGCCGCTTTGGCGATTGGAGTCTATGGCATTGAGTTCCCTCCCTTCTCTAAACCCCGCCCTCCTGAGGCTCGACCCCCAAAATCTTTAGGTATTTCCCAACCCATCTTCAAGTACTTGAAGGGCTGTCATGTAGAGGATGGTGCTAAGTTGTTTTCTGTTGCCCCAGAAGGTCGGACCAGAAACAACGGGTTGAAATTAAATCCAAAGAGTTTCTGTCTAGACATTAGGAAGAATTTTCTAACAGTTAGAGCGGATCCTCAGTGGCTTCCTGAGGAGGCTTCCTGAGGAGGTGGTGAGCTCTCCTTCCCTGGGGGTTTTTAAGCAGAGGTTAGATGGTCATCTGTCAGCAATGGTGATTCTATGACCTTAGACAGATCATGAGAGGGAGGGCATCTTGGCCATCTTCTGGGCATGTAGTGGGGGTCACTGGGGGTGTGGGGGGGAGGTAGTTGTGAATTTCCTGCATTGTGCAGGGGGTTGGACTAGATGACCCTGGTGGTCCCTTCCAACTCTGTGATTCTATTATTCTACCCCGGAGCTGGCAACTCTACCTTTCCTCCAGGACGCTGTCTAGTCTTACAGCAAGATTCGAGTCCGGGAGCATCTTAAAGACGAAGGGCATAAGCTTTCAAGAGTCAGAGCTCTGTAGCTGACGAAGGAAGCTTTGACTCTTAGAAGCTTGTACCCCCCAAAATCTTGTTGGTCTGTAAGATGCTCCCACACTCGAATCTTGCTCTTCTCCTGCACACCAGCCCCTGGAATTGCCCAGCCCTGTCCTTTGTGAAACTTTCTGTGGATTGGTAGCTTGTTCTTATATCAAACCACTGGTTTCCAATGACAGATTGCAAGTTATGAGCAAATTGTATGACATTTCATAATGTCCTCTGATGTGAGCATTTTGCGCTTGACTTTTCCCCGCAGTTCATGCACTGCACAATGGAGACTGTGTGGAGTGTCAGGCCTATATTTAGCTGCTCTGTATTCTCAGGTTGCTTAATCCTCAACAGATAGGAATTATGCAACCATTGGGGAAAAAAACAGCATGCTTTCCCCTTCAAACACCTGCTATCCATCACAAAATAATCCTCTTTTGATGGCACACCAAAGCTTGCAAATCCTGAAACATGAAAGGGGATCGTATTTTACTAACTCCTACTGGTACTAAATCTTCCCTCATATGATATCAGGGTGGTTGTCTTAACTGAAATATAATCAATCACTGCTCACTTACATCCTTAGGAGCAGTTCCTTTGCATTTCTGTGGGGTATTGACTCAGCCATTCCTTTGCATTTCTGTGGGGTATCGACTGAGCAGTGCTATAAAGCAATGCTAGAGAGCCAGTGTGTTGTAGTAGGTAAAGACTTTGGACTAGTGCCTGGGAGACCTGGGTTCGAATCCCTACTTGTGCCATGGAATCTTGCTGGGTGACCCTGGTCAGTCACACACTCTCACAGTGCATTCCTAAGGAGAGTTACTCCAGTCTAAGCCCATTGAAATGAATGGGCTTAGACTGGAGTAACTCTCCTTAGGAATGCACTGTTAGCCTCACCTATCTCACAGGGTTGCTGGGAGGATAAAATGGAGGAGAGGAGAACAATGTAAGCCACTTTGGGTCCCCATGAGGGAGAAAGGCGAGATACAAATGAATGAATTAATTAAATGAATAATAAAGGAAAGTTGAAGGAGGAGCAGAAACTAGAGCTCCGGTCCCTAAATGGGGGAGGGGAGTTTTTTTTAAAAAATTAAGTTTTATTTCAATATACACAAAAAACATAAACATACAACATATGCAATCATATTTATACAATTTATATGGCGCTTACTTTTTAAATTTACATTTTAGTGGTTCGCTTATTTTTGAGTTACATTACCCTGTCTTCCCAATATATCTTCCTATCTAATAGCATATTTATTATTTAAAAAATGCCTACATCTTTCTTCTTCGGTTTTGATTTAATTTTTTTCTTAATTTTCCACTATATAATAAAAAAGACATTCAGTTTTTCCTGAAATTCTGAAATTGGTCTATTATGTATAAAGGATGTTAGTTTTGCCATAGTCACATAACCAGTTAATTTATTCATGCATTCATTCAAGTGTGGGTATTTCTCTGCCTTCCATTTGGCTGCATATGTTACTCTTGCTGCCGTCACCATGTACTTGAATAATTGGCTATTTTTTGGGGGGGGATATTACTTAGGAAGATATTTAGTAGGCGGAGCCTAAGGAGGGCGGGGTTTGGGGAGGGGAGGGACTTCAATGCCATAGAGTCCAATTGCCAAAGCCGCCATTTTCTCCAGTGGAACTGATCTCTATCGGCTGGAGATCAGTTGTAATAGCAGGAGATCTCCAGCTACTACCTGGAGGTTGGCAACCCTACTCCTTATGCTGGGGCAGATTGTTGAGCCCATGACTCTTGCACTATCTATTGTGACTTGTTCTCCATAGTCGTGATCAATAACCTTCCCCGGCCCAACGACCTTGACATGGCATCGATTGAACCTGGGAACATTCTACTTGCAACATGGCTGGAGACCATTCCAGAAAGCATTTGCCTCATAACCAGACAGCCAAGTGGCATGCAGCTCTGCATTATGGTGTGATTAATTCGCAGCTGAATATTTTTGGAGAATTGCGTGCTGTACACATAAACAATATTGCACAGGATGCCCTTTTTGTGGCATGGAGACTAAGGAGGAGGTGGGAAAGTTTACATCTGTTGGGGACTTGCTTCTCAGTGCACCAGGTGTGCGGGGCTGCTGAACTCTGAAAGCAAGTTTCATCTCATATGCTCCAGGAGGCCCTCTAGTAATAACAAGCTAGCCAGCGTTTGCACCTGGCAGCTATATATCGTCCAACGACTGAGCTAATGAAGTGCTTAATAATGTTATGGAGGAAATAAAGCTGTCCTATATTAAATTCCTGCTGTGGCTATGCAGTACAGCAATGTTGTCAACTCTTCGATTTCCAATCGGTACTTCTCTTCCTTCCTTCCTTCCTTCCTTCCTTCCTTCCTTCCTTCCTTCCTTCCTTCCTTCCTTCCTTCCTTCCTTCCTTCCTTCCTTCCTTCTTCTCTCTCTCTCTCTCTCTCTTTCCCTCCCTTTCCCCCCCAAAGCACATGAGAAGAGATTTGGGAAACTACACAAAATTGGGATGGGGGCCAAATGTGATCCACAGGCCATAGGGTTGCTGGCTCCAGGTTGGGAAATACCAGGAGATTTTGGGGGAGGAGTCTGAGGAAGGTGGGGTTTGGAGAGGGGTGGACTTCAATGCCATAGAGTCCAATTGCCAAAGTGGCCATTTTCTCCAAAGGAACTGATCTCCGTTGCCTGGAGATCAATTGTAATGGCGGGAGATCTCCAGCCACCACCTGGAGATTGGCAACCCCAGTTGCTTACCCTTGTCTCCGACAGTGGAAGCTTCAAGAATTTCCCAGTGTTTGCTTACTTATTTTGCTTTTATTTCTGCTTATTTTCTTAGCGGCAGGCTTTAAACGATTACCTGTTGCCAATCGCAATGTAAAGGGGTGTGTGTGTGCAGGGAACCTTAATTGCCATTTTGGTTTCTCATTAGCAATACCCAAATGGTAACCATCTGCCTGTGTGCTCAGAAGCATCTCTTTAAGGCACAGTTACATCAATTAATGAGTTACATATGAGTAACATGATTTTCTTCCCCTCCCCCACGGGGCTCACAGGTGCACCTCTTTGTTGTGCCAGGAATATATTAGCAAAGTTTATTCTCCCCCTGCATTTTATGTGCCAGACCTAAATGGGTTTTGAATGACTGGTTTGCTCTAGGAAAGAAAAAAGAAAAAACACAAGACAGCCCTGCCATTTATTTTGCATTAGCTTAATTAATAATGCCGTATAAACCTGAAGAACAAACTGAAATGAAAGAGAGATTCACTTAAAGGCCAGAACGGACAAATGCATTTGTGTGTGTGTGTCACCAATGCCATTTAGATATACTTCTTTTTGGCCTTGATCCACATGCACGTCTGCTCCCCAAAAACTCCATCCGGGTAACTGAGGCTAGCCGTGGCACCCATCAGCTCTTTCGCGAGAGAAAGAAGTGAACCGAGCCCCTTATTCTCCTCTCCCACCATACATAGTTCGATGGTGGAACTCCCTGCCCCAGGATGTGGTGATGGCCACCAACCTGGAAGGCTTTAAGAGGGGAGTGTGGACATGTTCATGGAGGAGAGAGCTATTAGGGTTGCCAGGTACCTCTTCACCACTGGCAGGAGGTTTTTGGGGCAGAGGCTGTGGAGGATGGGGTTTGTGGAGGGGAGGGACTTCAATGCCATAGAGTGCTCCTCTGGCTTCTCCCCCAAAACCTCCCACTGATGGTGAAGAGGGACCTGGCAACCCTATGCAGTATAGCCATTCAGTTCACTAAACTATCTGCAGCCAGTTCTGGCCAAAGTCATTTTCTCTCATCCAGTTTTTGTTTTACTTGCATTTGCACTGTTCTTTTTCTTTCTTTCTTTTTTTTAAACCTGCTATCTTCTCAGGACGACTGTATCTTCTATTCCTGCTTTGAGGTTCCAAGAAGTTCAGCAAAAACCATTTATTAAAGAACTCATTTATTACAGTGCAGATAGCAAAGTGATTGTATCTTCTGAAGAATTCATTTAAGTCTCTCTTTTTTAGCCTTCCCTTTTTCATTTCAGTTAAACTTGTATTATCAAAGGGATCCAGGCATACAGAGAATGTCGGGCTCTCTTTTTGTCTTGTGCTTCCTTCTGGAAAGGTACTTATAACTGATAAAATACAACGTGGGTCCCAAATTTGCAAAAGCAGACATTCTCACTTTGAATATTGTCAAGTTTTTGCCAATGAATGCTGTAGCTTGTAGAATTAATTTTAAAATATAAACCGAGTTCTTAAGCATGAAAAAGAGGAAGAACTTCAGTATGCATTTTTAAAACATTCCCTGTCTTCTATTTTGTTGTTGTTGTTGTTAAAGAAGTATTCATGTTACTAAATTTATATTATTTGTATGCTAACATTCATGGGCCCTGACAGATTTCGGAAGCTAAGCAGGGTCACCCCTGGTTAATACTTGGATGGGAGACCACCAAGGAAGTCCAGGGTCGCTACACAGAGGCAGGCAATGGCAAACCACCTCTGTTTGACTCTTGTCTTCAAAACCTAACAGGGTCACCATAAATTGGCTGCAGATTGATGGAACTTGCTACCACCCACAACAATCATGGCTTCGTCAAAGTATTGTGGGAATTGTAGTTTGGCAAGGGTGTTCAGCTGACTATACAAGTAAACGCCAGATTATAAGAGTAAATGAATAAATGAGACATTGCTCGGTTAACCCCAGATGTATTCCCATATCACGTGTGAGTCAAATGCTAATGGTGTCCTCGTTTGCCTCTTCCTGTTTCAGCATCCAGCCTTCCCAAGGCTCAGGTGAAGACGGCATCTCTTGGCCTGGCCGGAAAGGCAAGATCCCCTCTGCTACCTGTCTCAGTGCCAACAGCTCCAGAAGCCTCAGAAGAGGGTCACAAACAAACAGAGGATTCAGCAAATGTAAGGACGAGTTGACTTCTATTCATGAGATGCTGGCAAGCCAAATTTCAAAAATGCCATCATGGTCTGTACTACTGTGTATAGTTTGCTGTTGGTTGGATCCGACGATGCAATTTTGCATCATTTAATGTGTCATGTTAACATATTCATGGCTACTAGTTAAAATGGATACTAGTCACGATGCATACCTATTCTCTCCAGGATCAGAGGAGCATGCCTATTGTATTAGGTGCTGTGGAACACAGGCAGGATGCTGTTGTTTGTGGGCTTCCTAGAGGCACTGGTTGGCCACTGTGTGAACAGACCGCTGGACTTGATGGGACTTGGTCTGATCCAGCATAGCTTTTCTTATGTTCTTATGTTAAAACCTATGCTTTGCCTCGGTTCTGTTTTTTAGACTTCTGGTTGGTTCGACAACCCTAATCCTATTGCATTGTTTATTAAACGGCCCATCCTCTTGATTGTATTGACTTGCTACGTTGTAATCCGACTTGAGTCCTTGTGAGAAAAGTGGAGTATAAATGATGTAAATAAATAAATAAGAACGAGCAACTGTTGCAGAAGACAGACCTTCCCTTTGCACAAATTTAATGTCCGCACAAGACCTTTTCAGATGTTACAGCACGGGAAACCCAACCATGCATACCAGGAAGGTAAGCTACCCATGATGCTTCTACCACAGTTGCCATTTTGTCTACATACTGAAATGTGCATACTTTCAAACTTCAATATACATAAATAGAACAGTGCATTTTCCCAGGTACAGGTTTGTCTGTGCCAAAGGCAAAACACTGACATATTACCTTATTTGGACAAAATGGCAGCCGTACATGTCAGGAGCATCATGGGTAGCTCTCGCTCTCAGTACACACGGATGGATGACATCTGACATCCAATTAAGGTTCCTGTTTAAACCAGACAGTGTCAAGGTTTCTAAGGTGTAAATCCCAAACACGTCCCTTCAGAATTTGATGGAGCCCAATCTCAACTCCTTTCCACAATCCAGAATGTCACATTTTTTTCTGCATGTCCCAAAACAGAGAAAGGCATGACAAGTGGAGGCTGCATCTTCCCAATCCTGATGCAACTCTTACGTCCTCAGATTCTTAACTTTGCAGCTTGTCATGTCCGTACATGCCACTTTACAAATGTTTTGTACGGCGTAGTTTGCACTACAATGGAAAATGACTTATTGGTATACCTCCTGGTATCAAGTTCATTTACAAAAAAAAGAAGAAGAAGAAAATCTTGAAGCAACTGTTATCAGTCAGTGCCCACAAGGAAACTTACTAGTACTTTTAGTCCCCTCGACAGTAGAAGGTAACAAAGAGGGGTATGGTCTTACCCTACATAAGTCCCAGCGTATCTATGAGTTTGGATGAGTGCCTAAAAGTGAATATAGGTTTCTGCCTACATCTGAAAATATCCAAATAGAATACACTAATAATCTCCCTCCTTTCCCCCAGAAAGATCACCAAAAGTCAGAGATAGAACCAATCTGTTAGTTTCTCTCCATTTCCTTTTCGGTATCAACAAAGATTTTCTATCCATCTTTTTGCCTTTGTGCATACTTTGCTTTAAGCCTTACTTTATTAAAAATACGGCTAACAGCCAAACAAATACAGAAGCATCTAGTGAAAATGATTTTCAACTGCTCAAAGTTTTAAGATATTTAGATTGGGTTGATTTATCTATTCATCCATCCAGCTATCTAGCTATCTGTCTAGCTACCTGTCTAGCTACCTGTCTAGCTAGCTCTAGCTCCAGCTCCAGCTCTAGTTCGAAATGGAGCCAGCATGGTGTAGTGGTTAAGAGCGGTGGCTTGGAGTGGTGGACTCTGATCTGGAGAACCGGGTTGGATTCCCCACTCCTCCACATGAGCGGCGGAGGCTAATCTGGTGAACCGGATTTGTTTCCCCCCCTCCTACACATGAAGCCAGCTGGGTGACCTTGGGCTAGTTACACCTCTCTCAGCCCCACCTACCTCACAGGGTGTCTGTTGTGGGGAGGGGAAGGGAAGGGGGTTGTAAGCCGGTTTGATTCTACCTTAAGTGGTAGAGAAAGTTGGCATATACAAACCAACTTCTTCTTATTATTGTATCTCTATAGACAGATATAGATATATAGATACAGATATAGATATAGAATCCCCTCAACATCTTTCCTGCTTTGATTGGGTTGAGGACATTTCCCCCCAGTGAGAACTAGATACAGACTCCTTGTTTAAAGTCTAATTGCCCCATAGATAGCCCCAACCATGCAAAGGTTTTCCATGTTCTACAGTCCTGACAGCTGCATTCTGTGATGCGGAGCTCCCCACATGACTGGGACCCTCCACAAAGTAAGCAGATTTCAAAGCTTTGGTTTTGTACAGGCCATGCTGCCACATGGACGTCTTTGTAGCACCCTCCACATGAAGGGTGCTTGAATCAACCGGAGGCGCTCTCATGCTCCGCGAGAAGGAATATTTCCAGCGCAGCTTTCATTCCTCGGTCGTTTCCTTTCCTGTTCTGGCTCCAGCCGTCCGTCAGAGCTTTCACACCACAAGTGTAATGCCAGCCCCGTGATTTAGAGGCCATCTCCCACAAGCAGTACCGGGGACTGAAACAAATGATAATTGAAATGAGCGGGGGAAGCACAAAAGGTGGCTCACCGGTGGGCGAAATCCATTACGCCACAATGGCATCCCAGAGCAGCCCGTGGATTATTGCCGATCCTTCTTTGCCTCGGAATGCTTTCCAGGCCTCGGCGGCTGTGCTGCGTGGAGAAGATAAGGAGGCCCAGCCTCATGCAATTGGGAAGGGAGCAAGGAAATGAAAACGACTGCTGTGGTTGAGGTGATGGGCATAAAGAGCTGTTGAGTGCGGAACTGTCTCAGCTCTGAATGTCTTACTTTAGAGCAGCTGGACGGATGGGTCACTATTCAAGCGCTGCAGGTGTGGGAGCACTTCGAAGAGATAGTGGCAGGGGAGCCAATGTAGCTCCTCATGGGGCCAGTCAGGCTCTCAGTTGCACTCAACCTCTAGATTTTGGGTCGTTAACTCTGTTGATTCCCTTTCCTCTTAGAATCATAGAATCATAGAGTTGGAAGGGGCCATACAGGCCATCTAGTCCAACCCCCTGATTAATGCAGGATCAACCTAGAGCCCTCCAGTCCTTTTAAGTGTGTTTCCCATTTCAAACATACGTAAATAATATGCTGTTTGTAGAATGTTCTGCATCCACTGGCTGGCAGTATTTTTTTAGTAATATATTTATTTTTCAAACATTAAACAACATAAATATAAACATCAGCACCATACAAACACCCTACAACCACAATACAAACTTACTTTTAATATAGCTATTCTGTTTCTACCTTCTATTTTCATCAACATTATATCATATTAAAGATGAAAATAAAAAAGAAATTAAGAAATTAGGGAGGAAATTAAGAAATTAGGGAGGAACTGCCTGGCAGTATTGCTGTGGTACACACATATTCAACACAATCATATCATGAAGATCTATAACACCTGCTTTGAAAGTGGCCAACCTCCAGGTGGTAGCTGGAGATCTCCAACTATTACAACTGATCTCCAGGAGACAGATCAGTTTGCCTGGAGAAAATGGCCACTTAGGAAGGTGGACTCTATAGCATGATACCCCATTGAAGTCCCTCACCTCCCCAAACCCCACCCTCGTGAGGCTCTACCCCCAAAATCTCTAGATATTTCACAACCTGGAGCTGGCAGCCCTAGCAATACAGGAAGGGAATGGAGATGATCCAGACCAATCCTAGCAGGTGACAAAGGGTAGCCATTTGCCAAGGCTTGGAGGGACAAGAAGCATGAGAGAGTCCTCAGTTTGTATTCCCTCAAAGTATTTCCAAATTCTTGGACTGACACTGAATAAGAAACTCTAATGAGAACCATCACAGGGCCCTCTAACCACAGCTGGAGCTTCAGAGAAATTGTTGGGTGCCACCCATCCAAATAGGGAGCAAGAATGAGCATCATGTATGCTACCCTCAACTCCTGAGAAGAAAGATGGGATAAGAATGTGATAGATCAGCATGTTATAGAATGTGATAGATTTGAAAGGTGAGGAGGAAACCCAAAGAGAGAACTGCGAAAAGGAAGTTAATGCAGAGAGACCCCACCTGAGGAGAGATGGCCTTCAAGATTATGTTGGGACCTGAAAACTGTCAATGTTCTCTAAGGAGTGGGTGGAATTTCTGGAACCAGCCTTGAATCTGGTACCATTCAAATCCGTAAACGCTAGCATCAAAACCTGCCTAATAACTTCACAAAATTTTTTTTTAGGAAAATGCTTTGTAATTGCAGCATTAAAAACACCCAATATTTTCCATAAATATGAAGATTCAAGTCCAGTATTACCTTAATGACCAAGAGGATTTGAGGGGGTATACGCTTTCAAGAGCCAAAACTCCCTTCATCAGATACAGAGCCTTGAGTCTCAAAAGCTTATACCCTGGGAATCTTGTTGGTCTTTAAGGTGCTCCTAGACTCGAATATTGCTCTTCTGCTGCTGACCAACATGGCTACCCACCTGAAACTATGTCCATAAATGCCAGTCACTTGCTAGCCATAATTAACACCATTTAAACTTTATTAAAAGGGTCTTGCATCATTTTTTAAAGCATGGATGGGGAACCTCCGGCCCGGGGGCCGTATACGGCCCCCAAGGACATTTTTTGTGGCTCTCGGGAGCTCCGGGGCCCTGCCACGAAGGCAGGGCGCAGGGCAGCCCTCCCCGAGGGTGTTCCTAGAGCCGTGGCTTACAGGGGCGCTGCAGCACCCTTTGGACCTTCTCTCACTGACTTTCAGCTGTTAGTCGGCGAGAGGGGAGGGGGAGGGATGCTTCCCCCAAGGCTGCCCCCTACAGACACTGCAGTCCTTTGCAGAGCTGAGAGCCAGCGTGATGTAGTGGCTAAGAGCAGTGCACTCTAATCTGATGAACTGGGTTTGATTCCCCATTCCTCCACATGAGTGGCCATTGGCCAACTCTAATCTGGAGATTCCGATTAGATTCCCCACTCCTCCACATGCAGCCTGCTGGGTGACCTTGGGCTAATCACAGCTCTCTCCAAACTCTCTCAGCTTCACCTACCTCACAAAGTGCCTGTTTTGGGGGGTGGGGAAAAGGGAAGGTGATTGTAAGCCGCTTTGAGACTCCTTAAAGGCAGAGAAAAGCAAGGTATAAAAACCAACTCTTCTTCTTCTAGTCTAAAATTATGGAATTCGATAAGCTTAGACTGAAGTAACTCTGCACAGAATTGCTCTGTGTATGATCAAGATGGTTTCCACATCCCCGATTCTTTCATTGCCACTGCAGTCCTATGCCGAGTTGTGAGCCAGCGTGGCATAGTAGATAAGAGCGGCAGACTCCAATCTGGATAAACCGGGTTTGATTCCCCACTCCTCCACATGAAGCCTGCTGGGTGACCTTGGGCCAGTCACAGCTCTCACCAAACTCTCTCAGCCTCATCTACCTCACAAAGGTCATTAACTCTGCTGTGTCCATTGACTTGTGGGTCGCCTGGTGGCTCCATCATGTTTCCTTCATATTTTAACCTCAACATAAAAGTTTGTGGGGAGATAACCTGCTCATTCGGGGAGAAGCATCCATCACTGTTCCCATCTACTTCTCTTTTTTCCTTTCCATCTGATTGTAGGGATACAGTGAAGGTGACGAATCACTGTTTAAAGTCACTGGTGGGCTTGGGAAAGTAAACAAACAGAACCTTAATCCAGACATCATGGAAGCACTGTGGATTCTGAACCAATATGATATGGCTATGGGTGTACAGCCTGTGTCAAATGTTATCATTGGTCATTTACACATGGTCGCAGTAGCCTCCTTTATTCCCTGTTTTAGCCAGGATCATATTTTTCTGAACGCACGTTACCTCATTCCTTGTTGGCTCAACCCTGTTTCAATGCAAAATGAAACCGGCTTTTCCCATTCCTCTTCTGGCCCGAATTAAACCGTTCCTCCTGGCTCATTCCAGAATCACTGAGCGACCGTACAACTTTCTCTGGTTGAGCTTCGTCCCACCCTTTTTCCAAACCCCTCTTCAAGGCAGCATACAGATAGCCAAACAGGGGAAGCACAGAAGATTGGCTTCTCTCACAGCCAGTCACAAAGCAGTTTGTAAAGAGGCATGGATTCTAGTGCTTCCTGCTACCTCGTAGCTCTTTCTGAGCAAAAGAAAGGCTTTTTTAAAACGAGGCTTGGATTTCTCCCCCCCCCCCCCCACTTCTTTCAGATAGCTCCGTTTTTTGATCTTAAAATGCCTTTTTATGCAGCAGTTGGGTTTGGGGGGAAGGAAAGCGTCTCTCGCGAGGTAAGCCAATTACAGAGCAGCATTTAAAGGGGTGGGACTTGATTTGAACTTGGGAGACTGCTTTTCTGTATTCATGCCTCCATTAGCACACAGTTTCCAGCCAATGCATCCTGGCTGAAACAGGGAATAAACCATGTGTAAATGAGCAATGCAAATGACCAACGGCAACCATTCATAAATGACCAAGGTGTCTCTTGTGGAGAGAGGAAGGGAAGGCAATTGAAAGCCGTTTTGTGACTCCTTAAGGTATAGAAAAGTAGGGTATAGAAAACTAACTCCTCTTCTTCTTCTCCACAGGTATATGAACAGGACGATCTGAGTGAACAAATGGCTAGTTTGGAGGGGCTAATGAAGCAGCTTAACGCTATCACAGGCTCAGCCTTCTGAAAGATATGGAGGAGGAAAAGATTGGAGCTACCCGGGAACAATGCAGCATACCAGCGTTTCATGTGTACCACCCCCCAACATCTGTGTCTACCATAAAGCAACTGATAGATCGTCCAACCCCATTCTACACTGGGATCTCACCATCCCGACAGAACATTGTTCATTCCTATGGATCGTACAACAACCCTCAAGTAGAGATGAAGGAGCATCCGTCAGTAGAAAGAAGGAAAGTGTCTTCACAGAAGAATGGCTGACAGTGCCTCTCGGTAGAGGACAGTGTTCTGCTGATGGGCTAAGCCCACCAACTCCCCTGAAGTTCAGGCCCAAGTCCTAACAAGCTCACCGCCTGGCCCCAATGTTGCTGCTGCCAGTAAGTCCTCACTAGTGCAAGTCCACACTTCCCCTTTTGCGAGGGACGTAGAATTTATGGAAGGCTTGCAGCAGTAGGGAATGCCTCATCTTTAAGGTCTGGCTGTTCTTGCAGAGCACAGGGGAGCTTGTGAAATGGAGTTCCCAATGCCGGTGTGGTATAGGGGTTAAGAGCGGTGGTTTGGAGCAGGGGACTTTAATCTGGAGAACCAGGTTTGATTCCCCACTCCTCCATATGAGCAACAGAGGATAGTCTGGTGAACCAGCTTGGTTTCCCACTCCTACACATGAAGCCAGCTGGGTGACCTTGGGCTAGTCACACTCTCTTAGCCTCACCTACCTCACTGGGTGTCTGTTGTGGGGAGGGGAAGGGCAGGTGATTTTAAGCCGGTTTGATTCTTCCCTAAGTGGTAGAGAAAGTTGGCATATAAAAACCAACTCTTCTTCTTCATGTTCTCCTGGCTCAGACAGTTCAGTGGAAGCTCCATCTCCCTCGCTCCCCTGCATTAATCGTTGCTCTTTGCAAGCTCCCATGGCACAGCAGCCAGACCTTACAGAGGATGTGACCACTGTTGCAATTGCTCTTCACCTGTCCCCGCCACCATCACCCCTTCACAAGGCTAATTGTGGGGGTTAAGGGAAATGATGGGGAAAGCTGGCAGGAGCGCCAAGCAGGTGCCACCAAACTCTCCGTGAACTCATGTGACAAAGGTGGGTTTATCGGAGAGTCCTTCCCAAAGGTTAGGGAAGAGCAAGCTAATTCCGAGGCAAGTGGTTCCATCACTCTTCATAACCAGATTTCCCTAGGACTGAAACGGGCATGACAACAGACATCGCTTGGGGGTTCCGCACATCCCTGATGTGTGTCCTAACAACTGAACGTGGTGTTAGCCATGCTGGCTTTAACTATCGTGCAGCTGAAATTGGTCCAAACCAATTGGGTGCTGCTTCACGTGCGGTTCTAACCTTGTGGAGGTGGGACCCCAAGTGGCTCAGACGCCCCAGCCACGGTGGTCCCCAGGAGAATCTGTGAAATGGGCCTAAGATCACATGTTTGACTTACTAGAGAGGTTTGTAGGGGGGGTTGTGTGTGTCTGTCTGTCTGTGTGTGCGTGTGTAGATCATCTAAGTGCATTTTGATACACGTTACAGGCCACTGTAAAGTCAAGACATTATAGAACTCCTCTTGTTTCCTTATCATTTCAATGCAAAAGTATTACCGTATAGCACCAAAGGGTTGGAGATATCGTAAACAGCACAAAATGTGAAGAATAATATTATTGATAATGTTCTTTTGTAATTATTCTTTCAAGCACCCAAGTTGCATAAGTGGTGGGGAAGAGCCATTTGCTGGTAGAATTTGGGAAGTGTTTGCCGATCCTCCCATGGTTAAATGTCTGGCTAATCAAAGGATGTGCACAAAAAAAGTTAACTTGCAGTAGTGGCCTGCCAACGTCTACATATGGGAGGGGCCATGGCTCAATGGTAGAGCATCTGCTTGGCATGCAGAAGGCCCTATGTTCTATCCCCGGCATCTCCAGTTAAAAGGATCAGGGATGTGAAAGACCTCTGCGTGAGACCTTAAAGAGCCGCTGCCAGTCTGAGTTGACAATACTGACTTGGATGGACTGATGGTCTGATTCAGTATAAGACAGCTTCATGTGTGCGAGTCCACTTGCATCAGAAATGGGAATCTTCAATGGGATCATTTTGTTGATAAACTAACACCAGAGGCAATTCTAAATACATGTGCTTTTCTGTATAAGGGTAAGCTATTTTCAGCAGCCGCTCAGCGGGAAAGGAATCTCGCTCGGCTCTTTTTGAATTTCTGATGTCCCACAGGTCTGCTTGGTTTCGTAAACCTGCTGGAGGCAATTGATCCGTGTACAGGAGGTGCTGAACTTGGTCATCAGCAAACCAAGTCCTAGTCCTTGAGAACAGTTGGCTTTGGGGGACGGCGAAGGCAGCGCATGTTATTATGCACAGGCAATCAGCTGAGAAGAAGAACCAGCCGCCTAATCCTAACAGTGGCCATGCCAGAAAATATGGTTGACATGGAATAATGGAACGGGTTCTACATCACAAAATGGGATCTTTTGCCAGTGCTACAAAGGTCTTACTTAACAAACCCGTTTCTGGATTTATTTTTTTTATTTTTTTAAAGAAGACATCTTGTCACAGTCTTTGCATTGACAAAAGCCAGTCAATAAAAACCAACCACAACAGTTGCCACCATTTCCATCAGGAAACTGACTGTGAACCTAAGTGATGCTTTAAAAAGTATTTTGTTCCTCCTCCCCATTCCAGCATTCCAGATTTTTGTTAAGTGTTTATTGGCATGCCAAACCGGCGATGACATGAGCAGAATGTCGTGTGCCTATTTCTTGTTGCCGAACTTTTGGCATTCGTCCGGAGTTAATCCCTATTTTCACAGGCGAATCACCGAAAGGGAGCTGAATTTGCATATTTATCAGTTATGAGGCTGCAAAAACCCAATGAGAAGGTTTCGGCTGGGTTATTTCATTCAGCTCTGCCTTTGATTTCAAGCTTGAGTAGGTCATAATTTTAAAAGAGCAGGGAAAGGAGAGAGGATCTTTACATCCTAATAGCTCTTTTTATTAGGAAGGTAATTATATGTGAATTCCTGAATAAAATATTTGGAGTAAAATGGCGCAGTATCCAAAGTAATAATTCAGAATGCTTTTAAAAAATAATAATAATAATCTCACGCTGGGAAAAATATCCCAGGTTGAAGAGAGAATTAAAATGCCTCATTAGAAATGCTAGTGTAGTGGAGAAAGCATTTCCCAAAATAATACTCTCTATTCAATTTAGCCCAGGATTTTAATGCAATGTTTTCTAATAACTAGGAAATCTTGTTTAGTACGAGAGGCTGACTTTTTTTTTTTTAATGTTCTGACCCATTTATGGTGGGCACCCAACCGCATCTAGTTCTGGATGCTGCACAACTCTGCATCTTGCTTGCTTCGACAAAAGCCAGAATGGAAAAAAATTGCATTCCCACCTGACGGAGTGCAGAAACTCTCTGAATTTTGAACAGTTGTTACTTCCGGACTCAGTTGCTACTTTCCCAGAAGTCGTTTACAAGTTTATTCTGAATTTTTTTTAAACCTCCAGCATCTCAGTCGTGCTGAGATGTTAAATAGGAAGAGTCCTCCCTCGGTCGTCGGAGTCTCTGTGCATCTCGCAACCGGGTCCAGTGTTTGCTCGTTCATCTGCATTCAGGAGAACCGGGTTTGATTCCCCACTCAACCACATGAGCTGCGGACTCTAATCGGGTGAACTGTGTTGGTTTCCCCACTCCTACACATGAAGCCAACTGGGTGACCTGGGGCTAGTCACAGCTCTCTCAGAGCACTCTCAGCCCCACCTACCCCACAGGGTGTCTGTTGTGTGGAGGGGAAGGGAAGATGATTGTAACCAGTTTGATTCTCCCTTAACTGGTAGAGAAAGTCGGCATATAAAAACCAACTCTTCATCCTCTCCTCCTCCTTCATTTTGCCATCAGGACAAATGCTCACACCATCAGGTCCTATCCTTCAGACTCTCCGTGACACTGAGAATTTTGACAAAGTGTGGCAGCCACAGATGAATTTCTCCATTGCAAGGATCTATCAATGTGGCTCTTCATGGGGGACTGATACTGTGTGGTACAGACAGGTATTCATTTCACCCTGTGAGCGCATTAGTCTACATCGATATGGATAAATCACACTTGGCACTCAATCAGTATATTGATGTACTTCACCTCTAGACTTTTTAATGTTGGGACTTAATAGCAACGAACTGAGCTCTTGCATGTTACTTTTGGCAGCATCCAATACAAAGGCCTCTTGGGATCCAGCAACTCCTTGGACTCATGTCTTCTACCACCTTCCCCATCAAGTAAACCCATCTCCACATGAAATTGCCCCAACTCATTCCAACAGCACTGGGACCAAACATCCTCTCCAACGTCCTCAACCCACTACAGCTGTGGATATTTAATATCCAAACTCCTTCAAGTGATATAGTTCAATCTTTCAGTCAACCAGTATTATTCTTGCAGCCAAAACATTCCTGTCAGGCTGGGGCTCATTGCCAGGGCTATGCTATTAATGTGGTATGGACTGCTCAGACTGTAATAGCATGTATCATTCTAGTTGAAGTAAAAATGGTGCACCAGATATTGGTGCCTTTTCAACCCCTGTGGGGGGGATTGATCAGGGATCACCAAACAAGAAGAAGAAGAAGAAGAAGAAGAAGAAGAAGAAGAGTTGGCTTTTTTACCCCACTTTTCTGTACCTTTAAGGAGTCTCAAAGCTGCTTACTATCACCTTCCCTTCCTCACAACTGATACCTTGTGAGGTAGGTGGGGCTGAGAGAGTTCTCAGAGAAATGTGACTGGCCAAAAATCACCCAGCAGGCTGCATGTGGAGGAGTGAGAGATAAACCTGGTTCTCCGGATTAGAGTCTGCCGCTCCTGTGGAGGAGTGGGGAATCAAGCCCAGTTCTTCAGATTAGAGTCTGCTGCTCATGTGGAGGAGTGGGGA
The DNA here is from genome assembly GCF_029931775.1 of Euleptes europaea. Taxonomy (NCBI): domain Eukaryota; kingdom Metazoa; phylum Chordata; class Lepidosauria; order Squamata; family Sphaerodactylidae; genus Euleptes; species Euleptes europaea. The sequence goes on along the minus strand of NC_079315.1, from coordinate 111,003,723 downwards.
ATCCAGCCCAGTTCTTCAGATTAGAGTCTGACACTCATGTGGAGGAGTGGGGAATCAAGCCCAGTTCTTCAGATTAGAGTCCACTGCTCATGTGGAGGAGTGGGGAATCAAACCCGGTTCTCCAGATTAGAGTCTGCCGCTCATGTGGAGGAGTGGGGAATTCAGCCCAGTTCTCCAGATTAGAATCTACCACTCTTGTGGAGGAGTGGGGAAATCAAACCCGATTCTCTAGATTAGAGTCTGCCGCTCATGTGGAGGAGTGGGGAATCAAGCCCAGTTCTTCAGATTAGAGTCTGCCGCTCATGTGGAGGAGTGGGGAAATCAAACCCGATTCTCTAGATTAAAGTCCGCCGCTCTTAACCACTACGCCAAGATGGTTCTCTAAACAAGTTCTAGCTAGGTCATCCAATCTACTGAGCTGCTATCCATGGTCCTGGTAGTGATAAAAAGATGGCAAGTACTGCAGCAGAATCCAAGAGGCTATGGACCTTCTGTGGTATTGATGTGGGTGTACTCCAAGTTAAAGTTGAACCTAATTTTATTTAATGGACTCAGAGAAACCCTGAATTTTAGAGATACAGTTTTAATAAGGAAAACAATGCATATCCAGGAAACAATAGACATAACAGTAAGACATAGCATATATCATCTGCACAGATGGGAGAGAGACAGCAGTGACCCTTAGATCACTAATGAGAACTCTCTCAACAATGATAAGTAGCTCAACATTTTATAGAGATCGGTAAACAATATTCCATTGTTGCGAAACCCAAACCAGACTATTCCTGAATCTCCCTAGTGTCATAATTGAGAATGGCTAGAAGCCTAGATGTCAAGTTAACCTCCTGGCAGGCCCTGGCCCTGGCCACCACTACTGCCAAGAAAGTTCACGTCCCGGAAATTAGTTGTTCCAACAAGGATGTTGTTACAGGATGGAAATATGTTGATATTCATGGATATATTTGCTTCTAAATACTTCAGTTCATGCAAAGTATTCTGGATTCTGGATATGGTTTAGGCCTTAATATCAGACTTCCCCTTCAGTATAGGAATGTCCCCACTATGTTCTGGATGTCCCTGATAGACTTTTTAACATGTAAGCACCACCAGGTGCAGGAGGTTGTGCTCCAAGATATGCAGAAGTCTGGATTCCCTTTTATATGATTCCCCCCATCCCGCTTCTACCTTGAGTACTTTACAAAATTGTAAATAGATCAGATTGTATTCACACAGAACCATGGTGGCCCCCATGCCAACCATGGTTCACAGCCGTCTTGAAGATGTTTTATACAACAGTTCACGATACCGGTCGTCTCTTCTAGCACCATGAAAGGGTACTGCTATAATCTCTCAGCTGCATGAAATACTAGACCCGCCTTTTGACTTTCTTAGGTTATGGCTTATCAAAAGCATTAAAGTTCCTCATTAGATGGTTTGATGCTGCCAAGCCATTGAGGGTTTTTTTGCATAAACCTCTTTCCACAACACGGTTCTATTATCTTGCTCATTTGCAGACCTCTTGGGGTGTGCTGTACAATTACCCTATGAGAGACTATCTGAGTCTTCAATGCAGGTTAACCTGTCAACAGTTCCTCCATATGTGCCTCAATGGAGGTACATGATATTATTTATTGCATTTATAGCCCACCCTCATTCCCAGCAAGCTGGGCTCAGAGTGGGTATGTGATCTCAACAAGATGTTCTGGAAGGGGATTGCCTAAAACCTGAGCTCTTCTTCTAGTCTGGACCCTCTTCCTGGCTTTCACTCAAGACACGGGCAAACCCTTTGAGTCTATGTCCATGTGCAGTCAATGCTCCCTTTCCTTTTTAGTGGAAATATCCTGCAAGCAGAGCAAATGAGCTGTCGCCTCCCTTTTTGCGCGGGGATAACATGGTACTTCCAACTGACATTACCTTTCTCCCTAAGGTGGTATCCCAGTTCCACTTGTGACAGGATATAAAACTTCTCGACTTCTTTCCAGAACCTCAGGATGACAGAGGACATACTTTATGTGCCCTGGATGCCCAGAGGGTTCTAGCTTTCTGTCTTCATTGAACTGCAAGGATTTGAACAGACAATAAAAACCAGTTCAAGTATTATTCATTCATATAAAGGGCAAAGGCATCACTACCTACTGGTTATCTCTTCAGATTGTTTTTATTTTTTGTCAGTCAGCAAAGCAATCTTCTTTTTATCACTGTAAAGAGTAATTCTGTCAGGGGATAGGTTATGTCATCCGGTACCCCTGACAAGTTCTCCAACCTGGCTCCTCCAAGATGTGGCAGTATTCAATGTGGCTGCATGCATTAATTAATATGCTCTTGAAGGGTCACCACTACATTTCGTATAGCAGTCCTACAGAAACTGTTTCAATGACACCTCCAGGTATGCTAGTCCCACAGTTATGGGACTACACAGAGACACCCGCCCCCCTCCAATAAAGAAGAAAAACAGGTTGCTTTCCTACAACTGATGTTCTTCAAATGGTCATCTGTGCAGTCACACAACCCACAATCCTCTCCTTACTCATATTGTTAATCATAGAATAATAGAGTTGGAAGGGACCACCAGAGTCATCTAGTCCAACCCCCTTCACAATGCAGGAAATTCACAACTACCTCCCCCACACATCCCCAGTGATCCCTACTCAGAAGATGTCCAAGAAGATGTCCAAGATGCCCTCCCTCTCATGAACTGCCTCCTAGAATCAGCATTGCTGACAGATGGCCATCTAGCTTCTGCTTAAAAAACCTCCAGGGAAGGAGCACTTACCCCTTCCCGAGGAAGCCTGTTCCACTAAGGAACTGTTCTAACTGTTAGAAAATTCTTCCTTATGTCTAGATGGAAACTCTTTTGATTTAATTTCAACCCGTTGGTTCCGGTCCAACCTTCTGGGACAACAGAAAACAACTTGGCACCATCCTCTATATGACAGCCCTTCAAGTACTTGAAGATGGTTATCATGTCACCTCTCAGTCTTCTCCTCTTCAGGCTAAACATACCCAGCTCCTTCAACCTTTCCACATGGAACTTGGTCTCCATACCCCTCACCATCTTCGTTGTAACTGTGTACTAGGAACTGGACAATAAGGTGCTCCCTCCACCCTTTAGGATATGGTCCAGATAGATCGACCCTGTATAGCTGAGGGAAGGGGCAGGTCCCTAACTAGAGCTCCAGAAAGTGTCAAATATGCACTGTATGGTGTGATGGCACAGAACTGACCACTTATAAGTTTAATTATGATTTTCAAACACCCACCAAAATGATGTATTATCACTTGTGATTGTGCATACCTTTCCCATATGTAATCTCTAAGAGTTGGAGGATGTTAGCTTGTTGTCACTCGGCATTCCTACCTCCGAGTGGTAAATAGGAATGCACAGAGTTCACATGGCAGCAAAAGGAACATAGTCATGAGTTCTGAAGTTCAGAACTGGGGAGGTTCAGAAATGAACGTCTCCAGCTTAGCACCACAAGCCTATTACAAGCCAAAGGCCAACTTTGAGTGAAGGCCTAGATTGTCATGGCTTTGGACCAGTACCAGCCCTCCCTGGTGCAGCTGTCCTCATTCACATCTGACCCTACCAGGCATCTCTGATAGGAAGCCTTCACTGTGGTGCCAATATTGGATCTACCATGGTGTCATGGTAGCATTCCAGACACAAGGATCCAGGGAAGAAGCAGTTCCTGAGCATTCTGCCATCCTCATAGGAAAGAAGAACCTCTATGTTATACTGTAATGGCAGGAAAACAAATAACATAGACTGACCACAATATTAGGTAAACTAATGTAGTGTAATAACACCAATTATATGTGCACATGGAACATCTCAAATTCTCAGGTAAGTGTTCTCATATAAGAACTCACAGGTAAGTACACAAATTCAAAATAAACACGTCTTGTGAAACCCAGCAAAGGTGAAAGACAGTCTTTTAGAAGAAATCTTCTGTTTCATCATGTTTCTCATCCTCAATATATATGTACTAAATAGCATCTTGTAGATCACAGCTTACATACATCATACTGTATGTTCTATAACAGGTCCTTGACAATGTCCCACAGCTGGATACAAGATGTGTTTATTATAAGAAGATTTGACATCGTTTATGTTATTACATTATTCACAGCTCTTTGTGACTTGAATTTTGAATTTGTGTACTTACCTGTGAGTTCTTCTTTCAGAACACTTACCTGAGAATTTGAGATGTTCCATTTGCACATATAATTGGTGTTATTACGCAACATTGGTTTACCTAATATTGTGGTCAGTCTATGTTATTTGTTTTCCTGCCATCCTCATAGGATCATCAGGATGCATGGAAAATACACATCCCGGGGATACTAGGATCTTGAATTGCAGGTGCACCGAGAATCAATAGTTTCCCATGATTCTTGATAACCTCTCTGGGATGTCAGGATCTATGGAACCACATATCTCCTTGCACAATGGAGGTACTGTACCGAGACCTCCCAATAGAGAGGTGGTTGGGTGGTTGGGTTTGCCACTACTGACTCCCACTTAATCAAAAGGAACATGGCAGGGCCTTATACTGGAATGCTTTGTTTTAAGTCAGGATTGAAATGAGCTGAAACAAATTTCATCTGAGATGAACCCATTTTGAATCAAGCCTCTGGTGACATCTTAAGGACTAATAATTGCATCGTGACATGATCTTTCATAGATAAGACCCCAATTGATCAGAGCTGGCTCTCTCCTTCCTAGGACCCTACCCCCGCTAGTCGCTTTTCCTCTAGGCAGTTAGTTTCAAATGATAACCATAATGCGGACACTCTAATGTGTGTTACCTTCCCTCTTGAAAGAGAATCAGAAGTACTCGTAGTTACTGGAACTGGATCTTTGCCAATGTGCTTAGTTTCAGAGTATCACATCTTAGTGGGCTTTCCAATTCTTATTGATCGTTCCTATACCACACTCTTCACAATGTTCAGCAGTTTAAATACACACTGTGGCCTGAAAATTGCTCAGTATTACTTCTGCCATCTTGTGCACAGTGCTTACATGGACATGTAAATACATATCCATGTAAACTGTCTGTCTTATATTCAGTTTGCCATCATTGGCAAGCTCCCCACCCCCACCAACCATTAACAGTCCTGCTGAAAATGTTCTATCAAAACAGGATGAGGTCTATTGGCGAAGCCGAAGCTCTCTTTGACCATTTATGCAGGGTCAGTTTTGATGCTCGCTCAAAGCTCTTTTTTTAAATGCAACTTTAAAAATGTCTATTCACAGTCCCGATGCAAAAGGAGAAATTCCACCTTCCCCACTCGCCTGCTCCTTCGTTTGCATAGCCATTTGCAATGGTCGTTTGCATAGCTAAGCCGCGTTTGTGATTTTTCATGGTTCCTTCAGTAAATGCTTCAGTCCGGGGGCGGAGCAAATACAAAAGGTCGCTTTAAAGGGGCTCTTAAGAAATTCAAAGCAGGTATGCCCCGGCTTCGCAGTCACTTCCTGAATGACGGTTCAGCGTGAAAAACTAAAAAAAAAATATGTGGGGCGCTTCCGCCTGGAATGCACTTCTAGTTATCAAGCATAAATGGCCTTTGTTTCATTGGATGTAGGAACAGCTTTGGATGTGACTCATGTGTTTAGTGCACATGTTGGAAAGGGAGCACAAACCCACAGGACAGGTGTCTGGCATCTGAAAAGTCCAAAATGAGTTTCCACTGGTTGCAGTCATCTTGCTGGTCTCTCACGTATGGTCATCAACATGAATGTTCCAGACTCGCATTTGTTGGGACATTACTAATGCATGTTTTTGACATTCTCCCCCTCTTCCCTTCCTTTGATGCAGGCAAGGTGGACTAACATTTGAAATGGCTCTTGTGTAACCATGTTCTTATTAGCCAGTCGTCCTGTTCCGTTTCAGACAGAATGTCGTACTCTGAGGCTAACGCATCGTTTCTGTTACTGCGTCAGTGGCATTTTACCGATGTCGAACCATTCTTTGCTTTTTCTCCCCTTTGTTGATGTCAGTAATAACAACACGGTATAAATATGCTGCCAAGTTGCCCAGGCCAATGTTCTCCCAGTGTATGCTGTATATGTCTTTTGATAAAGATGGAGGAAGCGAGGCTGGTAGATGAAAGGAACAATGCTGTTTTTATTATTGTAAAATAGACCTGGCAATTCCCACCTTTGTGAATTGTCATCATGTTTGAGGGAGGGGAGGGGAGGGAGGGAAGAGGGTACTTTTTTATAAGTAATATTTAATTTATTATTTAGAGTGGTTTCTTTGGGATAATTTATGATTGGAACAAAAGAGGGATATCTGGTTGGAGACCTAGAGCCGGAAGTTAAAGTTGTGGTGTATCTCATGTTTCTGTATTCGGCCTTTGGCGCTACAATGCATTCCCCTGATTTTGAAGCCAGTGTTTGGTGAAGTTATCTCCAGAATAAGAAATAGACCTTCCCTGGCAATATTCTCAGTTGAAACTGACCTGATAAGTAAGGCTTCACTAAAGTTCAGGTTTCAATTCAATAGTTACGGGAAACATCTCTGGGCACAATCCAACTGAAGTGACACCTGTTTCAGTCCCATTGATTTCAGTGGGAGCATAAGCATGTCAGTTACAACTTGACAGTACATATGTACGTACCTTATGATATGGGTTAGGCTGTGAGATAATGACCAACCCAACGTCATCCATTCATTACTCAGCAGGGACATGCACCCGAGTTTCTTCACATCCAACACTCCGCACAACACTGGCTGCCTGGACTTAACTCACTGTTCTGTTTATGAAGCATACCTTGACATATGCACACATGGGAAGCCATATGGTGTCTGGTCATGCTTCTGCCATCCGCATGACAGCTCAAGATGTGGGCCCAGGTAAGCATTCTTAAGTCCATTTGAAAATACTATGAGTTCCAACTCGGCGCTTAATTCTCCTTAATTTCAGTCGAGTTTAAGCACTTCTATTTCTGGATTGTGCTTATTGAGAACTCAAGAGAGAGAGAAGATCCAAATACAGAACCTTTTCTCATAGCAAAAATACCGGCCACTTCCTATAGCTCTGTGTCCATATGAGCACCGCTGTTCACTCTGTTTTCCCAGGTCCTAACATGAGAATGTCAACCCATAAAGATTCATAGCTTTTATGGCACATGACTTGGCGGCAGACCTGAGTTTGCAATCAAGTGTTCCCTTGACAGGAGCTGTAGCTCTGAGATTTCCATGATCATATATGTATGATGCCCATCTTTGTCTCATACTCACATTACACTGGTAGGTTTACACTTTAAAATGATGTGTGAATCAATCTGTAGATGCTGGAGGGCAATCGTGTACATTGCTACCATTGCAAACCGTTGAATGTCATCGTTTTGTTCAAGGGCCATAAATTTTTTCCGTTTTATGGATTGTTCTTTTGTAGTCTCGCCATTTGGCTTGCATGGCTGAGATCATTTTAGAATCGATTCCCGGAGCCCCGGATTACGATGGAGAACTCTGAGATTTGTTTCTGAGCTTCTGAGTTTTGTCCACGATATCCAGTGGTCTGACTTAGAGAACAATTCTAATCAGGTCTACTCAGAAGTAAGACCCATATTATTCAGTGAGGTTTACTTCCAGAAAAGCATCTTTACGATTGCAACCTTAATCAGATAACGTTTGAATGCACCACATAAAATTAATTGGCAGGGCCCGGATTTTCTAAATCACTGGGTACAATCCAATGCACAACCCACACTAAAGGCGAAGGGTGCTGCATCACACTTTGTATAGCTTTCATTCCAGCTGGGCCCAGTCACAGGAAGTTGAGAATGAATTGAACCCATTTGTGCAACATTTCCAATAACTACCCAATACACTAAGTATTGCTCCATTGCCTTCAAATGGCATGTGTTAAATAGAATTGGGTGAATTGCCCTTGTGTGGGCTGCAGGACTTGGCCCTTGATGTATCCCTCTGTTATTAAACATAAGTTGTTGTTTCCCCCCAAAGATCTTTGAGAGGAAATCCATACGAGTCATTAACCTACAGGGGATGCATTTGTCAAACAGGAGTAACACCGCAGCTTTAACTAGCCTTGGGGGTGGGGGAGAAATCTTGTTGTTACAAAAAGCCTAAAATTAGGCATTTTGCGCCTACAAAGGTTTTCTTTGAATTGTTGGACTCTAGCATTGTTAACCAAATTAGACTAGTGATTGCAATATTTAAGTGTAAATCTTGTTCTATGAGGAAGAGAACTTGCTTAGGGTTTGGAAATAAATGACTGTTTCTACACACAATCTTGTATTCTACTACATAGTGGGGAGGGGAAGGGGGTTTTGTAATGTACTGTAGAACAGTCTCATATTCATTTTTTTATAGAAATGGTATTCCAATGGTGCATTTTTTGTTTAATAAATAAAGTTTTGATACAAAAAATGTCTCTGTCAGGTCATTGCATTGAAGGTCAAAGAGATGTTCATGGGAGGGGGGCTGTGAATTCTAGAAGTGCATGGATTGGGAAGGGTGGCTGCCAAGAATCCTGTTGTATATGCTTCATTCATTCATCCATCCATCCATCCATTCAATTTCACCCTCATCTTTTCTACCAACAGGATAGTATTCAACAAGAACCGGAATGGCCTATCTAAAAAACCAAGCGATGCACTACTTATTTACCATTCTGACACTGATGTCATCTATCTTGCTTTATGGAACTGAAGGCAGCTCAGAGGGGTGCCCAGGAGGTCTCCTGTCCAAGCACTGAGACCCAGACCTGCTTGCCTTCAGCAAGGTTAAGAACATAAGAAAGGCCATGCTGGATCAGACCAAGGCCCATCAAGTCCAGCAGGCTGTTCACACAGCTGCCAACCAGATGCCTCTAGGAAGCCCACAAACAAGACCACTACAGCAGCACCATCCTGCCTCACTGGGTGATTTTGGACCAGTCACATACTTGCAGCCTAACCGACCTCACAGGGTTGTTGATAGGTAGGGTTGCCGACTGCCAGGTTGTAGCAGGAGATCTCCTGCTAATTCAACTGATCTCCAGCCGATAGAGATCAGATCACCTGGAGAAAAATGGCCGCTTTGGCAATTTAAGTCAATGGCATTGAAGTCCCTCCCCTCCCCAACCCCTTCCTCCTCAGGCTCCACCCCAAAAATCTCCCGCTGGTGGCGAAGAGGGACCTGGCAACCCTATTGATAGGGTTGCCAGCCCCCACCCCCTGCCACCAGTGGGAAACGGGTAGGATTGCCAGATCCAGGTTGGGAAACTCCTGGAGATTTGAAGATGGAGCCTGGGGAGGACAGGAACTTCAGTGGGGTACAGTGCCATCAATAGGGTTGCCAACCTCCAGGTAGTAGCTGGAGATCTCCTGCTATTACAACTGATCTCCAGCTGATAGAAATCAGTTCCCCTGGAGAAAAATGGCTGCTTTGGCAGCCCTAGTCATAGAGCCCATCCTCCAAAGCATTCATTTTCTCCAGGGCAACTGATCTCTGTAGTCTGGAGATGAGCTGTAATTCTGGGTTCCACAGCACCTAATATAATAGGCATGCTCCTCTGATCCTGGAGAGAATAGGCATGCATCATTACTAGTATTCATTTTGACTAGCGGTCATGGATAGCCCTATCCTCCTTGAACATGTCCACTCCCCTCTTCAAGCCTTCCAAATTGGCAGCCATCACCACATCCTGGGGCAGGAAGTTCCTCAATTTAACTATGTGTTGTGTGAAGAAATATTTCCTTTTATCTGTTTTGAATCTCTCACCCTCTAGCTTCAGCAGATGACCCCGTGTTCTGGTATTATGAGAGAGGGAGAACAGCTTCTCCCTGTTCACACTCTCCATGCATAATTTTATAGACCTCTATCATGTCTCCCCTTAACTGCCTTCTTACCAAGCCAAACAGCCCTAAGCATTTTAACTTCTCCTAACAGGGCAATTGCTCTAGCCCCCTGATCCTCAGGTGTTGCATCATGTGCCTGTCAATGATACCTTGACTGCAATTATCATAAAACCAATATAAACTTAAGGCGGCTGTGGATTTTTCCCTGTTGAATTTTCCTTATTAGACTGTGACAAAGAGATATGAGCCAACCACCGTTTTGGTTTGGCAAGGAATGACTAGAATGTCTCCTAAACAGGTTTGTAATGTTTGTGGGTTTTATTTTATTTTTTATTTTTTTGCAAAATTGTACATGTGCCAAAATTCTGCCAGTTCAAACAGATTGGCAGTCATTAGTGTCACTAAGGACTACTTGGATGAAAACTGAACTGGACGTTTAAAAAAACAACAACAACCCACACAGCATTCATTTATGACGGATTTATATGATTGGTGAGTTATTTAACTGTCAACTTCATTGCCTGCTGAGTGAAGCAGTACAGCAAGGACGGAGGAAGTAGAACTCTGTCAGCTGTGTGAAAGCGCACATGCACAAAAATCCTATGGAGCTGTACTACATTAACAGTAAGGAAGGCAGTGGTGCGCCCTGCCCAACAGCCATGAACACACCGACAAAAGGATGAACACTCTGTCAAAAAAATCGGCTCCCTGTTCATGTCTGGCCAACATAATGTGAGTCTTAAAAACAGGTGTTCAAGCATCTCTAATATTAACAATAAATATATGTGTGTGTTAAGTGCCATCAAGTCACTTCCAACTCATGGTGACCCTATGAATGAAAGTCCTCCAAAATGTCCTATCTTTAACAGCCTTGCTCAGATCTTGCAAACTGAGGTCTGTGGCTTCTTTATTGAATCAATCCAGCTCTTGTTGGGTCGTCCTCTTTTCCTGCTGCCCTTAACTTTTCCTAACATGACTGTCTTTTCTAGTGACTCTTGTCATCTCATGATGCGACCAAAATACGATAGCCGCAGTTTAGTCATTTTAGCTTCTAGGGTCAGTTCAGGTTTGATTTGATCTATAACCCATTGATTTGTATTTTTGGCAGTCCACAATATCCGTAACACTCTCTTCCAACACCACATTTAAAGGAATGTACTTTTTTTCTGTCAGCTTTCTTCATTGTCCAGCTTAATCTTGGTGGCCAGTGACACAGCCTTACACTTCAGAATCTTTTCTAGCTCCTTCATGGGTGCCCTTCCCAGTCTCAATCTCCTTCTGATTTCTTGGTTGCAGTCTCCCTTTTGTTTGATGATGGATAAATATACAAATAAATAAATAAAAATATTCAAAAGAAGTAAATGCATAAAGAGAGAGGATCACTCCTCTATAGAGCAAGTCAGAGAGGATCGCTCCTCTATAGAGCAAGTCAGATGTCACCAACGAAAAAGCTTTGCTGCTTTCCCACTGTGAAGGGCTTAAGACCCAGAGCGGTGCTTCTTGAATTTCAGCAGCCTATTTTAATTTGATTTTTCCCACAGACCACACTTCCCTCTTGCGCACGCCCTCGCTCAAAGTGCGCACAATGAAGTGCTGATATCATATGCAGCCCTTTGTCCTCCCATGTCTTCCAAACAATAGAGTGAGAAGAATCAGGTCAGCTACCCTATGAGTGAATCTTTGGTGTTGTCTGCGCATGACCTAAAGGTCAGGTCTCAGAGGGCAGGTGATTGTACGGAGCTACCTGCAACTCAAAAGACCCTGACAATCAATTTCCCCACCTTGACTGGAACGGCCTTTGCATAGGAGACAGCAAGATACTGCTGTATTGGATAAGAACTTCCAGCTAGAAGCTAGGACCATATTTGCAAGACTGGTCATTTATGCATGGAAGTTTCACCTGAGGTTCGCTGCTTGCTGGACCCACACTTTCCTGTAGGGAATCTATGTACCAGCAGTCTCCAAATGCAAATCAAGCCCCCGCCTCTTAAAATGTTGCTTTGTAATTGGCTCACTTTGTAGTGCTTACTGTGAGAGAAAAGCCCTCCCCCCCACACAAACCCGATGGCAGCGTTAAAAAAGCATTTTAAGAACAAAAAAAAATGGTACAATTTGAAGGAGGGGGGGGATCCAACCTCACTTTAAAAAGTCTTTCTTCTGCTCAGAAAGAGCTCTGAGGAAGCAGGAAGCATTTGAATCCCCGCCTCTTTACACCCTGCTTTGTAATTGGCTAAGAGAGAAACCAAGCTTCCATATTACCTTCTGTGCCACCAGTGGCCTGGAGTTAGGGTGGCCAGCTCTGGGCTGGGAAATACCTGGAGATTTTGGTGGTGGAGCCTGAGGAGGGACTTCGATGGAGTATAATGCCATAGAATCCACCTTCCAAAGCAACCGTTTTCTCCAGCTGAACTGATTTCTGTCGCCTGGCGATCAATTGTAATAGCGGGAGATCTCCAGCCACCACCTGGAGGTTGGCAACCATACCAGGGGTGAGCATGCATCAGCCACTGTGGTACCTCAGCAGCTTCTTCTTCTAGCTGTCCCGCAGTCACTTGAGTGCCAGGGCCAACCCTGTCTTTGCTTCTTTCGGTTTTGAATAGTGCTCTATATTTTCTCAGATTGAAGTTGCTACATATTTGTGTTCGACCATGAGATATGTTGGGCATCTTTTGGGTAGATATGACGGTGGGGGATAGATTTTTAAAATAAATGGTGGTGGCCCTCCACTACTCCTCTGACCAGTGCCTTGAGGACTCACCAGCATGTTGCTTCCACAGCACAAGTATTAAACTCAAGTACTTCCAATGAAGTATTTAGGCTGATCCTGCATTGATAGGGTTGCCAGCTCCTAGTTGGGAAATACTTGGAGATTTTGGGGGCGGAGCCAGAAGAGGGTGGGGTTTGGGGAAGGGAGAGACTTCATTGCCATAGAGTCCAATGGTCAAAGCGGCCATTTTCTCCAGGTGAACTGATCTCTATCGGCTGGAGATCAGTTCTAATAGTGGGAGATCTCCAGCTTGCACTTGCAGGTTGGCCACCCTATGCATTGAACAGGGTGTTGGAGTAGATGGCCTTTCTGGCCCCTTCTAAATATGATTCTCTGAGTCAATGAATTAGTTTATGAAACGAGAGAGTTTTCTTCTTTCTGTAGTTGTTTCTTTCTCTCTTGTTAAAGCCGCCGTGTTTATGATTGTTTCTCTTTCACTGCCTGCTAGGAATTCTTTCAGTTCTCTGCCTTGGTCTGCGATGGCAGGGATTTAATACCTCTTTGCTATGCATTCTGGTTGGTTGGTTTTTCTGCCAGGGCAATATTTTAATTCTCAACTTTCCCAAAATGCCTTTGTGGCAGCCAAAGCTTTTTACTTCAGAAACAAACAACGACCACGGGAGACTTCGGCGGACGCCTCTTGGGTTCTGGCAGCTGAGAGTTTGATCTCCCTTCAATCCATCTGGCAAGTTGCTCGAGCTCTTGTTATGGTTTTTCTTTTCCTCTTCCCCCCCTCTGAAAATGCATTTAGAAGTCTTGCCGAAAAGAGAACGCAAATGAAACGCTAAGCGTTACATGCAAATCCAATATTCCTTTCTCCCACGAACAAAATGTGCTTTGATATGTGGGAAGGCTCAAATGAATTACCAGGATTGATGTTTTCTGCCTGATCTTGGGGTGGGGGAAACGACATTTCTTGCAAGACAAATAAGTCACCTCTGTGTAAAATACGTAAAATGTGCTGTCGAGTCACAACCGACTCATGGCGACCGCACAAAGTTCCACCTCATGGGATTTTCAAAGTAAGAGATGAGCACAAACGGGTTTTGCCATTGCCTTGCTCTGTATAGCAACCTCCATTTTTCTTAGTAGTCTCCCATCCCAGTATTCACTATGGCCAACCTTGCATAGCTTTTGAGCTCTGAGAGATAAGGCCAGGCTGGGGTATTTGGGGGGCTACCCCCTCTGTAGCCCATATGTTGTAGCAGTTAGGAGCGGCGGATGCTAATCTGGTGAACTGGGTGAGTTTCCCCACTCCTACACATGAAGCCAGCTGGGCGACCTGGGGCGAGTCACAGTTTTCTCTGAACTCTCTCAGCCCCACCTACCTCACAAGGTGTCTGTTGTGGGGAGAGGAAGGGAAGGAGATTGTAAGTGTAAGCCGGTTTGATTCTCCTTCAAAGGTAGGGAAAGTCGACATATAAAAACCAACTCTTCTTCTTCTTCTTCTTTTTCTTCTTCTTCTTCGTGCATGGATTAGATTCTTGCCTTCTATACTAAACCTATACCAAATCAGAGTGATGTACACCACCTTAGGGGTGGAGTACATAAAAGCTACCCCTAGGGTTGCCAACCACCGGGTGGTGGCAGGCAGGAGATCTCCTGCTATTACATCTGATCTCCACCCGATAGAGATCAGTTCACCTGGACAAAATGGCCACTTTGCCAATTGGACCCTATGGCATTGAAGTCCCTCCCCTCCCCAAACCTTGCCCTTCTCAGGCTCCGCCCCAAAAACCTCCCACTGGTGGCGAAGAGGGACCTGGCAACCCTAGCCACCCCCATTGGAACTGATCCCTTCCTTGCTCCCTACACCTTTAAGAGTAGCCCCACAGAGAAATTTAGCACTTGAAGCTTCCCCCCATGCTGGGAAAAACTTCACTTGCAAAATCTGAGTGCAGCAACAGAGTTTACACACACAAAAAAAAAATAAGTAGAAGAAGTAGCAAACTTACACCACTGGATCTTTCTTTCTGGAAGGCACATGATAATTTAAAACCACCGCAGCTGTTTGTTGGTGTGTCATTTCCTTTGATCCCTAAATCAGCCCAGTGACATGAGCACAGAGAGCCCATTTATGCGCTAGACATGGGCTGATCTCGCTTTGCATCCACATGCATCTGCCCACACATAAGGCTTTGTTGCAAACTGGGGCTCTTTGTGAAGATAATGCTCTGACATTGCAAGGCCAAGTAACAAAAGGTGCTTGCTGTCTGGAAGACCATCAGATAGAAAACTGTCCTTGCTTTGGAAACGAATCTCTCTGCTTTTCTTTGATACTCAAGCAATAACATTATTTTTTAAAATTTAAAATCCCCCCCCCAAATATTATAAAACATACAATGAATAACATACAAACCACATGACACAACAATCTGCCTGTCAATATAACTCTTGGACAAGTTACTATTTATGAGTAGCTGGAATGAGTTTATACTCCCTCTAACCTAGACTAATATAAAACTATTAAATGCTTACAAACAGAATATTGATTAGTTAGAACTACGTTGACCCGCTGTATAGATACCTATATAGTTTACTTTACTAAAAGATTGTACTTTCATATCAAATAATACTTAATAAAGTTAAACTCAATTTGCTGATATCAAACCTTTGCTTGTATAAAATTTAAGCATTTTATTATTTTTATTTTCTTATTTTATATATAGCTTTAAGCAACAGATCCCCTCATTGGCTGCTGCTAGGCTACCACAGCATTCCAGGCTTCAGTTCCTATGAGTAAAGGGCAGGGAGAGATGCAGAGTCCTTTCCAGGTCTGCTTTGATCTTTGAGGGAGGACTCATTGGGGCCCGGCCTGGCTAGGGTTGCCAGCTCCAAACTGGGAAATCCCTGGAGCTGTGGGGGTGGAGCCTTAGGAGGGCGAGGTTTGGTGAGGGAAATGACCTTAGCATGGTATGATACCATAGAGTCCACCCTCCAAAGTAGCCATTTTCTCCAGGAGGACAGATCTTTGTGGTCTGGAGTTCAGTTGTAATTCTGGGAGATCTCCAGGTCCCACCCAACTAGACGTCGGCAACCCTAGGCCTGGCAGCAACTTCTGGGTGACTTGATGCCATCCAACTTGCATGACTCAACTCGGATGGGCTGCTTGTTACTGTTCAACAGCAGCCACCCTATGAAAGCAAGTGGAGTGAGCAGTTAGAGCGTTAGAGTAATGTCTGTTTCAATCTCCATCTTGCTGTGGGAGCTCACTGGGTGTTTTTGAACCCGGCACATACTTTCAGCCTAACCGACCTCAAAGGGTTGTTGATAGGGTTGCCAGCTTCCCACCATCACTACCAGCCACCGGTGGGAAATGGGGGTAGGATTGCCAGATCCAGGTTGGGAAACTCCTGGAAGTTTGAGGATGGAGCCTGGGGAGGACAGGGACCTCAATGGGGTACAGTGCCATAGCTACTGCCTGGATTGCCAGCCTCCAGGCAGTAGCTATTACAACCAATCTCCAACTGATAGAGATCAGTTCACCTGGGAAAAAATGACTGCTTTGGCAATTGGACTCTATAGCATTGAAGTCCCTCCCAAAACCCCACCCTCCTCAAGCTCTGCCTCAAAAAATTCCCGCCAGTGGTAAAGAGGGACCTGGCAGCCCTAGCCCTAGAGTCCATCCTCCAAACCATTCATTTTCTCTAGAGGAACCGATCTCTGTAGTCTGGAGATCAGCTGTAATTCTGGGGGATCCCCAGGCCCCACCTGGAGGCTGGCATCCCTAGTCTGATCAGACCAGGAGTAGATGGCAAAGGACCACAGGTGATATCTTGCATGTAACATCATGCAGTCCAAGCTGACCTCAAAGAAGCTCCATCCTTCACAAAGACAAGTTCTGATCTCTGATATGGTCAAAAGGTGAAAAGGATCTTTGAAAGATGTCCAAGATGCAGACTTAGAATAACCTACTACCCCCTGACTTTTTCTATTTGTGCTATGGAGTCCTTGAAAAATTCCATTTGGAGATGTCAGAAGGGATTAATGGACATCTATTCCATTATATTCCATTTAAGCATAGAGAAATATGACTGTAGGGTAAACCAATCCGTGATGGATGGTACGTGTTGAGGTTTTCATTTTGAATTGAAAATGGCGGGACTCTAATAAATTTATCATGGTTCAGTATATTATTGGGCAAGTGGGAATATTTTACTCGGTACACACAAAGATTCCGTCCTCCCTTAGGTCTCATAAATTAAAACCCCCATTGAATTTCTCAGGTAACAAAGTAACTGTTAGACCTCATAATAAATCAGCAGGGACTTTGTAAAGAAGAAGGGAAAAAAATTGCTACAAGGTGTTTTTTGCTCCAGAAAATCAACCTGACGGTTTAAGAAATGCACTTCGCTTGGTCGACCTTTGTTTTTAATATTTCTGCCAGCATTGATTTATTGAAATGGATTCAAGAAATACAAGCAAGCACACAGTTTTATCACATCTTTTGAGGTAGAAGAAGATGAAGAAGAAGAGAGGAGTAGGAGTAGGAGTTGGTTTTTATATGCTGACTTTCTCTACTACTACGGAAGAATCAAATCGGCTTGCAATCACCTTCCTTCCTCCTCCCCACAACAGACACTCTGTGAGGTAGGTGGGGTTGAGAGAGCTCTAACAGAGCTGTGACTTGCCCAAGGTCACCCAGCTGGCTTCGTGTGTAGGAGTAGGGAAACAAATCCAGTTCACCAGATTAGCCTTCGCCGCTCATGTGGAGGAGGGGGGAATCAAACCCGGTTCTTCAGATCAGAGTCCACCACTCCAAACCACTGCTCTTAACCACTTCACCACCCTGGTGGTGTGTGAATGCACTAAGGTTGAGGTACTGGGGGTCTTTCTCGTGACAGAATTACCAAGAATACAGAGGCAAAAGTCCAGGGTGGTACCCCAGAACCACTGCCCACAGCTCCCCGTCATTGTCGTCCCCCCCACCCCGCCACCGCCACCGCCAGGGCCAAGCAAGGGGAGGAACTTTCCTGGTACAAGGTGGGCAGGAACCATCTCTGGAAGCTGACTTTCTAAGCCCTGGATGGAGCAGATGGTCACCACTGAGCCAGCTGGCCAAACTCCAGACAGCTCAAGCTCAAGAGGCTGTTGAGTGGGTGGCCCAAGACCCAGATGGGCCAGATGTAGGTCAACCAATTGCCCGCCAATTAACAAGTCTGCTCACCACACCTTTGCTGTCTGGAAGCGACTGGGATGCTCTAGAGCACTGTGATAGCATACGGGCCTGCCTAAATCTACAGGACTGGACCTGGCAACCCGTTATGCAAGCGCACTACTGCTTTCCAGCCGCCGCCTGCCCCAAACGCTACTGGGCGGTCGCGGCGCGGTTTATTTGAAAGCTGACACAGCCACTCTCGCCAGCCCGGGCAACCAGCCGCTAGGAACCAGATGCAAAGGGCCGTCTCTTGTGAACCTGAGAGGAGCCATGTTCCTGTAAACCTCTGTTCCAGCAGCAGCCATTTCGCAGAGAGCTGACAGCCACGTACTCAATGCGAGCTGCTCCCCCTCCCAACTTCCTCCGTTGCTCAATGGGTCGTTAGCGGTGATCCTGATATCAAGATGAGTCACCCCCCCAGTCCAGCTTCAGCAATCCCTGGACGTTTTGCATAGATCGCTCCCATTGTTCCTGAATGTAAATCACATCAGTAGAGAGATTCCAGACCATCACGGGTTGCGAAAGCCATTGGCATTAGAAAAGATTTCCAAATTCTCACTACCCTGCCCCGGTAGACACAGCTTAATCCTTTTGTCACCTTTTGTCACCTGGGAACCTGGGAGGGGTAAAACCCCTCTTCCTGCCCCCAGAAAAATAGTATAACTGGGGTGCCCCTGGCCCATTCTAGACACCTTAGGTCTTTCCTGGCACCTTTGCCGTTACTCTGTTGGTTTGGTTTCGCGAGCCTTACCACGCTCCCTCCCGCCTTGCTGGTCAAGTCTACGGGAACCCCTACCCCCATCTCGGTCTTCCTTTTCAATCTGTTTTTAGCCTGCGTGAGATTGGACAACACCTCATCTAGATACGGTAAATATTGGATCAACGATATCCTGCCACATTGGCAAACGTCTCTGTACTCCTCTCTTTAATTTACTAGCCTCTGTGTATGATTGTGTTGCACCATTTGAATGCTTGAAGACATAAACACTGTTTAATTTGGAATCCTTTTGTCTGTCTTTATTCAAACGTCTCATTAAACGGATTCTGGTAGAGTTGAGTGCGAACCCGCTATATAAATACATAGTTACCGATTGCTCAGCTAATTTCCCCATATAAAGGAGCATTTCAGCTAACAACTGGTTCCCAACCAGGGGTCCATGGACCCCCAGGGGTCCACGAGAACTAAATTAAGGTCCGCGAAACAAAGTTATAAACCCATAATAAATTAATATTTTCAATTAAAAGTTCTCTATTATAAAAATATTCAAATATTATTCTGAGTTTAATGTTTAACTAACAGTTATGATTAAAGTTTATTTTCAAATTCTCAGAATTTTTATTTTGAACCTTGGGGTCCCTGCACCAAACAAAAAAGTCCTAGTGGTCCCTGGTCAAAAAAAGGTTGGGAACCACTGCTCTAGAGTGTCCCTCAAACCGCAATGAAGCTATGTTGTCTTAATGTACTTGCTTAATCTGTGTAAATGTAAAATTGGGTGATTTCTAATTTTGTTAGCCTTGGTTGTAAACATTTACTCTGTATGGTCAATTACTGTTTTATCTGGCATACTAGCCGCAAATAAAATTTATTTATTTATTATTATTATTATTAATATGCGAATGGGGGGGGGGAGAACAAATCAATGGGTTCTAAATGAAATCAAACCTGAACTGACCCTAGAAGTTAAAATGACTAAACTGAGGCTATCATACTTCGTCACATTATGAGAAGGCAAAGGTCACTGGAAAAGACAATCATGCTAGGAAAAGTCAAAGGCAGCAGGAAAAGAGGCAGACCCAAGAAGAGATGGATTGACTCATTAAAAGAAGCCACGGCCCTCAATTTGCAAGACCTGAGCAAGGAGGGCATTGATTCATAGGGCCATCAAGTCCAGCAGGATCATAGGGCATTGATTCATAGGGTCACCGTGAGTCAGAAGCGACTTGACGGCACTTAACACACACACACACACACATGGTTTCCATAAAGTTTTTTAGGGATGTGGTAGAGCGTCCCCGTCTCTTCTGGGTTTACCCCGGGAGGATTTTATTGCATGTGCAATGGGCGGGTTCTCACTCCACTGCTGGAACCAGTGTGATATATCTTTCAGGACTTTTCCTTTGTTTATCTGCAGTTTTCTCTCCCTCCTGCTTCTAATCTTCCCTACCACTTCCTAGGGACTCTGATGGTCTAGATGGGTAAGGCCATGAGTTCAAGATTCCCTATGACCTACTCAATCCTGGAATATTTGCATGGGGTTGTGGCTCATGCAGATGGTCCCAGCTGGTCCCAGGCAGATGATGATGATGAAAAGAGTTGGTTTTCATATGCCGGATTTCTCTTCCACTTAAGGAAGAATCAAACTGGCTTACAATCGCATTCCCTTCCCCTCCCCTCAACACACACCCTGTGAGGTAGGTGGGGCTAAGAGAGCTCTAAGAGAGCTGTGACTAGCCCAAGGTCACCCAGCTGGCTTCATGTGGAGGAGTGGGGAATAAAACCCAGTTCTCCAGATCAGAGTCCACTGCTCCAAACCACCACTCTTAACCACTACACCATGCTGGTCTGACTTGGTATCAACTGAGTTCATGTGATCTTCTCCCTCTTGCATGTTCAGAAAATTAGTTGGCAAGGAGACAGCAAAATAGATGAAAAGCCGAAGGCGGAAGCTCATCTGGCATCTCCTGACTCCCTGCCGTTATGAGGCAGGTTTCTGTATTCAAAGATGGCTCCCCCTGTGCCATTTTTTACCTCACTAGAGAGAAAAAGACACTGTGGCAGTCTTTTTCCTTATCAGGAAACAGGAAAACAGTGTGTGGAGAAGAATTAAATCTCCCCCCAGGACTCTGGACATAAGAACATAAGAAAGGCCCTGCTGGATCAGACCAAGGTCCATCAAGTCCAGCAGTCTGTTCACACAGTGGCCAACCAGGTGCCTCCAGGAAGCTCACAAGCAAGACGACTGCAGCACCATTGTCCTGCCTGTGTTCCACTGCATCTAATATAATAGGCATGCTCCTCTGATACTAGAGAGAATAGGTATGCAGCATGACTAGTATCCATTCTAACTAATAGCCATGGAGAGCCCTCTCCTCCATGAACACGTCCACTCCCCTTTTCAAGCCTTCCAAGTTGGCACCCATCACCACATCCTGGGACAGGGAGTTTCACCATTTAACTATGGACCCTCTCTCAAAGCTGCCTTCTAAGACCAAATTACATCTCTTCTGGTGGTCAGTTCAAGGATTTCCATCATCACATAGTTTGGTCCTCATATCGTGTCATCGCCAAGAAAAATTAATCTAAGAAAAAGCTCAGCCATTTACTGTGGTTCTCTCTTTGGGATCTATAAACCACAGCAATAGTAGTTGCCAGTTTTTTTTTGGGTAACACAATAGGTTGTTCGAGTCTGATGCCTTCATGCACACAGAGGCACAGAAGCATCCTATCTCTCGGTCCGCCGAGTTACTTATGCCTCCATGCTTGAAAGCCTGTGAGCAAAAAGTGTTTTGGTGTGTTTCTGGTCATCCAGAAGAAGAAGCAAAGAGTGTAGAGCTGATATATCTGTCATCTGTCTGGATGGAGTTACTTCATCACGGATGATGAAGAGAGTTGTTGCAGAGAGAAAAAAGAGAACGGCAAAACAAAGGGGTGTTCCTCCATAAGTTCTCCTGGTTGGCATTGTCCCCAGGGCAATGGGAACTGAACCTGTAACGACAGACAGGAATTATCCTTAATATTTTGGGTCATGGCAGAGATGAATCATGCAAATCAGTTTGTATCAAGTCACCCAGAGGTTGCTGCCAGGCCTAGGGTTGCCAACCTCCAGGTGGGACCTGGGTATCCTCCAAAATTACAACTGAACTTCAGATGACTGAGATCTGTCTCCCTGGAGAAAATGGCTGCTTTGGAGGGTGGCCTCTATGGGTTTGTACCCCACTGAGGTCCCTGTCCTCCCCAGGCTCCACCCCCAAATCTTGTACGAAGAAGAAGCAGCAGCAGAAGAAGAGTTGGTTTTTATATGCCGACTTTCTCTACCACTTAAGGAAGAATCAAACCGGCTTACAACCACCTTCCCTTCCCCTCCCCACAACAGACACCTTGTGAGGCAGGTGGGACTAAGAGAGTTCGGAGAGAACTGTGACTAGCCCAAGGTCACCCAGCTGGCTTCATGTGTAGGAAACAATTCCAGTTCACAAGATTAGCCTCTGCTACTCATGTGGCGGAACGGGGAATCAAACCCGGTTCTCCCGATCAGAGTCCACCGCTCCAAACCACCGCTCTTAACCACTGCACCACACTGGCAAGTTCCCTGTGTAAATACTTTTATGGAGCTGGAGAAAATATAACTAATTAACAAGGACATCATAATGGGATTTCTTTGTTCCGAAAGCATCAGTCTTTCCCTGATTGGAGCTGAACGGATGTGCTGGAATTGGTGGGTTGTTGCGTGGATGATAAATGATTATAGATAGAAGAACAGAAGAACACCGAGCCTTCAATTGGCCATATATCCCTCCCTAGTGCAAAAGTCTTCACTATTAATGAGTGTGGAAAATAATGACTAAGACATTTCGTTGGCCTATTTTGGACTGCGGACTCATACAACCAGAGCATAACAAATTAGTACTGAATTATCTCTCATCAGTTTTATATGTACATTTCCAGGAGAAATGTTTTTTCTTCACATGCTGTGGTCTATTTATTTGTAACCATCAGAGTCAGCCGGGTCCATAAACTCACTAAGCCAACGTATCTGGAAATAAGCCAATTTTGTCATGCTGAAATCAATTGGACCGCACTGGCTTCCTTCACAAGGACTTCAGTTTACCTGGTTCTTGGAGGAGGTTCCAGAAAGTTATTTAGCTCCTACATGACAATGACTCACTTAATCTCTGTTAATGAAGAAGCTAATTTAAAAAAAAATGGGGGGTGAATAATGAGGACAAAAATCTTTGAACAAGGACATGCGCTCCACCATGAAATGCTGAATCCAGGCAAGGCAGATGTATCCTCTCTACAGTGCTGGTCTTCCAGAAGCTTCGATGGGTGGACAATATAATAATAGTATGCACCTTGAAGCTGGGAGCTGTATAGGGTTGCCAACTGCCAGGTAATAGCTGGAGATCTCCTGCTGTTACAACTGATCTCCAGAAGATAGAGATCAATTCACCTGGAGAAAATGGCTGCTTTCACAATTGGACTCTATGGCACTGCAGTCCCTCCTCTCCCAAACCCTGCCCTCCTCAGGCTCCACCCAAAAAGTCCCACCGGTGGCAAAGAGGGACCTGGCAACCCTAGTGCTGTACAATGACTACATTGGATAGAATGTGCTTGCTGGCTTAAAATCTAAAAATAAGAGCGTTATTGGGAGAAGGGAAAGGACACAAAAGGAAGAAAGGAGGAGAGGAACAGATTGGAAGACTACAGTCTTTTATGCTTGGCTGTTTCACTCGCCATCACCCCTCTGACAACTTTGGGCCTTTGTTTGGATTATGCATGCTGTTTCTGACCGCCAGAGGTCACCTTGCTCTCCCCCTGCATTTCCCTGCATTTCCAGGGACCTGTTTTGTCTCAAATTTGAAAACGTGGGCAAAATGCGGGGAAATGTAGGGGAGAGCAAGGTGACCTCTGATGGTCAGAAACGGCATGCATAATCCAAACAAAGGCCCGAAGTTGTCGGGGGGTGACAGCGAGGGAAACAGCCATGCATAGAAGACCAAAAACTCAGGAGAAAAGAGTCTTTTTTCAGAGTTGCTTAAACAGATTCAACAGTATGGAATAATATGGTGGAGAGAAAAGGGACAGCGCTAGAAGACGAATGTTGGCTCAGGGAGGGGCTATGGCTCAGTGGATAGGGTTGCCAACCTCCAGGTACTAGCTGGAGATCTCCTATTATTACAACTGATCTCCAGCTGATAGAGATCAGTTCAACTGGAGAAAATGGCTGCTTTGACAACTGGGCTCTATGGCATTGATGTCCCTCTGAGTTTTGACTGAGTTTTGACCTCCTGAGGCTCCTCCCCAAAAACCTCCTGGCCGGTGGCAAAGTGGGACCTGGCAACTCTACTCATCTCAGAAGGTTGGGGCACCTGAAGCAGGACCTCCAAAGATGACTGTCATAGTCCTTGTACTCTCTGCATTGGACCCAGTACCATCCCTATGCAAAAGAATAAACGGACACAAACCATAAAGTAAAATATCACGATGTTCAGAAACCAGGAGGTGAAAATTTTCATCTTGCAGGACACACTGCTGCTGATCTAAAGGTTACGGTTCTCCTTCCAAAAACCTCAAAGGGAGAATCCAATTACTTGACCACAGGGTAACGTGGTGCCTTCAGAAAGGAAAAGCTCTTTCTTTCTTTTCCTTTTCCTTTTTGGTTTGATGACAGATCAACAGAAGATTCACTTTTTCTGCAAAAGATGAGCCAGTCAAATAACAGTGCTTATGTTACCAAGACTACATTCCCAGGAGAAAAAAAGTAAATAGCTTTAGGTACAAGGCTGGTATTGCTGAGACGCAGAAAACATTTCTATACCTTTTCAGACTCATTCTGTACAATCCTTCTTTGCCCCCATCTAATGAAGATCATATTCAGTGAAGTATGTTTAGTATGGCATAGTGTTCTCCCTGTTATTTTGGTGGAACGGTGCTCTGTTAAAGAAAAAAAAAGGCTAGGCTTTTTTGCCCTGGGCAACTGGCAAATCTCGAGCCTTCTTTGCTGCCCTGGCTCACAGAATAGCTTCTAATTCCCAACTGGGGTTGCCAGGTCCCTCTTGTAACAGTATGATATCTCCAGCTATTACCTGGAGGTTGGCAACACTACTTCATCACAATGGAGTTGGGAAAAGGGTTGCCAACGTCCAGGTACTAGCTGGAGTTCTCCTGCTATTACAACTGATCTCCAGCCAAGAGTTCAGTTCACTTGGAGAAAATGGCCGCTTTGGCAAGTGGACTCTATGGCATTGAAGTCTCTCCCCTCCCCAAACCTCACCCTCCTCAGGCTCAGCCCCAAAAACTGGTGGCAAAGAGGGACCTTGCAACCTTATGACCAAGAGTGCCTTTAGGCTTGCCTTGTGGGTCTTTTAATTGCTTTCATGGAACAATAGAGAGCTTTGCCATACCACAACCTACTTTTGAAAGCCCTGTAGTTTGCCATGTGACACAAATGCCTACTGGTTAAAGTTGGCATCTCCGGGTTGAGAAATTCCTGGATATTTGGGGGGGTGCGACATTTGGGGAGAAGAGTGACTTTGGTACGGAATAATGCCATAGATTTCACCTTCCAAAGCAGCCATTTTCTCAGGGAAAATAGGGCTCCATGTAGGAGTACCAACCTCCAGGTAGTAGCTGGAGATCTCCCGCTATTACAACTGAGCTCCAGGTGACAAAGATCAGTTCTTCTGGGGACAACGGCAGCTTTGGAAGGTGGACTCTTTGGCATTATATCCCACCCTCCTCAGGCTCCACCCCAAAAATCTCCAGGCATTTCCCAACCCAGAGTTGGCAACCCTAAGGGGAAATGATCTCTGTTACCTGGAAATCGGCTGTAATCCCAGAAGATCTCCAGCCACCACCTGGAGGCTGGCAATCCTACTACTGTTTGAGAAACCCAACCCTCAACCTTGGTGGTGGAAAGTGCTGTCAAGTCGCAGCCAACTTATGGCGACCCCTCATTGTGTTTTCAAGGCAAGAGACTCACAGAGGTGGTTTGCCATTGCCTGCCCCTGCGTAGTGACCCTGGCCTTCCTTGCTGGCTTAACATCTAAGAACTAATCAGGGCCAACCCTGCTTAGCTTCCAAGATCTGATGAGACAGAGCTAGCCTGGGCCATCCAAATCAAGCCCAATCTCACTTGGGGATGCATAAACTGATGCCTCAACTGCTTTCTGTAGTGTAAACCAAGACATTGAAGTGCATGAACTCTGCCAAAGGTATCTGGAAAATCCCCTTTTGATGTTCATATTTGGGGAAAAAGCTTCCACAGGCCCTCTTAAATCCCTCAGCTCACATGAGAGGAAATCCTGGGTTATCCCAGTGTCGCTGATCCTTAGCCCTTGGCACTATACAGATTATGGCCTTTTAAAGAATGAGTTGTCAACGACTGTTGGAAAATATAATGGGAATTTGCTCATGTGAGATCCCTCTGCTTGCTAAAACCCATTCTCCTCCGCCTCCTCCTCTTCCCCCTCCTCCTCTTCTTCTTTTTCTTCTTCTTTTTCTTCATACTGTACTCCATCTTGCTCTCACCTAGGGCTGGGCATATTGATAAACCCGAGCCAAAAATAAACCTGAAAAAGGCCTTTTTGGCTTCTTTCAGGTTTAATTTAACCTGGATATTAAAACTGGGAATAAAGCCGAAGCTGGATAGCCGATCTTCAAATCAGCCGAATAGGAATTCGGCTTTTTTCGGCTTTCCCAGGCTTTTCCCTATGGGGATTTTTTTAATGAGCTCTGGGGGAGGCATTTTTGGAGATAGAGTTCCCAAATTTTGAGGGTAGCTTCAAGGGACTCTCCTTGCAGGAACCCTGATGTTTGATGAAGATTGGGTCAGGGGGTCCAATTTTACAGGGTCTCGAAAGGGTCACCCCTTTTTCCATAGAAAAGCATGGTAAAGTTTACCATGCTTTTACCAGTATGGGTATTTGGCTTTTTCCAGGTTTACCCAAAAAAAATTGGATCCAATAAACTTGAGCCCGAAATTTACTGTTTTTTTTTTAATTGCACAACCCTACTCTCACCTTTATCTTCTCGCTGTCGAGATGTCGTTTTACAGCTCTGTTAAATAGAAGCAAGCATCTGCATTTAAAGCATGTGGTGATTAAACAGTATGTGACAAGGACAGCACATAGAGCAACTGTTTTTTTGTTTTGTTTTAATGAAGACCTGTTCACCCTAGGGGGAAATCTGCAAATTTGTGAGAGGGCGGTTGAGACAGAGGTGCCTTACTGTTTCCTTGCTGACTATTTTTCTTATTAAATTGTACTCACCCTGTGCTTCTTTTCTCTCTTCAGGGGGAAAAAAGAATGCAGACTCTAATAACTTTTTCCTCTGTCGGTGAGAAAGCAACTGAGGGAGAATTTTGATTGGGAGAGGGGGAATCATAGAGTTGGAAGGGACCACCAGGGTCATCTAGTCCAACCCCCTGCACAATGCAGGAAACTCACAACTACCTCCCCCACACACCCCCAGTGACCCCTAGAAGATGGCCAAGATGCCCCCCTCCCATGAACTGCCCAAGTTCATAGAATCAGCATTGCTGACAGATGGCCATCTAGCCTCTGCTTAAAAACCTCCAGGGAAGGAGAGCTCACCACCTCCTGAGGAAGCCTGTTCCACTGAGGAACCGCTCGAACTGTTAGAAAATTCTTCCTAATGTCTAGATGGAAATTCTTCTGATTTAATTTTAACCCATTGGTTCTGGTCCGACCTTCTGGGGCAACAGAAAACAACTCTGCACCATCCTAATATATGACCACCCTTCAAGTACTTGAACATTTCCCTGTGATACATGTTGCTAAAATAGTCTATTGATAAGACAATATCCTAGTGCTGATTTTTTAAAACAAACTGGAAATGCCCCAGTGACCCGGGGAGGGGGATGGAAGCTGCTCAGGGACTTGAGCAGGGAAACTGCCAGGAAACCTGCCATGGGAAAGCCCCGTTGCCACCACACATTATCAGCCGCCACACCAGCAACAGGAAAACCACACCAGCCTACCCCTTTGTGGAAACCACCGTAGTTTAATCAAAGTTGAGGTTTTCATGCTTTTCTGAACCGAGCCTGCTTGAGGTAAACACGAAAACTGCCTAGAGGCCCTCCATGTACCTAGGGTTGCCAACCTCCAGGTGGTGGCTGGAGATCTCCTATTATTACAACTGATCTCCAGCTGATAGAGATCAGTTCCTCTGGAGAAAATGGCAGCTTTGGCAATTGGACTCTATGGCACTGAAGTCCCTCCTCTCTTCAAACCCCGCCCTCCTCAGGCTCCGCCCCCAAAATCTCAGGTAGTCCCAGCCCAGTGCTGATAACCCTACCTGTACCGCCCATGCCCTAACCTGGGTTAGAGCTGTCACGCTTAGGGTTGCCAGCTCCAGGCTGAGACTTCAATGGGGTACAATGCTTAGGGTTGCCAACTTCAATGGGGTACAATGCTTAGGGTTGCTCCCCTCCCCAAACCCCGCCCTCCTCAGGCTCCACCCCAAAAATCTCCTGCCGGTGGGGAAGAGGGACCTGGCAACCCTAACAATGCCAAAGAGTCCAATTGCCAAAGCAGCCATTTTCTCCAGGGGAACTGCTCTCTGTCGCCTGGAGATATGTTGTAATCCCAGGAGATCTCCAGCCACCACCTGGAGGTCGGCAACCCTCATCACCCTCCCCACCCACTTACCCTCAGTTCCTCAAATACATACATATGAACATTTTCCTTTGCAGAACGTCAAGTTTCAAGAGAGTCAGATTAACCTGAAGCAATTTTGCCCGTTTCTGAGGAAACTGCGTGGGGTAATTGGGTCTTACTGGAAACACCGCAACCTTCATTTCCAAATTCATTTTCCCTCCATTTAACTAGGCGAGATGTTCATATCGTAGAAAAGGGTTCATTTGTGCCTCTTAAATGAGGGAGAAGGGGAAAAAACTGTTTGCAAAAAAAAGAGAGGAAAAACTGTAACAGCAAAATCTGATATATGGCTCTCTCCTGGCAACATGAGAAATTATTTCCACTTTGACTAAGGTGAGCTTGCATACAGATGACAACAATATGCATTTATTTACAATGAATCAGAGCGGGAGAGCTCAAACCTGTATTTTCTACTGTAACAGACAGGACGCAAATTACGGAGAGGAAGAACCACCTAGCATGCCTCTGGTTCCTGAACTTTCCACAGGGCTTTAAGGGAGAGAGAGAAATATAGGTTTGGGGGAATAGGTTTTAGCTCTTGTCTCCCGTCCTCCATTTCTTATAAGCACGGTAAAACGGGAATATTTGTTGTTCTGAAGACAAAGGGCGTAACTTCTTGAAAACCCTTTTCCACAATATAATTCTCGGTGGGATGATTGATGAAGCTTTTCTCCCTCTCTCATAATACTAGAACACAGGGTCATCTGCTGAAGCGGGAGGGTGAGAGGTTCAAAACAGATCAAAGGAAGTATTTCTTCACACCACGCATAGTTAAATTGTGGAACTCCCTGCTTCAGGATGTGGAGATGGCTGCCAGTTTGGAGGGCTTTAAGAGGGGAGTGGACATATTCATGGTGGAAAGGGATATTCATGGCTACTAGTCAAAGTGGATACTAGTCACGATGCATACCTATTATCTCCAGGATCAGAGGAGCATGCCTGTTATAGTAGGTGCTGGGGAACACAGGCAGGATGGTGCTGCTGCAGTGGTCTTGTTTGTGGGCTTCCTGGGGGCACCTGGTTGGCCACTGTGTGAACAGAGTGCTGGACTTGATGGACCTTGGTCTGATCCAGCAGGGCCTTTCTTATGTTCTTGTGTTCTTATACTTCTTGGATTATTTAGAGAGGGAAAGTACAAGTGGTAGCAGCAGCTACTTCATGTCTTGAAATGCGGTTCACCGCCAAACCTTCCTAAAGAAGGGGCGGGGGGCCATTTCCTGAGGAGAAGTGATTCTCCACTCCTCCACATGAGGCCAGCTGGGTGATTTTGGGCCAGTCACAGTTGTTTGAGAACTCTCTC
Source organism: Euleptes europaea (assembly GCF_029931775.1). Classification (NCBI taxonomy): domain Eukaryota; kingdom Metazoa; phylum Chordata; class Lepidosauria; order Squamata; family Sphaerodactylidae; genus Euleptes; species Euleptes europaea. The sequence goes on along the minus strand of NC_079315.1, from coordinate 110,974,286 downwards.
AGCTCACGCTAGGGTTGCCAGGTCCCTCTTCAACACTGTCAGGAGGTTTTTGGGGAGGAGCCTGAGGAGGGCAGGGTTTGGGGAGGGGAGGGACTTCAACGCCATAGAGTCCAATGGCCAAAGCAGCCATTTTCTCCAGGGGAACTGATCTCTGTCAGCTGGAGATCAGTTGTAACAGCAGGAGATCTCCAGCTAGTATTTGGGAGTTGCAACCCTAGCCCACTCAGAGGCGGGCAATGGCAAACCACCTCCGACCGACTCTTGCCTTGAAAACCCTACAGCAGAACCTTGGCGTTCTATTCAACAGGTGAACTTGCTACAGTGCAGTCCTTGTTGAATCCTAATGAAGAACCTATCGAAACAGGTGACTACCGGATCCCTGTCCTTGTGAAGGGTTCACAGGAACCATGTTCCTTGGTGGAAACGTATGCACCACGTATGAAGGTCCGCCCTGCTACTGGAAAGCACAACTCCGGAACAACTGGGATTTATTATCTGTACTCTTTCCCAGGAGAGTATGCTGATGTGCTCTGGACTCTAATTTTGTGTTGGATGCTTTTTCAAGCACTGATAATTGAACTGGATTTATATGACATGACTTTGTTAGTTCTATAGTTGACTTTGTGTGTATAGTAACACTATAAGAATTGTGACACACTCTAATATGCATTAGAATATACTTTTGATGAACTAATCTGGATCTGTATGATGTTATTTTTTAGCACACACAGTCCATACTGCTGTTGTTTGGTCTTGAGTACTTGGAAGTGGGCAACCCTAGCCCATGCAGAGGCGGGCAATGGCAAACCACCTCCAAACGACTCTTGCCTTGAAAACCCTACGGAGTTTCCATAAGTCAGCTGTGTCTTGATGGCACTTTCCACCACCAAGGATTGAACCTGGGACCTTCTCCATGCAAAGCCAATGCACTACCACTGCGCCAAAGCCCCTGTCCTTCTGACTTGTTTTTAAAAAGGGATTTCAGTTTCCCAGTCCACCTCTGCCACTAGCCCCTTCAGCAGCATGACTGGAAATGAACTGACAAGCGTCACTGCCAACGCTTCGCATCCACCCTCTCAGGCAGGCAGAACGCACAAGCAACCTTCTGTCTCCACGACACATGCTTTCCAGTGGCAAACCCCAACCGAGTCGTCCGTCCATCACTTTATAATGAGGCACCCCCTTCTTGCCACCACGAGACCAGAGCGAGTGAAGCAAGAAAGAGGCTGGCGAAGGCAAACATTGCGAGGAGCGTAGGCTCACGCCAGCCATGTTTCTCCTGCTGTGTCTGCATCTGTTTTGTTCTTGTTCACACTTTCAGGCTGCAAAGGGGAAATTCGCACAAACAATAGTCCTCAGGTTCCCCCCTCCCTCCTTTGACAAGCATAAGGTGCTGAGTTTTTTTCCAGGGAAAGTGTGGAGGGAGTTTGCCGCGTTGCTATCACTGCTTTGCAAAACCCGAAGCAGATGGGCACTTCGTCTTACCAAGGCAGCAGGCGCAATTCCTCCTGCCGCCTAGGACAAATCATACTTGCAGAAGCATAAAGTAAAAGTGAGTTTTCTGGATAGGCTAGGGTTGCCAGGTCTCTCTTCGCCACCAGTGGAAGGTTTTGGGGGTGGAGCCTGAGGAAGGTGGGGTTTGGGGAAGGGAGGGACTTCAATGCCATAGAGTCCAATTGCCAAAGCGGCCATTTTCTCCAGGGGAACTGATCTCTGTCAACTGGAGATCAGTTGTAATAGCAGAAGATCTCCAGCTAGTACCTGGATGTTGGCAACCCTAGGGCAGGCTGGGCCCAGGACGGGAAGCATTGGAACCAGGGCTGAATCTTGGGGGATCTGGGGGGGCAAGCACCCCAGGCGCAAGGAAGGGAGCGCCAGCACAGGCATGGAGAAGGATAGCTGCTGCGTTGCAGCATGGGCGCAGCTGCCTGCCTGTTAGGGTTGCCAGGTCCCTCTTCGCCACCGGCGGGAGATTTCTGGGGCAGAGCCTAATGCAGGTGGGGTTTGGGGAGGGGAGGGACTTCAGTGCCATAGAGTCCAATGGCCAAAGTGGCCATTTTCTCCAGGTGAACTGATCTCTATCGGCTGGAGATCTGTTGGAATAGCAGGAGATCTCCAGCTAGTATCTGGAGGATGGCAACCCTACCGCCTGTGGCCTGGCTGGTGTGCATGCCACCGCCCAGCATGTAGCTGCTGCCCACCCTTCCTTGTCACCCATGCCACAGCAGCTGTGCACGAGGCCAGGGGACAGGTGAGCAGTGGTCATCGCAGCAACCGTCCCTGGGGCCACCTCGCCTGTCCCCAGTGCACATGGGACACCCCCTCCCTCCTTCCCCCCTGCCCCTGGTGCTCTTTCCTCCAGCTCCATCCTGATTGGACGAGGAGCTGGCTGGGACCCAAAATAATGAATATTCAAATTTAGTCAAGTCCAGACTTATTTTTATTTTTTATAATATTTGTTTTATTATAGAGGAAAAAAATTACAACATATATACTATCCATACAAGGAGCCCAGTAGCGCAGAGTGGGAAGCTGCAGTACTGCAGTCCAAGCTCTGCTCATGACCTGAGTTCGATCCCAACAGAAGTTGGTTTCAGGTAGCCGGCTCAAGGTTGACTCAGCCTTCCATCCTTCCGAGGTTGGTAAAAAGAGTAACCAGCTTGCTGGGGGTAAAGGGAAGACGACTGGGGAAGGCACTGGCAAACCACCCCATAAACAAAGTCTGCCTAGTAAACGTAGGGATGTGATGTCACCCCATGGGTCAGGAATGACCCGGTGCTTGCACATGGGACCTTTACCTTTTTACTCTCCATACATCCAGTGTAATAAGCCTTCCAAAGGGTATTGAACATTAACATACTAATCATGTATCAGTGAATTGCTCTCATGAGAAAATAAAAATTGCTGCTATTATTTAATGTTCTTCAGTACTTTTTGCTATTCAGTATAAAAAACCATTGCTTACTTGTATTAAAAACTTAGCCTAACATGCATAATTATTCGAATTATACATTGCTAATTCCAGTTACTGTTAATTTGCCACTAGGCTCTGCCCTGCATAATATTACCCACCCTATCAGAATTAATATTCCAGTTCAGTATATTCTACTCTAAACAGTTAAAAGCTCATCTGAGCATATTCAAAGTAAAGCTTTCATTTTTCCTGAAATTCTCCCATAGGTCTTCTATTTATTAGATGAGTGAGCTTTGCCATCACTGCATATTCAGCCATTTTCTCTCTCCAGACTTATTGATGGCACAACCATCTGCAAGCTCCCGTATGCAAAAGACATGGATTCGCAAAAGAGTGGAGAGTGGAATTAATAAAAACCGAAGGGTTTGTGTCTCACTTCCAAGCACTAAATTACGCCCTGCTGAATGTGCTTTTAGGAATATACAGAGGAAGCAGAAGCCACGGAAGAAACCAGGGGTTGGATCCAATGAGCATTCTGCGGCCAGAATAAGAGCAAGGGATGCCAGCCTCCAGGTGGCATCTAGGGATCCCCCAGAATCACAGCTCATCTCCAGACTACAGAGATCAGTCCCCCTGGAGAAAATGGATGCTTTGGAAGGCGGACTCTGTGGCAATATGCCCCACTGAGGTCCCTGTTCTCCCCAGGCTCCATCCCCAAATCTCCAGGAGTTTCCCAACTTAGATCAGGCAACCCTATCTCCCCATCCCTCACTGGGGGTTGAGGGGACTAGCCTACCTAGTTGGCCGTTTTTCAGTACTTTGCTGTTGTGTTATTTTTGGGAGCTGGCCTCATGCCCAAATATTGAGGTCATCAGCTAAAGAAGAGGGCCAGCTGTGAACAACAATGAGAAGAAAATGCAAGGTGTACTCCTCGAACCTGGGTGATATTGCTCAGAGCCAGTTTCCTTGGGTGTGCCCTCATCTGCTACTTTAAAATCTGTTGGGAAATTCAGCATGAACTTGTGATATGAGATGGGTCTACTTTTCAAAGGCGGCAAGGTTTCAGCACCTCATCAGATGCGTGGAAGATTTTCAGGGTGTCCCTAAACTACTTTTGGCCAGCTAGATACAGCATGGCTGATACATGACCTCAGCTGAGGATTTTCTGGTCCTCTTATCCATCTCTCAGTCACTATGCCACTCTAACTCTCTGCTCTAGCCTTTCATAATTCTGAGACATTCAATAATTTTATGTGATGACTTCTTCTTTTGCCTCACTGGGGGAACTCATTAACATTTGAATTCTACATGCCAAGGATATATTATGCATGACCTTGGAGAAAACCCTGTAACAATATTCTGTCAAATGTACTGTTTAACATCTTAGGCTTCCAAACGGCACCTCTTGATGGTGTTGAAATATCTCTACCTGCAGCCTGGCCTTTTCGTTCAGGACCCAGGGTTGTCATGCACTGCCACTCTGCATGTCTCACTTCGCTTTCAGACTTCAGATTCTCTTCCCGGTTTAAACTGGGTATCCCATTAGCTGTACTGGCTTAGATGCCTTGGAGAATTTCTAAGGGACCAAAGGATATGCACTCATAGTCCAACTTTCTTTCCTCCCCCCTCCCTTGGTGCATGATGGGGGTCTCCTGTTCCCCAGGAATAAGATTTGGGGACATTTCAGGCTGCGAAAAAAACAAAAGAGGGAAGAAGAAGAAGAAGAAGAAGAAGAAGAAGAAGAAGAAGAAGAAGAGTTTGTTTTTATATGCCGATTTCTCTACCACTTAAGGAAGAATCAAACCAGCTTACAATCACCTTCCCTTCCCCTCCCCACAACAGACACCCTGTGAGGTAGGTGGGGCTGAGAGAATGTGACAAGCCCAAGGTCACCCAGCTGGCTTCATGTGGAGGAGTGGGGAAACACATCCAGTTCACCAGATTAGCATCTGCCGCTCATGTGGAGGGGTGGGAAATCAAACCCGGTTCTCCAGATCAGAGGTTGGGAAAGACCCAATCTAAAACCAAATCTGGGTACCAAAGGTTGGTTGGGAAAAGATTCAATGATGTATAGAAATATATTTATTTTAAGGCACTGATATCTATATTGAAAACATTAAAATATTATATTCAAGAAAGCACAAATGGCAACAAATACAGGTTGATAAACTAAAACCACAACCCAAACGTGTTTTGGCCCCCTGGCCTTCATCAGTGGGCTAATAACATCACTTCTAATGCACACCAATACATAATACAACATGTATAACAGCATTAAAGCAGAATTATAACAACCAAGGTATGTATGTTGGGATGTATTCCTGTTTGACTCTGTGCCCAATATATTCTATAAAATTTATAAAATTAAAGACCCAATGCCGTGGAATACTTTCTGCTTGTTCTTATCTGGGCTATGTTAGCCTTCCATTCAAGGCGTGCATTTATCAACCTGATAAATTGTCATTTCAGGCTGCAACAGGAGGGAGGAAGCAAAAAGTGAGGGTCCATGAGCCTTTATCCTTCACCCATGGAAACACACTGGAGGATCAACAACGCTGGCTTTTGTTGTTTGAGCCAGTGGGATGTAGTGGCTAAGAGCTGTGGACTCTAATCTGGAGAACCGGGTTTGATTCCCCACTCCTCCATATGAGTGGCGGACCCTAATCTGGTGAACTGGGTTTGATTCCCTGTTCCTCCACATGAAACCAGCTGGATGACCTCGGGCCGATCACAGTTCTCTCTGAACTCTCTCAGCCCCATCTACCCCACAGGGTGTCTGTTGTGGGGAGGGTAAGGGAAGGTGATTGTAAGCTGGTTTGATTCTCCTTAAGAGGTAGAGAAAGTCGGCATATAAAACCAACTCTTCTTGTTGTTCTTTTTAAATCAGGGCATGCTGTGATGATGAAATCACATTTAAAACAGGTGTGATCCTCTCTGAAATGTGTTCAGCCTTTTCAGACAGCAAAATGTGTGGATAACATATTCTATCATATGGGGAACCATCCTTTACTTTAACTGCTTTAGAATTTGTGCTTGGTATTATTTTCAGCTAGATCGTTACTCTATTGTAGAGTTAGTTACATCCCAGAGAAAACCATGAAAAGTATACATGTATAAGCCTCCCATGCATTCAAGTCCTAGATCTTTGCACCAGAGATGTTTTAGTCCTTGTGTACACAGAGACAGCTGAGGCTTAATATGCTTTTTAGAAAGTGTGTGTATGTGTGTGTGAGAGAGAGGCAAATACTTAACCAATTTTAACTTATTGACCTAGCAAAGAATATATAGTAAGAATGAAGAGGAAAGGACTATTCAAAATATAGGGATAAATTCAAAGCAGTTCTAAGCAGTCAAAACATGAAGGCAGTTCTAAGCCATTCAGTAAGTAAAAGTACAGTTGTAATTTACTTGAGGTAGTTCCTAAGCACACTGGACATGCTTAGTCACAAATCCCTAGTGTCCAATTTATTTTAAAATCCCCATATATGTTTCACATGTTGCTATTCCCAGGGGACCCACTCAGGAAAGAGTGTATGAAATTAGAATGTGCTTGCTTCATTTTTATTTTTTAGAAAAATTAAATGAAAACAAGAAATACACTTTGCACCCGAGTGTTTCTGTTTGACATTCAATTGGACACGGCACTTCCTATTTCACTCCTTCTAGAGGATCGATTCTATTCCAAGAACCCAGCGATGGTTTCCCGCTCTCTGCAAACAGCTCAGCGCATGATCAGATCCCCGCAGGACATGAGCCAAACCATCTGGTACATGTTCATATCTACCAGTAGCCCTCTGCCCTCTGTGTATGCTTCTAGGCCTTCTTGGGGCCTCTGATTAGGCACTTTGTGTAACGGGATGCTGGACTAGATGGACCATGGGTCTAATCCAGCAGGGCTGCTCTGTTCTTCTTGTTGGCAAAAGTCCTGGGATAGTAACTGTCAAATCTCTGTGTATTGTCCTGAAAATGAAATGCCATAATCTATCAGACAGCAAAACAGAGTTTCCATTTTATCATATGTGTAGGGTTCCCAACCTCCAGGTGGGGCCTGGAGATCTCCCAAGAATTACAGCTGATCTCCAGGTGACAGAGAAAATGGCTGCTTTGGAGGATGGACTCTATGGACTCATACCCCACTGAGGTATGAGTTCCCCAAATCCTTCCCTGCCCAGGTTGTACCACCCAAATCTCCAGGAATGTCCCAACCTGGAGATGGCAACCATACAGTTATCTTCAGCTTTTATAATGGATGATAGCTTCAGAAGGAATTGGGTTGCCAGCTCTGGGTTGGAAAATTCCTGGAGATTTGGGGGTTGGGGGGTTGGGGAGGGGAGGGATCTCAGTAGGATATAAAGCCATAGAATCTATACTCCAAAGCAGCAATTTTCTGGAGATCAGTTGTAATTCCAGGAGATCTCCAGGTCCCACCTGGATAGGGTTGCCAGGTCCCTCTTTGCAAGTGCCAGGAGGTTTTTTGGGGTGGAGCCTGAGGAGTATGGGGTTTGGGGAGGGGAGGGACTTCAATGCCATAGAGTCCAATTGCCAAAGCAGCCATTTTCTCCAGGGGAACTGATCTATATCAGCTGGCGATCAGTTGTAATAGCAGGAGATTGCCAGTTAGTACCTGGAGGTTGGGAACCCTACATCTGGAGTTTGGCAACCCCCTAGAAGTAGGGTTGCCCACTCTGGGTTGGGAAATACCTGGAGATTTTGGGGGTGGGGCCTGAGGAGGGCAGGGTTTGGGGAGAGGAGGGACTTCAATGCCATGGAGTCCAATTGCCAAACTGGCATTTTCTCCAGGGGAACTGATATCTATTGGCTGGAGATCAGTTGTAATAGTGGGAGATCTCCAGCTACCACGTGGAGGTTAGCAACCCTACCTAGAAGGGAACACTACAATATGTGTTAGTGGCATGCATGAATGTATGATATTTTCTTTGCTGCGGTAAAGAGCATTTTACTTCACTGGGAAGATGCATATTGTTGTCTATTGCATCCACAGGCTGTGTTTTGAATTTGCAAGTAGTTAATGCGCACCCAAAGGACGGCCTCATGCAAACATCAATCTTCTAATATATTTATGAAGTGCAAGCCTTGATGAATCTTGTGTTTACAGGGGAAACCTTTTAAAATGACTATCTGATAAGAAAAGAGACTATTACACCTAGTATTACAACAGCTAAATGACTACATTGGCTGTATACAAGTATATTCCTGCTGTTAAGTCTATAAACTTTGCGAGTGCAGTTTAAATACATGGGGAGGGGAGAATTAAGCTGTTTGGAATGAACTGCGTTATCTTAAATTCTGGATTATTGGCACATATCTGAAAGGTCGCTTTTGTATTGAACCTTTCCACTGTGTTAGCCCATAATCAGAGCAGGCATTCTGCTTCCAGGGAAACCTGTCTAGTCCGGAGGCCTTTACAAAAACCATTGCAGTGTAGACTTTGAGCCTAAATGTTACAAAGTTCTCCTAGGGTTGCCAGGTACCCCCTCTCCTCCGGTGGGAGGTTTTTTTGGGCGAAGGTGAGGGTGAGATTGCGTGCTTGGCCACACCGACGCAATCGTGTCACTTCCGGTTTACACCCGGAAGTAACGCATCGCACTGGGAGTTTGAGTGGTAAAAGACCCGTTGTGATGCGGTGCTTCTGGGTGTAAACCAGAAGTGACATGGCGCAGTGGGCAGGCACACATGAACGTGTTGCCCGCCAACCGTCAGCTGGTTGGGGGGCAGCCAGGTGGATTGGCAGGGGTTTGCCCGCCACCACCTGGCACTTGGCAACCCTATGTTCCCCACATGTCTGCACTGGTAGGGTTGCCAGCTCTAGGTTGGGAAATACCTGGAGATTTTGGGGGCGGAGCCTGAGGAGGGCGGGGTTTGGAGAGGGGAGGGACTTCAATGCCAAAGAGTCCAATTACCAAAGCAGCCATTTTCTCCAGAGAAACTGATCTCTATCAGCTGGAGATCAGTTGTAATAGCAGGAGATCTCCAGCCACCACCTGGAGGTTGGAATTCAAAAAAATAGCACAAAAGTAGTACAACCTAACAATAAGGCAATGAGATCATTAGTGTATGCTTATAAGAAAATATATTGAGGAACAACCTCACAGGAACAACCGCAGTTGTAAGCAAATCAGACAAAAGTCCGTTGTAGACAAAGTACAAAATCGCATAAGCGTTATCAAAGTCAAGACGCAACACAAGGCGTTCACAATGTAAAAGTCCGTATACAAAAATTAATACAATAAAGCAACGGAGAGTAGACATGCACAATGGGCTTCCGGTAAAAATCCCATTTCATGAAGAATTTTTTCAAGCGTTCAGTGCTTCCGTGTGCCTAAGGTTTCTAAGGAACAAAATATATTGCTAAAATACACAAATGTAGTTGTGAAATGCACTGTCTATTCATATCATATATGCAAAGTTAAAAGCATGAAAATAGCAACATACCATTCACGGATTAGAGGAGTGTACCTCCATGATATATACGGACAGCTGGATAAGACGTCTAATGTTAAAAAGTGCTAAGCGCCATTTTAAGGCATACTCCTGTTTGGCACTTGTGGTCCCTTGTTTGACTACCACCTGGAGGTTGGCAATCCTACTGCATTGGTCCTGTAGCTGCGACATGCTTTGGGAGTTCTTTGCTTGGAACTTACTTCCTAGATGCACAGAGACCCAATTTGTATTGGGACCAAAGGTTGAGGGGGCTTAGGCTTTCTGTCCCGTGCCATTTCCCCAACCTGAACTGCGCCCAGAAAGCTGCTACTTGCCCCCACTGGGGAAATGTATGTGTAGGACATCAGTACGCATAAGTTTCCCCAGCAGGGCTAATAGTGTGTCCCAGGTGAGGGAAACGGTGTGTGGAAAAAACTGAAGCCCCTTCTCGCTGGGCACCATGGTCCCAATCCAAACTGGGCCCTCACATGACTGGCAATTAAGGTCCAAGCCTCTAAGAGATCTGTGACTGGACCAAGGTCCACAGCTGGCTTCGTGTGGAGGAGTGGGGAATCAAACCTGGTTCTCCAGATTAGAGTCCATTACTCCAAACCACCACTCTTAACCGCTACACCACACTGGCAACTGAGGGAGGGGCTGTGGCTCAGTGGTAGAGCATCTGCTTGGCATGCAGAAGGTCCCAGGTTCAATCCCTGGCATCTCCAGTTAAAGGGACTAGGCAAGTAGGTGATGTGAAAGACCTCTGTCTAAGACCCTGGAGAGCCGCTGCCAGTCTGAGTAGACAATACTGACTTTGATGGACCAAGGGTCTGATTCAGTAGAAGGCAGCTTCATGTGTTCATATGAGGGAATATTTCTCCTTGGGCAAATAGTATGAGAGGAAGAGCTAACCCCCTTATCCCCAGCCCGATAGCCCCACAGCTACTTCCAGGTTGTTTTTAAGGATCAAACAACACATTTAGAGTTCCAGTCAGAGAATTCCAGCTTCACACGTAGGTCCTTCCTCTGGCTTTTAATAGGGTTGCCAGGTCCCTCTTCACCACCAACAGGAGGTTTTTGGGGTGGAGCCTGAGGAGGGCGGGGTTTGAGGAGGGGAGGGACTCCAATACCATAGAGTCCAATTGCCAAAGGGCCATTTTCTCCAGGGGAACTGATCTCTATTGGCTGGAGATCAGTTGTAATAGCAGGAGATCTCCAGCTAGTTCCTGGAGGTTGGCTACCCTAGCTCTTAAGAGGCTGCCCTCCAGCCTCTGTCCAAGGGCTTCATGGCTCGGGGTCTCAGATACCAAATGAGTTCTTCCTTCTCAGATGGGCTACATTCTTTTTAGGAGAATAAGATCTAAGTCTCTCTCAAGCTCTTTCTCTGCATTTGCCTGATATGAAGCTCAGAAATTAATAGCCTAAGGAGAATGTGTGGGTTTTTGTGTGTGTGTGTGTGTGTATGAGTCATTCCTGGCTTTTGTCTCGATGTGAATCCCATAAAAACAATTCACTCACAGATTTAGGGAACACACTCCTAAGCAGGGGGCACTGTTCTTCTGAAAACGGAGGCAGGGATAAGCTCATTAGCAGCAAATCCAGTTTTCCCAACACTGCTCTTCGAAGGGATCAGGAGTCAACTCCAGTGGTCAAAGCAGAACTGGAATTCCAGGAGGGAAATCTTCACACACAGAGGAAATCCTTCATCTTCCTCTTAAAAAAAAATGATTTCCTAAGATAAAAGAACCATAATTGATATGTCAGACACATATAACTTATTAGTAAGTAAAGGAGTGATTCTGTGCTGGGTTATCATCGTGTTTAGGTTTTGAGAAAAAAGGCCAATTTAGAGATGTATTTGACCATTTAAAAATGCTACAAGGGCCCACAGTGTGGTGGGACTGGGCAAGTGTGATGTAGTGCTTAAGACTGGTGGACTCTAATCTGGAGAACCGGGTTTGATTTCCCCACTCCTCCACATGAAGCCAACTGGGTGGCGTTGGGCTAGTCACAGTTCTCTCCAAACTCTCTCAGCCCCACCTACCTCACAAAAAATGTCTGATGAGGGGAGGGGAGGGGAAGGTGATTGTAAGCTGGTTTGATTCTTCCTTAAGTGGTATTGAAAGTCAGCATATAAAAACCAACTCTTCTTCTTCCTTCGTTTCTCCAGTCTGAGTCTGTAGGGGGATAAAAGTGCCATCTTCAGATAAACCTCTTGATTAATCTTTTCTCAAGAGAGAAGGCTAATAAGAGCTTCCTTAATGTGCATTGTGCTTGGTCAAAGACAGAGATGCAAACACTGGTGTCATTGAGGGGGGAATTCAAATGATCCTTTCCTATGATAACTGAGCATGTGATAAGCTTATCATGCTCAAACTTGCTCCTCCGGAGGCATGCTTTGCTCACACGATAAGAAGCTGTAGCCATGATTCATAGGTTATCTTGATGGAGTGGCGAGTTGAGCTGGTGGCAGCAAGCAAAAATTCAGACCTGCACCTAGTGAAGTACCACCAAATGCATGAGTGGATGGTTGGAGTCGGAGATAAGTAGGTCAGCCAGTTGTAGTATTGCTGGGGGAAAACAAGAGAAGCAGGAGGATTTCAAACCCAATCCATCAAATCAAAGTGATTTTAATTGATATGTGTCCCAGTTACCAGAGGAGAGTGGGCCATGTTTGAATTCTGCTTTCACTGAGTTGAAATGTGAGCAGTGATGTGCATTTTTGTTCCCATTTTTGTATTCAATTGTCTTTAAACCGCTTTATTCACTTTTATTATATTGATTATTATTCCTATTTGTTTTGGATACCCTAGCAAAATCTAATCTGTAGAACCGGGTTCAATTCCCCACTCCTCCACATGAAGCCTGCTGGGTGACCTCAGGCCAGTCACAGTTCTCTCAGAACTCTCTCAGCGCATCCAAAGTCAGGCAATGGCAAACAACCTCTGAACATCTCTTTCCTTGAAAACCCTATGGGGTTGCCATAAATCAGCTGTGACTTGACATTGGGAAATGAACTTACATCCCTTGTCTGTTGCAAGATCTGTTTGACTTTGATGATTGGAAAACCCCTTGTCGGTTTTATGGTATCTCCTGCTCTCCTACTCTTTATCCCTCCCTCTGACTTCCTTAAACTCTCCAAACCAGCCTGCCATTTGTGGTGTCCCCCGCCCCCCACATTTTTACTATTTACCTGATAGGTAAGGAACAGGGTTTTGGGGATTATTTGTTTTTCATTAAATTGGAACAAAAGGTTATCCCTAGAAGCTAATAGATATAAAACAAACCAATGTGAATTTCGCAAATGGAGAACAGCATAAGATAATAATGATCTAACATGATTTTTTTGGCCATGTAATGAGCCGCCAATGTTACACAGTAGCACCAAAGGCCAGTGCTACTTGAAGTGGAAAAAATAACAGCTAATCTAATCTACCAATTGACTAAATAATCACATGATACAGCTTTCTTCAGACTGTACCACATTAGACTGCAAAGGGGGATTGCATTTTTTAAATGCTCCTCTGTTTATCAATTTTAGTAATTTTGTAAGTAGGGTTGCTAGCTCCAGGTTGGGAATTACCTGGAGATTTTTGGGTAGAGCTGAGGAGGGCGGGGTTTGGAGATGGGAAGGACTTCAATGCTAGGGTTGCCAGGTCCCTCTCTGCCACCAGCAGGAGGTTTTGGGTGCGGAGCCTTTGGAGGGTGGGGTTTGGGGAGGGGAGTCCAACTGCCAAAGCGGCCATTTTCTCCAGGTGAAGTGATCTCTATCCGCTGGAGATCAGTTGTAATAGCAAGAGATCTCCAGCTAGAACCTGGAGGTAGCATTCCTACTCTGTGTTCATACACACCATTTTTATGGGATCATAGTCTGTAAGTAAAAAGGTAAAGGTCCCCATGGGGTGATGTCACATCCCAACATTTCCTAGGCAGACTTTGTTTGCGGGGTGGTTTGCCAATACCTTCCCCAGTCATCTTCCCTTTACCCCCTGCAAGCTGGGTCCTCATTTTACCGACCTTGGAAGGATGGAAGGCTGAGTCAACCTTGAGCCGGCTACCTGAAAACCAACTTTCGTTGGGATCGAACTCAGGTCGTGAGCAGAGCTTGGACTGCAGTACTGCAGTTGACCACTCTGCGCCATGGGGCTCCTTCATAGTATGTACTGGTGAATTATTTCGCCATTGTTGCTGTGTTCTTTTCTTTATTTAACCCTACCTTGACTTATCCCCTCCTGTGCAAACTGAAAATGTCTCCCCCCCCCCCGCCACACACACACACTATTGTTAGCTAGCAAGAGAGAATGAATGCCCCCAGGGCAACTTGGATTAGCATTTTAAAAACACAGGTTGAGAAGATCTCATTGTGGATCTCCAAGCGGTTTATCAGTTTTTAACCCCAGTAAGCATGAAGACAAATTGCCCTAGCAGTGAAAGAGACAAAATCAGAGCTAGGAATAATTAGGTCAACAATAGCTGAGCAAGGACTGCTGTTGCATTTTATAATAAAGCAAATCCAAAAGATTTCTTTCTTTCTTTCTTTCTTTCTTTCTTTCTTTCTTTCTTTCTTTCTTTCTTTCTTTCTTTCTTTCTTTCTTTCTTTCTTCCTTCCTTCCTTCCTTCCTTCCTTCCTTCCTTCCTTCCTTCCATCCATCCATCCATCCATCCATCCCAATTTGGAGCTTCAAATACATTAACGTCATAGTATCATAGAGTTGAAATGTCTAAAACAGCTTCCCTTGCAAGAGCATCTATTTGATTTATTTAAAGGAAGACATTTGGACACCCCTGAATGTCTTTTGCATGTGTTTTCTCACCTGACATCCAAGGGAGCTTTATGCCCAAGTATTCATCAACACCAGTTTTATTGCGGCAAGATAGGGTTGCCAACCTCCAGGTAGAGATCTGGAGATCTCCTGCTATTACAATAGATCTCCAGTCGATAGAGATCAGTTCCCCTGGAGAAAATGAACACTTTGCCAATTGGACTCTATGGCATTGAAGTCCCTCCCCCCCCCCAAACCCCACCCTCCTCAGGCTCCGGCCCAAAAACCTCCCACCGGTGGTGAAGAGGGACCTGGCAACCCTAGCTGTCTCTCCTGAAATCTTAAGAATTGCAAATAAATGACCAACACTGACCTTCTCCCTGCCCTTTACTTAGGGTTGCCAGGTCCTTCTTTGCCACTGGAGAAAGGTTTTTGGGGTGGAGCCTGCGGAAGTTGGCAACCCTACCTTTACTGTAACCAGGGCAGGTGCCAGTCATTTTTGCGCCCTAGTAGGCAAGGCTAACTACTTGTGCCCCCCATTGCTAACCAATTTCCAAAAACAGATGTCTTGTAGAAAAATAAAAGCACAAAACATTTTATAAGACATCATAATTAATTATATTCCATAGCACTGTTGTGGTACCTACCTTAAAATAAAAAAAAAAAACATAAATTGTTAGTTGCATTTCCCCCCCCAAGAAACTAATCGGTTTAAAGCTGAGCCCCTCAGGCCAGTTCTGCGCCCCTCTGTGCCCTAGGCGACTGCCTAGTTCGCCTAATGGTAGTACCGGCCCTGACTGTAACATATGCATTTGGTAGCACAGTATCGAAAACATCAATTAAACCCACCCCAGAACACAGCGCAATCAATGCCTCTGGGTCATTTTGCGTTTCGCAGACCCGCAGAGTATTTAGCAGAACAGGAATCTATGCAACTTAATTATGTTTCTCTAAAATTTGTGTTATCCACGGATGAAACAAGCCCAGAATGTCGGGCCATTAAGAGGCTTTGCACTTTGTACTACCGTCTGCAGATACACATCGAAAATGATGTAAAACGGCTCAGTTACGATGCAAATAGAACTCATGATAGAAATGCAAGCTGCTCTTCTCAGAGTTTTCCATCCACAACAATGTACTTAGCATTTGCATAGAGCTATTCTCTGGACACTTCGGCTATTAATACAGTTTGGTGATGGATTCGATCTTACTGGCCATATTCTCCTCTGCATTTTATGGTTTGTCAATTATTTCTCTGTCGGGAAGTAAAGCACTTCCGATGAAAACAAGACACAGGCCCAGTGAGAGGCTAGACTAGGGTTTCCATCCTCCAGGTACTAGCTGGAGATCTCCTGCTATTACAACTGATCTCCAGCTGATAGAGATCAGTTCACCTGGAGAAAATGGCCGCTTTGGCAGTTGGACTCTGTGGCACTTGTCCCTCCCCTCCCCAAACCCTGCCCTCCTCAGGTGATTGTAAGACGGTTTGATTCTTCCTTAAGTGGTAGAGAAAGTTGGCATATAAAAGCCAACTCTTCTTCTTCTTGTTCTTCTTGTTCTTGTTGTTGTTGTTCTTCATCTTCTTCTTTTTCTTCTTCTTCTTCTTCTTCACACCTCCTGACTGGGATATGACTCAGAAATCTCCATTCCAATTTCAACTTGTATCTGATGAAGGGAGCCTTGACTCTTGAAAGCGTAGATTCAAAAAAAATCAGGTTGGTCTCCATGCCCATTTCAATGGGATCCCAGATATGAACAAAGTCCTGGCCTCTGGCTGAAAGTGCCAGACTGCGGCAGGGGCAGAGAACTTGACAAAGTTGTAGAAACTTCAGCTTCTTTTCCCCCACCCAACTTTCTTCCAGGAGATGCAAGGAAAAATAGAAATTGGATGAGCGCAGAAACATTGAGCGTAGGGTAGCCAGGTCCCTCTTCACCAGCGGTGGGAAGCTTTTGGGTGGAGCCTGAGGAGGGTGAGGTTTGAAGAGGGGAGGGGCTTTGATGCCATAGAGTCCAATTGCCAAAGCAGCCATTTTCTCCAGGCGAACTGATCTCTATCAACTGGACATCAGTTGTAATAGCAGGAGATCTCCAACTAGTTCCTGGGGATTGCCAACCGTAATTGCACATGAAGCCAGCTGGGTGACCTTGGGCTAGTCATAGTTCTCTCTGAACTCTGCCAGCCCCACCTACCTCACAAGGTGTCTGTTGTGGGGAGAGGAAAGGAAAGAGTTTGTAAGCTGGTTTGATTCTCCTTAAAAGGTAGAGAAAGTCTGCATATAAAAACCAACTCTTCTTCTACTACTACTTGTAAAGAAGCTTTCAGCTCAGAAGGTGGGACATTTTTTAAACTGCGGGGGTTTTTAGCTGCCGAAAGTACCGAAGAAACGAGGCCAAAAGCATTGGTGCATTTCGACAACGAACCCATGCTTTCCCTCGATTGCTCACTCACTTAACCAAAAGTAATCGCTGCATCGCGGCAATGTTCCCAAAGAACTTCCTGACGTGGGCTTCAAGGTCTCGTTCAATGAAATGGAGACTCCTTATTACATGGTCCATTGTTTTTATAGCCCAGGCTACGAACGACCACATAAAATACTTTGGCTGCGGTAGCCAAGTACTGAGTCCCCCTCCTCTGTCAGCTCCCATGTGACACTTCCCTTGGAGGTTTCCAGCAATGCAGAGGAGGGCAGATGCCAGTTCACCCTTGCACTTTGTTCACTTTCACTAAAGTTTTGTTTTGCATTATAGAATATTGGTACTTATCCTTTTTGAACCTCCAGGTACTAGCTGGAGATCTCCTGCTATTACAACCAATCTCCAGCCAATAGAGATCAGTTTCCCTGGAGAAAATGGCTGTTTTGGCAATTGGACTCTATGGCATTGAAGTCCCTCCCCTCCCCAAACCCCGCCCTCCTCAGGCTCCGCCCTCAAAACCTCCTGCCGGTGGCGAAGAGGGACCTGGCAACCCTACAGGTAGGGTTGCCAGGTCCCTCATCGCCACCAGCGGGAGGTTTTTGGGACTGATCCTGAGGAGGGCGGGGTTTGGGGAGGGGAGGGATTTCAAGGCCATAGTCCGATGGCCAAAGTGGCCATTTTCTCCAGGTGAACTGATCTCTATTGGCTGGAGATCCCCTGTAATAGCAGGAGAGCTCCAGCTATTACCTGGAGGTTGGTAACCCTAGTAATGGGGTTGGAAAGGCTGTTGAGAACTAAAATAATGGTCCATAGAGATGCAGTGTGAGTGTCCTGTTTCCTAATCAACACAATGGGGCTGGGTTCTTTTATGAAGAAATAAAATGGCTGCTGTCTCCTTAATATTACTATGGCCTTAGGGAGAAGTGTTGGGGCTGACCCATCTAGTCCAGCGTTTTGTTTCCAACAGTGGGTGGACAAATGTCTCTGGGAAACCCATCAAAATCATAACCCTCCCTGGGATATAAATATAGGCTTATATCATTACCTAATAATGATAGATAAGTAGTACTATGTATTATTTAGATATATCGGCTAACAGGTTTAACAAACATTTAGCCATTCTCTTACTTTTTTGATATTTCATGGAGCTCAGAGCAAGTGACAGGCTTGTGATAATCCCATGAGCATCATGGGAGAGTGGGGATTTGAACCCTTCCACTCTTTAAGAACTACAGGGGCTGTGGCTCAGTTTGTAGAGCATCTGCTCGGCATGCAGAAAGTCCCAGGTTCAATCCCCGGCATCTCCAGTTAAAGGGACTAGACAAGTAGGTGATGTTAAAGATCTGGAGAGCTGCTGCTGGTCTGAGTAGACAATACTGACTTTGATGGACTAAAGGTCTTATTCAGTATAAGGCAGCTTCATGTGTTAATGTGTCTTCATGTTCATATGTTCACCAGATTGGACCGAAAGTTGCTTCCTAACCCCAAGTGGCTATGGGCATTACCCTGGGCATGTCAGAGAGGGCCACAAGAGCCAAACACTGGTGCAGCCCTTCCTGCCCTCCCTCTTACGACCTGCCTAAGTTCACAGAATCAGCATTGCTGATCTAGCCTCTGCTTAAGAATACACAGGGAATCATAAAATATGATAAATTAATGGATGCTGTCATTTCCCTTAGCTTCTTCAATATTCAATCTTTCCTTATAGCCTGTTTAACCCTGCCTAATTTCTCAAACTGGAATTCAGAGTGAAGTCAATCAACGCTGTAGATCAAGATGTAGCCACTAATATTAACCGTCCAGAACCATTATATCTCCCCACATAGTAATGGAGAGAGGCACTCTGAGAGCATGAGGTAATGCCTCCCAACACAGTGAGCTGGTGATCTGTCTTGAAAGGTCTTTTTGTTCTTTTGAGGGTAGCAGAGTAAGGTTGCCAGCTCCGGGTTGGGAAGTACCTGGAGATTTTTGGGGCAGAGTCTGAGGAGGACAGGGTTTGGGGAGGGGAGGGACTTCAATGCCATAGAGTCCAATTGCCATTTTCTCCAGGTGAACTGATCTCAATCTGCTGGAGATCTCCAGCTAGTACCTGGAGGTTGGAGGAGAAAATAGGCACCACTGTACTAGTATCAAAGGATAAGAAATTCAGTACAGGAGCGAAGAATACTTATAAGTGCATATAAGTACCTGGAGGTTGGCAACCCTATAGCAGAGGTGGACAGCCAATGTTATATTTCAGAGATGCCAAACATCTCTGTTGCCATGACAGATGTGGGTCCTCAGATCAACCTGGAACAGGTCGGGTTTTCTGACATGAAAGTTCTTCCTCTTTGGCCAAGACATATGCTTTCGCTAGACCAGGGCCATATGATATGTAGGCCAAGGGATAGTCAAAAGCAGGATACCTATAGCAAGTTGTCTCCATGCTTGCCACAATATCTAGGAGTACTTGCCTTGTACTGCAAGGCTTTGGATATTGGGGGTAGCAGTCATGGGGCAGAATGTTCTTGGGCAGAATGTTCTTGGTTCGCCCCTCCCCTATCTCACAATATTTTAATCCGAGACTGGATTGTCAAATGCATGACGCTGTCTGTCCCACTATACATCCAAAGCAAGTAGCTGCTGGAGGCTCCCCATGTGTTTGAGTCACCCATATAATGTAGGATAGTAGGGGAGTGACCGCCGAGTCATCGCCCAAGGATTGGCTGAGGGGTTATCCAGTCAAAGGCCAATTCTCCCCTTTTTTTTCTTGGGACACCAGTGTCCCGGTATACCATCATCTCAACCTTTCAAGCGAAAAAAAAGGCGGGAGCATTGATCAGTCCTCCCCACTCAAGCCCTCCTGTTGTTACAAAGCCCTGTTATGCGTGACCGATAGAAAACGCTGGGGTTGTGGGGATTGGCAGAAAATGGTGGGAAAGGGGGCAATTGCTCGCAGAGAAAAGGGGGCGGGATGGGGAAGACCAGCAAGGGGTGTGTCCTTGAATGAAAGGAGGTTAGTAGCGGGCTAGTCGTGTGATTACACGCACGCCGGTGTTCCAGTAATGCAGTGAAATAAATTAAAGTAGTGGTATAACACCGAAAAAATCGCTATAAAACAGGAATTGTATAACCCATTTGAAATTCGCGCCTAAGGGAGGTCCGATGCACAGACCACGGACGATCATACGTTTAGACCACGGGAATTCGCTGCTTTGGGGGCACAAAGGCAAGACAAATTGGCCATGTGTTAATCCCCATGGACGTGAAGTAGGGAAGAAAACTCTCAGCAGGATGATGGTGTGTCTTGCGATAAGTACTCTTTGGTTAATCTTAACTATTAATTACTGCATACTCCTCTAGTATTCTAAGATGTGGTGACTGTTCACACCGTCTTTTAGGGTTGGGGTTTTTTTTGTTTAATTTCTTTGCTATCTTTTTAGATACAGGTGGAGGGGGAGCAGATGCAAGCTGTGAAGGGTAGGGTGGCCAAGAGGGACCTGGCAGCTCTATGGCTGGAGATCTCTCGCTATTACAACGGATCTCCAGCCGATAGAGATCAGTTCCCCTGGAGAAAATGGCCGCTTTGGCAATTGGACTCTATGGCATTGAAGTCTCTCTCCTCCCCAAACCCCGCCATCCTCAGGCTCCACCCCAAAAACCTCCTGCCAGTGGTGAAGAGGGACCTGGCAACCCTGTATAAGAGATGTAACTAGCAGATACACCCAAGCAGCACCAATCTACAAACCTGTTCTTTAATGGGGAGTGCAGCTTCATCTAAAACAAGTTCCCCATCACCTCCCTGATCAGTGGAGCCTCTCACCAGCAGCACTTCCATTTTGTCTGGCAGAACTTCAGTCGACTGCCTTTATCGAGCTCATTACAAATTCTGGATACCTAATTATGCGGCCAGTTCTGGACTTGAAGCAAAGGAGAAACAGGATTGCAGGGTGTTTTAGATGTACAAGCAAAAGAGGGCTCTTTCATCCGTGCAATTTGTTAGCTGCAAAGTCAGGCTTCAGCTTGCCAAGAGCAACAAAACAAACACAAAAACCTGGTCCAAACAGTGCTGTAAAAATCAGAGAAGTGTTTGCCGTTGGGTGGGGGGGATGGGCCCTTTAACTTACTGGGAGACTTCCTGACATGTAGGGTTGACATCCTCCCTGCGGTAGCTGGAGATCTCTTGCTATTACATCTCGGGAGCTGTGCACTTAGGGATGCCAACCTCCAGGTACTAGCTGGAGATCTCCTGCTATTACAACTGATCTCCAGCCTTTAGAGGTCAGTTCTCCTGGAGAAAATGGCCACTTTGGCAATTGGACTCCGTGGCATTGAAGTCCCTCCCCTCCCCAAACCATGCCTTCCTCAGGCTCCACCCCCCAATCTCCAGGTATTTCCCAACCCAGAGCTGTCAACCCTACTGATAACCCACTTCCATGGAAGACTGGCCACTGGTGCGCAGAAGCTAGCCCAGCAGTTCTGGCAGTGCCACAAGGGGTTGCTCAGCTTGGACTTGAGCTTGCTGCCAATCAGGTCTAAGCCAAGGAAGCTCTGCATCACTGCCACCACCAGTGAAGAAGAAGGAGGAGGAGGAGGAGGAGGAGAAAGAGAAAGAGAAAGAGAAGGAGAAGGAGAAGGAGAAGGAGAAGAAGGAGAGGGAGAAGGAGAAGAAGCAGAAGAAGCAGAAGCAGAAGAAGAGTTGGTTTTTATATGCCAACTTTCTCTACCAGCGAAGGGAGAATAAAACCGACTTACAATCCCCTTCCCCTCCCCACAACAGACCCTTTGTAAAGTAGGTGAGGCTGAGAGAGTTTGGAGAGAACTGTGACTAGTCCAAGGTCTCCCAGCTGGCTTCATGTGGAGGAGTGGGGAAACCAACCTGGTTCACCAGATTAGCCTCCGCAGCTCATGTGGAGGAGTGGGGATTCAAACCCGGTTCTCCAGATCAGAGTCCACCTCTCCAAACCACCGCTCTTAACCACTACACCACACTGGCTTAGCTTCCTGTTGGGTTGTTTTAATAGCCCAGTCTGTCCCTGATTTCCAGCCTCACTCAGGTGATTCTAATGTTGACTTCAGCTCTTCAGAGGTTATGGAAGCAAATACCCAATGCTACGTCCAGCTACGAGATACAGAACACCAAGTTGGTGGACTGTAAGTCCAGTGAATATTGCCTCTTCCTGATACAACAAAGACTTCTGCTACTAGGGTTGCCAGCTCTGGGTTGGGAAATACCTGGAGACTTTGGGGTGGAGCCTGAGGAGGGGCTTGGAGAGTGGAGGTGCTTCAATGGGGCATAATGCCATAGTCTAACCTTCCAAAGTGGCCATTTTCCCTGGGAAAACTGATCTCTGTCACCTGAAGATCACTTGTCACTCCATGAGATCTCCAGCCACCACCTGGAGTTTGGCAATCCTTATAGTTGATGCCATGGACAATATTTCTCAGCCTATCGTTGTACTAGACTTGGTTGTACCAGACGTATAACCACCCAACAATTTCTGAAATTGAAGAGGCACCTCAAAGATTCTCAAATGCTTTCAGAATATTTGATGTTATCCTGCTAGAGAGTGTTGTCCCACTTTTGGGAGCATTGGTGGAGTTGAGTGGATCATAGGAGCAGAGGAAGGCTGGTACTTCTTAGTAGGGTTGCCATCCTACTGATCTCCTGCTATTACAACAGATCTCCAGCTGACAGAGATCAGTTCCCCTGGAGAAAATGGCCGCTTTGGCAATTGGACTCTATGGCATTGAAGACCCTCCCCTCCCCAAACCCCACCCTCCTCAGGCTCCACCCCCAAAACCTCCTGCTGGTGGCAAAGAAGGGCCTGGCAACCCTTCTTCTTAGTAGCATTCAACATAGCTATTAGATATTTCCTTTTTGAATGATTATTAGATGTTGGCTAGCCCGAGCTTTATATTCAAGTCAATAAATTAGCGTTCCTTTCAGGCTGCCCGGGTTGCCAACATTGAGAGATCTAGAAACAGCTTGAATCCTGTTTATTTTAATGTTTTCACCCCTTATCCCCTCTCTCGCATAACATTTTCATTCTTTCCCCCCCCCCCCCCCGCTTTTAGCTCTGTCACTCCTTTCTCAGTTATTATTCAGCTTTTAGAAAATGAGGACTCCGTGAGCCTTTTGTTCTCTGCTCCTTACACGTCTTGTCTGTAATTTAGATAATTTCTCATGCTTGGCTTCATTATGGCCCAGTTGTGTACTCTTACCTTTTTTCAACCCACCCCCAGCAAGACTGAATGAGAGAATAAAGCATTCTCTTCACCCTAATTTTTTAAGAATGGAGCTTGGGTATTTATTGAATCGCTTTTTTAAACAAATCCTCAGTTTTGCAGAGCGGAAAACCTAAACGCAAGGTTAACATTTATTATAATGATTACAGGATTTCCAAATGGATTGCATCTGTAAAAGCAGCATGCTAGGAATAATCTCCAAAAGACAGGACAGACTCACTCATGCAATTCCATCTCTTAAGAAGTGCAGGAAGATCTCAGGGCTCAAGTTTCAAGTGAACACACGAGCTGCTTCCTACTGAGTCAAACCATGAGTCGATATCAAGGTCAGCAATTGTCTATGCGAACTGGCAGAGGTTCTCCAGGATCTCAAGCAGAGGTCTTTCCCATCACCTGCTACCCGAGCCATTTAACTGAGGATGCCAGGGAATGAAACAGGGACCTTCTTCATGCAAAGCGGGTACTCAACCATGGAGCTACAGCTAGGGTTGCCAGGCCTGGTGGGGGCGGAGAATCATAGAGTTAGAAGGGGCCATAGAGGCCATCTAGCCCAACCCCCTGTTTAATGCAGGATCAACCTCACCCCACTCACCCCAAAACCCTGTGGTTTCCATAGAGTTTTGGGGGAGAATGCTAGTGGAAACCACTTGCCTTCCTCTGCGTAGCAACCCCCATCTTCCTTAGTCATCTCCCATCCAAGTATGGACCATGGCCAACCCTGCGTAGCTTCTGAGCTCTGAGAGATCAGGCCAGGCTGGACTATTTGTGTGGCTACCACCTCTGTAGCCAGTGTGGTGTAGTGGTTAGGAGTGGTGGACATTAATCTGGAGAACCAGGTTTGATTCCCCACTCCTCCACATGAGCGGCGGAGACTAATCTGGTGAACCAGGTTGATTTCCCCACTCCTACACATGAAGCCAGCTGAGTGACCTTAGGCTAGTCACTGCTCTCTTATAGCTCTCTCTGCCCCACCTACCTCACAGAGTGTCTGTTGTGGGGAGAGGAAGGGAAGGAGATTGTAAGCCGGTTTGATTCTTCTTAAAAGGTAGAGAAAGTTGGCATATAAAAACCAACTCTTCTTCTTCTTCTTCTTCTTCTTCTTGTCCCATTCATAACTCTTTTGTACCCTTGGCTTCCCTCTGCCATTTTCCTTCTTCCCACATATCAAAGCAAATCTGGTAATTAGAGGCCCACTGACTGCTCTGGGATATGGAAGATCCATTTTAGTTATCCCGGCAAGTCAGCCTTAACCCCCCCCCCCCGCCAACCTTGCTTAATTCTTTTTTTAAAAGTCACCTAAGCTAGCAGCCTTGAATTCCATCGGTTAATTATGCATTGGTGGTCTGATAATAAAGAAGAAAAATTGCTTCTGAGTAGGGGG
The DNA here is from genome assembly GCF_029931775.1 of Euleptes europaea. Taxonomy (NCBI): domain Eukaryota; kingdom Metazoa; phylum Chordata; class Lepidosauria; order Squamata; family Sphaerodactylidae; genus Euleptes; species Euleptes europaea. The sequence continues at coordinate 110,950,144 of NC_079315.1, read as the reverse complement.
GGAAAGATTGGTTATTTGGAGCAGTTGCGAGCCTGTGAATCAATTATTTTCTCCAGAAGTTCTTACTCCACTGAAGAGGAAGCTTGAGAAAACAAGCGGTAGGATTGCTTTGTCAATAAAGAGCGAGAGGAGGTAACACACATTAGCAGTAGGCTTATTATATTATTTCTTTTGTGCTTTCTCCCATTCCGCAATCTATTTATTTCAGCACTTTACGCCTGGGGTTTTTTTTTTTATTAGTTGTTAGCACCGCTGGCGGGAGAGAGGGTTTTTTATTTAAATTTTAAAAATCTGTCTAATAGCATCTGGCATCCATGTGGGGCTATTTGCAGATTGATGGTTTGCTCTGTTGCATGCTGACTTCTAAATCTCGGCAGGGTCCCGGGATTTCTCCCCCCTTCCTCTGTCTGTTCCTCTCACTTTCTCTTTGTGTTTTGTTTTAATCAGGCTCCGCCGTTGCTTCTGTTCCCAGCGATTCATCATTGGCTGCGCGTCTGCACGGGGTAGCTTTTCTGTCCTAGTGAATGAAGAGCAGCAGCACATTACTTCTTGCAAACCGTTTTCCTGAAAAGGGTAATGAGCGAGCTGGCGAGCTTTTCAGGGGAGAGTTCATGGGCAGGAGGGTGCTGAGCCATCTCTCCAATTGCTGACAGTCACTGCAGGATTCCCAGGAGGGCCAAATAGGGTCAAACGACACCCCTGGGGACTATTTCGGGTCAGGAAACCAGCAGGGGCCAAAGGCAGAAGCTCCACCTCCGTGCATGACATAATCCTGATCTAAATCAGGCACCCCATTCATGTCTGTTACTGTTTGGGGACCCCTGACCTAACCTGTGCAAATCACCATAGTAGTAGTAGAAGAAGAAGAGTTGGTTTTTATATGCCGACTTTTTCTACCACTTAAGGAAAAATCAAACTGGCTTACAATAACCTTCCCTTCCCTCCCCACAACAGACAAACTGTGAGGTAGGTGGGGTTGAGAGAGTGTGACTAGCCCAAGGGCACTCAGCTGGCTTCATGTGTAGGAGTGGGGAAACAAATCCAGTTCACCAGATTAGCCTCCGCCACTCATGTGGAGGAGTGGGGAATAAAACACGGTTCTCCAGATCAGAGTCCACCGCTCAAACCACCTTTCTTAATTACTACACCATGCTGGTTTATCCGCAGCAGAGGATATTGTAGCAAACAGCAAGGGAGAAGAGGAGGAGGAGGAGGAGGAGGAGGAGGAGGAGAAGTTTTTATACCTTGATTTTCTATACTTTTAAGGAGTCTCAAACCGGCTGACAGTCACCTTCCCTTCCTCTCCCCACAACAGACACCCTGTGAGTTAGGTGGGGCTGAGAGAATTCAGAGAGAACTGTGACTAACCCAAGGTCACCCAGCTGGCTTCATGTGTAAGAGTGGGGTATAGGGTTGTGCAAATTTCAGGTTCGGGTTTATTGGGCCTGATTTTTTTGGGTAAACCCGAAATAAGCCGAATACCCATATCGGTAAATATGGGTATTTGGCTTATTTTTGGGTTTACCCAAAAAAATTGGGCCCATTATAATCTATAGAAAATTCTTTTCGAAGCTCCTGTGCGGGGGTTTTTGGAGGAAGAGTTCCCAAATTTTCAGGGTAGCTTCAAGGGATTCCTTGCCTGAACCCCAAAGTTTGGTGAAGATTGGGTTGGGGGTCCAATTTTATGGGGTCCGGAAGGGGTCGCCCCCCCTCCTTCAGCTGAAAACCCTAGGATAGCTCTATTTGGTTTCACAACCATGGCAGTGACCTATTTCCTGTTCTGCATTTCCCAGGTGAGATTACTCTCCCTGCCTTCCTATAGAATGAACACAGAACAAATGAAAGTGCACATTTATTTTGCCAAGAACGACACAGCTTTCTGATACGGAAAACAATATCCACTTAGGAAATTGTCCCTTTTGAGCTGTCTTTGAGTGGCTCCTCTGCAAAGAATGGTTTAACATTTTCACGGAGAAATCTTTGCTTGGCATGTTTATGGCATCTTTATTTGCACACATTCTCAAGGTCAGCTCTTCAGTGTGAAAGGCACTTCCCATGCTGGTGCATTGGACAGCTGAGAATAGGATGCCTGGCCCATGTGTTACCATTCTGCCTCTGCAAAGCACAGCTGTATTTCTTGACTGGGCCCATATGGACGTTATAAAGACAGCGCCAACTGTTCTTCCCCCTCTCCGATAGTTCAAGCACCAGCATTTGGATGCAAGTTGTGATTTTATAGACCCCGACGAAATCACATGGCAAACTGTGCTTCAGCCTGCCAGCTCTGAGCTGATGCTATTCTTAAATAAAAAACAAAACATTGCAAGCCAGAAGCAGATCTGACAGCTGTTCGCATGATGTTTACTGCATGGCGTTGGGGACCAAGGGTATTTGCATGATATAATTTGTACACATCCAAAGGAGGAAAGCGTGCCTGACAAACAGCATGTGTTTTATACCAGTGGCGTGTTCCGTCAATCTCAGCTGAGGATGCAAGAATTTTGCATTAGAAGGAGGAGGAGAAGGAGGAGTTGGTTTTTATAACGTGATTTTGGTTGTTTATACATGGGAATTTTATCTGAGGTTCGCTGCTCGCTGGACCCACACTTTCCTGTTGGGAATCTATGCACCAGCAGTCTCCAAGCTCAAATTAAGTCCCTGCCCCTTTAAAAGCTACTCTGTAACTGCCTTACTTTGCAGAGCTTACTGTGAGAGAAAATCCCCCCCAATAAAACCCAACTGCTGCATAAAAAAGCATTTTAAGAACATAAAACAAAAAATGGAGCAATCTGAAAAGGGGGGGGATCCAAGCCTTCTGCTCAGAAAGAGCTCCCAGGAATCAGGAAGTATTTGAATTTCCACCACTTTACAGGCTGCTTTGTAATTGGCTGTGAGAGAAACCAAGCTTTCATGTCCCGCGCTTTGCCTTATGCCCAGGGATTTCACCCAGACTGAGCTCAGGGGAGAGGGAAGAATCGGGTTAACAGAGGAACAGGAAGTCCTGGGATTTGTGAGGGCTGGCAGCAAGGTCATCTCTAATGGAGGGAAAACTCATGCATAACTCCAAGGAACAACGGAGACAGACCAGAGGCAAACGTGAGTGAAAGTACCCATGTATAAATGACCTTTCTCTACCTTTAAGGACTCTCAAGCCAGCTTACAATTGCCTTCCTTTCCTCTCCCCACAGCAGACACCTTGTGAGGTGGTGGGGCTGAGAGAGTTGGGGGAGAATTGTGACTAGCGCAAGGTCACCCAGCAAGCTTCATGTGGAGGAGTGGGGAAACCAACCTGGTTCGCCAGATTGGAGACCGCCGCTCATGTGAGGAGTGGGAAATCAAACCCGGCATTCCAGATTAGTCCACCGCTCCTAACCACTACACCATGCTGGCTCTCTAGGTTATATCTAGAATGGCAAAGTCTGTATCCTGAGAGGGTTAGCTTCCCTCCCTACATACCCCTGATTCTTAATTAATTGGGTGGGGAATTTAAAAAAGATATGCGCAAGATTTCTAAAAAAATAAAAATGTTTATTGGATCAAGTGTGCATTAGTTTCTTGTTTCTTTAATGAGTGTCAGAATAATACTGGACCTTTCCATATCCTACATCTCTCCTGGCATAAGATGGATCCCTTCAGTACCCTCCTTTTCTTTACTGGGTGTGGGGTAGGAAAGTCTTGGATGTTCATACATGAGTGCACTGTATCAGGCTTCCTGGGTTTTATGAGAGTTGTATTTCTTGTGATGTCCATTCACATCAGACAACCTGATACATGATCCTATGTTACTTTTCCACCCCCATTACCTATGTGCAGTCATGATTCAACATACACATGAACACATGAAACTGTCTGATACTGAGTCAGTCTCTTGATCTAATAAAGTCACTATTGGGCGAAAACGCATGGTCATTTTAACCTCCTTTATTCCCTGTTTCAGCCAGGATTCAGCCAGGATCGAATGCACGTTCAGCGAAACGCATGTGTTCGATCCTGGCTGAATCCTGGCTGAAACAGGGAATAAAGGAGGCTAAAGCCACCATGCATTTTCGCCCATTGTCTACTCTGTCTGATTGGCAGCAGATGGAGGTCTTTCACCTCACTTACCACCTGAATCTTTTAACTAAAGATGCCAGAGTTTGAACCTGGTTCCTTCTGTATGCAAAATAGATGATCTACCAATGAGCCACAGCCCAAATCCTAAAATGACCAGATCCAGAAAAGAAGTCCAGAAATGCTGGTTTGCTGGCAACTTTCTTTAGCTCATGTTAGGGTGAGCTTGCACTCGCGACTCTGTTTTAGATACGTTACCCCAGGTATACAAGAAAGAGTAGTGTCAGACATATAGAGGATGGTGCCGAGTTGTTTTCTGTTGCCCCAGAAGGTCGGACCAGAAACAACAGGTTGAAATTAAATCAAAAGAGTTTCCATCTAGACATTAGGAAGAACTTTCTAAAAGTCAGAGGGGTTCCTCAGTGGAACAGGCTTCCTTGGGAGGTGGTGAGCTCTCCTTCGCTGGACGTTTTAAAAGAAGAGGTTAGATGGCCATCTGTCAGCAGTGTTGATTCTATGACCTTAAGCAGATGATGGCCATCTTCTGGGCATGGAGTAGGGGATCACTGGGGGTGTGGGGGGGGGGAGGTAGTTGTGAATTTCCTGCATTGTGCAGGGGGTTGGACTAGATGACCATGGTGGTCCCTTCCAACTCTATGATTCTATGAGTAGTGTCAGACTGCTTTGACATTATTCTTAGAGTGCATTTCTGAGGGGGGGGGGACTCCATAGGAGCCAGCATGACTCCACGCTGGCGTAGGTGCCACCGATGGCACCTATGCCGGAGTGGGATCAAACATGCCAGTGTTCAGGAGCCATGGAGCTCTGCTAGCCTTCACCTCCATCACAGCCACAATGCCAGGGATTTCCCAGAAGAGAAAGCCTGTGTTGGTGTTGGGGGGGACGTTTCTGGAGAGATCCAAGGGGCGGAGCTGATGTTAGTCAGCTTCCTAACCCCTTTTGGCCTGGAAACGCCCCCTTGAGTAGCGGCAGGGCTGCACCACCTTTTTTGTGGCACAGCCTCATTGTTTGCTATGGGGCATTTTCCCCTTTTTTCATTTTTTACATTTCAAAAAGGCTTTTTTCCCCCCTCCATGGCGGCCAGGAAGCCTCTGCGGAGGCGCTGGGGCTACACCGCTCCTAGCCACTGCAGATCCACTCTCCCCCTCAGGAATGGGCTGTTATTTAAAATTCCACATCTGGGCTTTCTGCCAGGAAAGTTTGTGCCAATTTGAGTATAAAGAGCAGATACTCATCACAGGACTTCATCAGGAAATTTCACCACCCAACATCTTTTTTTTCCCTTTTGAGCTATGTTTAATTAGGAGAACAAAAGCACATAATGCATAAGGAGTGCATGACCCTAAACAGTATAGGACCTTGCAACTTCAAAGAGTTGGAACACCTTCTTCTATATGAGCAGGGGTTGTGGTTCAGCGATCGAGCACATGCTTAGCATGTCTCAGGCTCAATCATTAGCATCTCCAATTAAAGGATCTCAGTAGGGTTACCAACCTCCCGATACTAGCTGGTGATCGCCTGCTATTACAATTGATCTCTAGCTGATAGAGATCAGTTCCCCTGGAGAAAATGGCCGCTTTGGCAATTGGACTTTATGGCGTTGAAGTCCCCCCCCTCCCCAAACCCCACCCTCCTCAGGCACTGCCCCAAAAACCTCCCGCCGGTGGTGAAGAGAGAACTGGCAACCCTAAGGGTAACCAAGGCTGTTTCAGGCCCATAACAAGGCCTGGAAACAGACTGGAATGGAGCCAAACAATCCACTCCATTCAGGAAACCCTGAATCCCAGCCACCAGCCACTTTAGATAGATACTTTAAAAAAAAAAATCTGAGCACACTGAAGCATACTCATGGCCATATTACATTCATGGAGGAGGACTGAAACCAAGGTCAGAAATTATTTCTAATAGCTGCCTATTCCAAGAATTAGGGCTGTCGATTCGGTTCGTCCCGAACCGAAAAACAGCCGAATTTCCCCCGATTCGGCGGTTTTCAGTTCGGATGGAACCGAATTCAAAAAACGTGGGACAACAACACACTGAATCCGGTGAGTTCGGGGCGCACCGGATAAATTAGGCAAATTTGGGGGCTCAGAATCAGCAGCATAACCGTCAGTTAGTAAGCAGCATTCTCCCGCGGCCAGTGGTGGCCAAGCTGGGTCTTCTCCTGGCCAATCAGAGCAGGGATTGTCACTTTTGAAATGGCCAGGAGAAGAGTCTAAAAACTCCCATCTCTCCCCTCCCATCCCGATTGTATTCATTGCCTTCCAATTTGGTGGCGGTGCTGCTGAGAGATCCGATTCCTAACTGGGCCGAGCTGCTGGTGCTTACCGGAATAGGATTGGATTTACTTCTCCTCCGTGATCCTGCTGGAAGACATCCACACAGTTTGATTTTGGGGTTTTTTTCTCTATACCCGTGTTGGCGAACCTATGGCCCGCGTGCTGCCTCTGGCACGTGTAGCCCTCTCTGCCGGCATGCACCCGGCCACCTCCGCTCAGCCCCCGGGAAGCAGCCTTCCTTTCCCTTCCCTTCCTGGGCTGGAGGCGAGGAGTGGAGGCGTGGCTTTGCCTGGCCCCGCGCCACGGGCGGTCCGCAGCGACTCCAGATTGGCTCCTCACGCCCGAGGTCGGACTGGGAGGCGCTTCAGAACAGGGGCGGGGAACAGCAGGCGAGCTGGGAGCGGTCGCCCTCAGGGATCCCCAGGGTACACGGCCTGCCCCCCCCCCGACTCCTGCCCCAGACAGAGCCCCGGCCTCATCGACCCGTAGCAGTCCGGGGGCTGCAGGGACACAGCTCCTTGCAAGGGAGGCTGGGCCCGCCCGCCCGCTGCAAAAGGCCCCCGAAGGCCGGGCCGCCACCTGCGGCGCCTCCCCCGCTCGGCCAAGAGGAGCCGCCGCCGCCCCGGTTCTGTCCAGCGCGCAGCCCAGCCGAGCGGCCTGCGAAGCGACGCCGGGGAGCGGGAGCGGCCCGTGCGGTGTGTGTGTGTGTGTGCTGCAGTGGCGGCCGGCTGGACTTGCGCCCAAGCAGCTGCGCACCACTTCGCCCTTGCAGCGCTGCCTTCTTACTCCTCCTCCCAGAGGCTCCTGGCCCAGCCTGGGCTCCGTTGCAGCTGCCAGAGAAACACAGCGCAGCATGGCCCTCTCTGAAGCCACAGCGTGCAGGAACGCTGCGGCCCCTTTAAACCCCCTCTCGCCATCGGCAAGAGGAGGGAGGGAGGGAGGAAGATGCTTCCCCCAAGCCGGGAAGGAGAAGCGTCCCTGCACGCCGCGCGGCACAGCAGTTGAAACCTCTCTCGCCCGCCGCGGAGGGAGGGAGGGAGGGAGGGAGGGAGGGAGGGAGGGAGGGAGGGGGGAAGAAGAGGAAAAAGCCAGTCGCTCCTTCCCGGGGGCGGAGCATGCGGTTGGGAGCCGATCAGGTGGAGGACTTTTGTGGACTTGGGGGTGGTGGGGGGGAGAGGTGGGAAGGCTGAAGCCCGGTCGCAGGGAGCCGGCTGTGTGTGTGTGTGAAGGCTTTTCTTCCTTTTTCTGTCACTCTCTCTCCTATTCTTTTTCTCTTTTTCTGTCTCTTTCCCCCCTCTCTTTCTCTATTTTCTCTCTCTCCTTTTCTTTCTTTCTCTCTCTCTCTCTCTCTCTCCTTCTTTCCCTGCTTCCTTTCTTCCTTCTTTCTGTCCTTCATTCTTTACTTCCTTCCTTCCTTCTTTCCTTGCTTCTTTCTGTCTTTCATTCCTTCCTTCTTTCTTTCTGTCCTTCTTTCTTCCCTTCCTTTCTCCTTTCCTTCTTTCTGTCCTTCATTCCTTCCTTCCTTCTTTCCTTGCTTCTTTCTTTCCTTCATTCTTTCCTTCCTTCCTTCTTTCCTTGCTTCTTTCTTTCCTTCCTTCTTCCCTTTCTTTCCTTCCTTCTTCCCTTTCTTTCCTTCCTTCTTCTGTCCTTCCTTCCTTCCTTCTTTCCCTGCTTCCTTCCTTCTTTCTGTCCTTCCTTCCTTCCTTCCTTCCTTCTTTCCTTCTTTCCTTCTTTCCTTTCTTTCCTTTTTTCCTTCCCTGCAGATCAACCGCAGGCTGCAAGCTGCGCCCCCCTGGCACCTCAGTTGCCTGGGCCCACTGCTGGCTGCCCTCCCACCTGGGAGGAGGGGGAAGACCTGGGGGAGCAGAGGCACCCTCCAAGCCTTCTCTGCATAGCCTCCCCTAGGGTTGCCAACCTCCAGGTGGTGGCTGGAGATCTCCTGCTATTAAAACTGATCTCCAGCCAATAGAGATCAGTTCCCCAGGAGAAAATGGCCACTTTGGCCATTGGGCTCTATGGCTGTGCAGTCTTCCTCCCCAAACCCCGCCCTCCTCAGGCTCCACCCCCAAAACCTCCTGCCAGTGGTGAAGAGGACCTGGCAACCCTAGATTCCCACACACACACACACACCAGGAGATCTACGCCTGGTATGGACCCCGAACGATGTTATAAATATGCAAATGGCCCTTGGCAGAAAAAAGGTTCCCCCCCCCCCCGTTCTAAACTAAAACCTCAGTATTCAGGTTAAATTGCCGCATTGGCACTTGGCGATAAATAAGTGGGTTTTGGGTTGCAGTTTGGGCACTCGGTCTCTAAAAGGTTCGCCATCACTGCTCTATACCTTTTCTCCTGTGTGTGTGTGTGGGGGGGAAAGCAGAGTCTGTGGGGGGGGGGAGAAGTTTCTGTGGGTGGGGGGGAAGCCAAAGGGGTTTTTCGCCCGTTCTGCCGAGGGGTGTGTGCCCGCTCACCTCTGCAGAAGTGTGTGTTCTGCTTTTAAAGTTTAAAGTTGAGTCTGTGTGGCGGCTAGCGAGTCTCTCTCCGCTCAGCACCCAAGCCGCGCCTCCTCCTCCTTGGTTTTTTCCCATTTGGGGTTGAGCCGAGCCGTACTGGTTTGAGGGGGGGCTTTGCCCGTTCTGCAGAGGGTGTGTGCCCGCTTGCCTCTGCGGGAGTATGTGCTGTGCTCTGCTTTTGTTTTTTGCCCCTAGCCTGGGGTTGAGTGCGACGGTGCGGCTTGCGTGAGTCTCTCCCCGGCGCCGCTCGGCACCCACGCCTCCTCCTCCTTGGTTTTTTCCCCGTTTGTGGCCGAGCTGTACTGGTTTGAGAGGGGGGGTTTCTCCCGTTCTGCCTGGGTGTGTGTGTGCCCGCTCGCGTCTCTCTTGAGTCCGATGCAAAAGGGGAAATTCCACCCCCACCTGCTCCTTATGCATAGCTAGTGTGCCTCTGTCCCTTTCCATGGTTTGCAAACTCCCAAGGTCACGTCACGAGTTGCTTTGCATGGTTTTGCAAACTCCGAGTCCAAACGGTCTATTTATTTCTATTCATTCCAATGGGCAGAGGGGGACCCCTTCCGGGCCCCATAACTGGGGACCCCCTGCCCCAATCATCACTAAACCTGGGGGTTCTTGCAAGAAGGGTCCCCTCAAGCTATGCTGAAAGTTTGGGACCTCTACCTCCAAACATGCCCCCCCAGAGCCGTGGAAAGGCGCGAATGTGTTTTTAACGGCTTTAAATGACTGAATTTTTCCCCGAACTCCAAATCTCACGCCGAATTGCACGGATTCGAATCAGGGGAGTTTGGACTTCGGCATTTCCCAAATCAAAACGGGCCAAATTTTGCCAAATCCGAATTTTACCGAATTTTTTTTTCAACAGCCCTACCAAGAATTATACTTCCTATGTCTTATTACCATCTGTAAGGATATGTAAGAGGCAGGGAGTAGAACATACACATTTTATGCACATTTCTTCTTGTCCTTGCTTTGTCTGTTGTTTGTAGATGTAGTGTGTGCTTTTTCTTTTCTTATTAAACTTCTTTTCATTTTCAATGTGATTAGTCTGATCTGTGTGACCCATGTTAAGCCCACATGGGGACAAATAGTGGAACCCATGATTTGCTTTGAAAAACAGTGTCTCACTGTCTGACATGACCGAAACACCCTTCCACATCTTCTGCTTGCTGGAGTTTCTCCATTTGCCTTTCCTAGAATCACAGAGTTGGAAGGGGCCAAGCAGGCCATCAATGCAGGATCAGCCTAGAGCATCCCTGACAAGTGATTGTTCAGCCTCTGCTTGAAGACTGCCAGTAAGGGGGAGCTCACCACCTCCCTAGGTAGCTGATCCCACTGTCAAACAACTCTCACTGTAAAAAAAAATTTTTTTACCTAATATCCAGCCGGTACCTTTCCTCCCGCAATTTAAACCCACTATTGCGTGTCCTATCCTCTGCTGCCAACAGGAACAGCTCCCTGCCTTCCTCCAAGTGACAGCCCTTTAAATATTTAAAGAGAGCAATCATGTCCCCCTCAGCCTCCTCTTCTCCATACTAAACATTCCCAACTTTCCATTCCCTAAACATTCCTTCAATGGTCTGCTCCAGATCACCCCACAGTTCCCAAATTCCTGTCTCACCTGGGCTCTTTCCTGAATCTTTCTGTTCACCCTCCAAAATTCTCTCTGCCTGCCAGCCTAAACACTCATTTCCAAATCTCCTTTTCTCACAGACCAAAAATGCCACCACCACCTATTCCACATCCTCAGCTGCCAAACTCTAGCAAAATGCAAATTCAACATTCCGTCCTTGATAACTTCACAGTTAATTCAATGTCATGTCTGGTGGGAGTAGAGTTGCTAGCTCTGGGTTGGGAAATGCCTGGAGATTGGGGGGTGGAGTTTGGAGAGGGCAGGGTCTGGAGTGGGAAAGACCTCAGTGAGATACTATGCCATAGAGTCCACCCTCCAAAGCAGTCATTTTCTCCAGGGGAACTGATCTCTGTCATCTGTAATTCCAGGAGATCTCCCTGTCCCACCTGGAGTTTGGCAACACTATATGGAGCCCCATTGTCCAAGTAAGAGCTTACCTTCCTAGGTCTCAAGGTGGTTATCTTGGCAAAGCCCCCAGGCCTTAGAGTTAATAGCCATTGTACATAATCCATTTAAATTTATGGAATTTTTTTTGGAACAAGGAGTATCCAATTTTGTTTTCAGCACTGGATGTATTGCTTTGATCAGAAAACATTTTTGGTAACTTGACACACATCCTCATTTGTCTTTTGGTCTTGTCGGGATCAGGCTTAATTACCTTTGGGGGGGTGTTCTGTGTGAAATAGTTAGCTGCCCCTTGGCTTTGCATGACAAGTTTCCTTGGCATGGCTCCTCAGCCCATAATTCCACAGGGGATATTGATCTCCAGAACTTATCCAAGCTATAAATTCACTTCCCAATGATCTCAACCTAATTGAGATTCAGAATTACAACTCCTGGTATTAGTTTCTAGGCTTGGTTATCCCATGCCAAAATGAGGATTGAGAAACAAGCAGGAAGTATGTTTTAATGGCTTGCTCGTTCTTTATGCGGCATATCTTTTTTTAGGTTTTATTTCAATACACAAAACAAACATAAACATAAAACATGAACATTCATATTCATACAATTTGTGTGAAGCTTACTACTTAAATTTACATTTTTCAGTTATATTACTCTGTCTTTTCAATATATCTTCATATCTAATAGCATATTTATTGTGAAGCATATATTACCTAAATCTTCTTCTGTTTTGAAGAAGAGTTGGTTTTTATATGCTGACTTTCTCTACCTTTTAAGGAGAATCAAACTGGCTTACAATCTCCTTCCCTTCCTCTCCCCACAACAGACACCTTGTGAGGTAGGTGGGGCTGAGAGAGTTCTGCGAGAAATGTGCCTAACCCAAGGTCACCCAGCTAGCTTCATGTGTAGGAATGAGGAACCAACCCGGTTCACCAGATGAGAGTCTGCCATTCCTTTCTTCTGCAGTGTGGGGGTATTGATCACCTTAAGGGTTATTTTAAGAATCACTGAGATCCTTATGTTATGTGAACTCTTTTGCCAAATCTTATGCCAGATGTTATTAGGTCGCTTTGGCCATTCTGCATATGGACTTAGGGAGAAAAAAAAATAGTTAGCTTTAACCCAACAACATTTAAAAAAATCATTAGATAAAATGTTCCAAAGTGGTTCATGGTCCAGTACAGATTGGCCACATGAAGTAGCTGCCTATGGGTTTAAATGACGTCTAATTTTTGTTTGTTTTAATGTGAATAGAGAACATCTAGCACATTTAAATGCAAAAATTCAAAATTCTCCTTTTTGTTTCCAAAAGGATTCTTCATTTCAATGAATGGATATGCATACAAATATCCTGTATCTCGATAACTAAAAATGCACATGCCAACTCCAAACTATTTCTGATTTGAATCCTGCCTTGGATTGCTCCTCCGTATAGACATAATAAAAATTACACATGCACAAGGCTCCAACTCATTTCCCTCGCTTGGTTGTTTGAGGACTGCCTATTTTAATTGGACGCCAGCAATAAATCCTATTTAAGTGCTCTAAAATAACATTTTCACAAGCCTACAGTGGCCAATATTTTATTCCAAGCAAATGAACAAATCAATCGGCCTCTTCTTTCCCCCTTTTCTCCCCACCCTGGTAATGTCTCCCCACCCCCCGCCGCCTTTTAACATTGTCACATGCATGAACATTTAGACAAAACCAATCCATGTAAATTGCACACTGAACCAGATTGGCCTTCAAAGTAATTTTGTGTCGGACAAAAGATGAAGAGACATGGGGGTCTCATTCTCAGGACATCCATGACCTTCTGAGTTCTCTGATATTTAAGAATGCACGTTGTGTAACAGATCAATCTTCTGCTTCATCAGCTGAAATCAGTAGGTCCCTTCTATTTTTAGATACCTTGAAGGCTCTTGAAGGAACAGACCTGAAACAACAGGCTTGGACCAGAAGACCGCGTTGGGAGACATGGATGAACTTTGCAGCTGATTGGACAGATTGGAGAAGAATAGCAACTGTCAGGTTCAGTTTGATGAAAATGTCCCTTCTTTCATGTGGAACGAGAATATATTCTCCCAAATTTATTGGATTTTCCATAGGCTTAAAAAATGCTTGAGTTTTTTACTGTGGCATAATTCTCGTTGACATGGTAAAACTGGATTTGGGCTGTATCCCATCTGACTACAATAAAGAACCCCGGATGATATGGACACCTCTTCCCCATCCTTAGTCATTACTGTTATGTCTCTAGAACGGGGTTCTCAATGTGGTGCCCACCGACACCTTTCCCAGTGCCTGCCAAGTGCTTTATAAAGTGAGTGGGGCCATGAGGGGCTTTTGCCCAGCAAGGCTTCTGATTGTCCATTGGAGATTTGATAGCCATGTTCTTTAAAAACTTCAGGTTTTTTAAAAAGAATGTAGCAATCATGACTCCCCGTGTGTACTGAGGGAGAGAGAGAGACTACTTGGTTGCCAGAATGTTTGTTTGGAGTTTTAATTTTTCTTCTTAGTCCCCTTTACTTATTTTATCTCAGATGAAATGAGACACCAGAGGCTTTCTCAAGTTAACAATCAAATAACAGAGATTTATTGAACACTGTACAAGGGATGGATTTGGAGGGAAACTGTATGTAGAAAAAGCATAGAACCAGAGCTGTCTTATAAAGATTTACTTAAGAGAAGGCATAGATCTTAGATGGCTTAGTTGTTACAGAATTACAATTCTTAAATTCAGTTCACAAATTCGTTTCAGTTCCCAGAACGTCTTATAGATGTTACTATTCAGACTCTGCTGCCTAGCTATAAGGGAAGGTAGAGATTATACAACCTCTCTTCCCCAGAGAAACCCAGAAGTATGGAGATTTCTCCCCAAATCTCTCCTCCTGTTCTCACTATAGAACTACCCCACTCCAGTGGCAGTAATCCCTTAACAAAACCCTGTTTCTGAAATATCTCCTTCTCAGAGCCTATTCCCTTTAGTGATCTGAGAAAGGGCCCCTTTTCCTCCCAATCTCTGCATGTCATCCCACAGGATTTGTTTTACACCAGCTTAGGCGAATCTGAACCCTGTTTCTCAGAGACAAACACAGCTTCTGATCACGCAGGTTACCAAAAGGAGAATCCAGTTCCTTTCTTCAGAACTCAGAGGGTGAGCTCCTTAGATCCGCCCACTCCCTTTCTCTGAGCTTCTCTCAAAGATTAACCTTTTGTTCATCACAATGGCTTTGGCAGCAGTTGCCACCACAATACAAGGATCCTCACCATGTGACTGAAAGGAAGCTGTAGCAGCCATTTAGTGGCCAGCTCTGCCTACTGCGGCAGCCACTTTGTGCTGCATCCACCCACATTGTCTCAGAATTCCAAATGTGTCCACAGGCTCCAAAAGGGTGGGTACCCCTGCTCTAGAAACATTTATGACATTCAGTGTAGCAATTCTCTGTGGTGAGTGAAAGGCCCAGTACCAAAAGAATCCTCCAAAAGAAAGTTGCTACGCTGAAACACAATTCTGCGTACTTCCACTGAGCATGCCTCAATTGGCAATGGTTGATCAAGAAAGACAGCTTGGAGTTGTGGTGGATCGCTCAATAAAAATGAACTCAGTGTACAGCAATGCTGAAATTCCATGCCTTAATGGGGAGAGACAGCCACTCTGTGGTAGAGCATTTACTTTCCAGGCAAAGGTCCCTAGTTCAAATCACAGAATCTCTAGTTTAAATGGATTAGTTAGGAAGTGATGTGAAAGACCTCCATCTGAGATCCTGGAGAGCCACCAGTAACAGTAGACAATACTGACCTTGAGAGACCAAGGGTCTGATTCAGAATAAAGCAACTTCATGTGTACATGGCTATTAGGAAAGGAAGAGCAAATAAAATGGCCAATAGCCAAACACACAACAGCAAGCAAAGCAACCACTGGCTAAAAGCCACCCAATGGAAAGAGAATCAACAAACACAACAGAACCGATTCAGAACCAGGAAATCCCAGCAGAGGTCAATGTGGCAAACCTAACACAGTCAATGCCAAAACTAAGAATCCAACCCAACATGATTTAACAAGGAATGCCATTTCAAGCCCATTAATATCAAACCAGAGAATCCAAGCCATTGTCAAACCACAGAATCCAATGCAACCCAACTTGAGCAAAGAACACAATGTTGCAAGACCGACAGAACCAATTTCAAAGCTCAGAATCCAAGCCAAACCAGTCTGGCAGGCTGATACTAAGCCCTGGCAAGAAGACACTGATGCAGACACAGTAAAATTAAAGAAAAACAGTCCTGGGAGGCTTTAAACGCTGGCCTCCGATATTTCCAGTTATTCCCAAATATTTCCAGAATTTTTCAGGACCCATTTGGTGGTATCCCCAAAAAACCCGGATACCATCTGGACACCCAAATATATCCAAAATTACTAATATTTTTCAGATATGTTTTTGGAGTGGAAATAGCCAAATGCATATCTCTAGTTATGGAGAACTCACATATTCAAAATGTCTTGCAATACAATTTAGAATAATTTTGACTGCCCAATATAAAGCAATTTTTTGAGGACGCTGGTCAGAATGTGTCATCCAGAGGGGTGATTGCTCATCTCTAATGTTTATGACCTGGAAACTCTTAAGGGGCAACAAAGACCAAAAGCAGGAAAGAGCTCAGTTCCATATACTGATGTGAATTAACCAGCCTATTGCTTGGCTGCTGGCTTTCAGAACAACACCTAATGATGGAGGAAGGGCATGTTTTCTCATTTAATCTTCCTGCTCCCAAATTTTAATATGGTGTGATTGAAACAGAACTGAGTTTTAATGAGCGGCAGAGGCTAATCTGGTGAACTGGATTTATTTCCCCACTCCTCCACATGAAAGCAGCTGGGTGACCTTGGGCTAGTCACACTCTCTCAGCCCCACCTACCTCACAGGGTGTCTGTTGTGGGGAGGGGAACGGAAGCCGGCTTGAGTCTCCCTTAAGTGGTATAAAAAGTCAGCATATAAAAACCAACTCTTCTTCTTCTTCTTCTTCTCCTCCTCCTCCTCCTCCTCCCCCTCCTCCTCCAAATTTGTAGCCCTCCCTTCCCAGCAAGCCAGCTCAGGGCAGGTAACATCCGTTAAAATCATACAATAATAATTGGTAACAATAAAACGAACAATAAAATACCTAAAAAACCCAAAACAACAAGATGGTGCTCAAAATCCCAATTGTACTGTGAGAGCCAAACAGGAGTCCACCCTTTCACATTCATCATGTTACGAATCTGAGAAGGGGGGAAGGGTAGGGAGATACCCGTGGCTGTCTTCAGTTGTTGGCCTCGTGGAAAAGCTCTGACTTGCAGGCTCTGCGGAACTTTGTAAGATCCCTTAGGGCCCGGAGGGTACCACGCAGAGCATTCCACCAGGCCGGAGTCAAAACCGAAAAAGATTCATTACATAAGAACATAAGAAAGGCCATGCTGGATCAGAGCAAGGTCCATCAAGTCCAGCAGTCTGTTCACACAGTGGCCAACCAGGTGCCTCTAGGAAACCCACAAGCAAGATGACTGCAGCAGCGTTGTCCTGTCTGTGTTCCACAGCACCTAATATGATAGGCATGCTGCTCTGATCCTGGAGAGAATGGGTATGTATTATGATTAGTATCCATTTTTACTAGTAGCAGTGAATACCCCTCTCCTCCATGAACATGTCATAGAATCATAGAGTTGGAAGGGACCACCAGGGTCATCTAGTCCAACCCCCTGCACAAAGCAGGAAATTAACAACTACCTCCCCCACTCCCCTCTTCAAGCCTTCCAAGTTGGCAGACATCACCACATCCTGGGGCAGGGAGTTCCACAATTTAACTATGCGTTGTTTGAAAAAATGCTTCCTTTTATCTGTTTTGAATCTGTCACCCTCCAGCTTCAACAGAGGACCCCACGTTCTAGTATTATGGGAGAGGGAGAAAACCTCTCCCTGTCCACTCTCTCCAAACCATGCATAATTTTATAGACCTCTATCACGTCTCCCCTTAGCCGCCTTCTTTCCAAGCTAAATAGCCCTAAGCTTTTCTAGCTGTGAGCCTAACAGGCACATTCGAGATCATGATGAAGAGCGAGGCTGGTGACAAACGGCAGACACTGTGCAGGCCGGGAGCTCCTCGATTTGAGACACTGATGAACAATTAGCCACCACTCACTTTAAATCAAATGGAGGAAGAGCGATTCCCAGCAAGGCTAATGGGAAGCGACAAGACAGGCGGAGACAATTGGGCACGAAGCGCTCCGAAAGAAACAGGAAGATGGGCTGTAGGCTTGGCTTTAAGGATGCTCCTTTAGTAGGGTTGCCAACCTCCAGGTACCAGCTGGAGATCTCCTGCTATTGCAACTGACCTCCAGCCAATAGACATCAGTACCCCTGGAGAAAATGGCCGCTTTGGCCATTGGACTCTATGGCATTGAAGTCCCTCCCCTCCCCAAACCCCGCCCTCCTCAGGCTCTGCCCCAAAAACCTCCCAACGGTGGTGAAGAGGGATCTGGCAGTGCTAGCTAGACACCTTATTAGGGCCCCTTTCCAATTCATTCCATAACTCTATGATTATAGCTAAACCTTTAACGTGTTTTTCTTTGTTTCTTTCCTCTTTTTTTACTTTTTACTTTTAGCATTTTATTTCTCAGCTAATAGATAGCTAGGGTTGCCTAGAGGAGTGCGGGGTTTGGAGAGGGGAGTAAGGTCGCCAACCTCCAGATACCAGCTGGAGATCTCCTGCTATTACAACTGATCTCCAGCCAATAGAGATCAGTTCACCAGGAGAAAATGGCCGTTTTGGCCATTGGACTCGATGCCATTGAAGCCCCTCCCCTCCCCAAACCCTACCCTCCTCAGGCTCCACCCCAAAAACCTCCCACCGGCTGTGAAGAGGAACCTAGCAACCCTAAAGGGGAATTCAATGCCATAGATTTCACCAGCATGTACAGAAACCAGAGGAAACGATGCTACGGTGTGCTGCTGACCCCCTTGAGATCCGATTCAGTCCTGTGACTTTGGGACTCTGGCAGATGAGCTCATTAGAGAGCAGCGCATCAAGAAAACAAATCCACCACACATAAGAGGACACTTGCTTCTCTCATCTCACCTCTCGGTGGAAAAAAGCCGTAAATCATTGCGACCCAAGTAGAGGTCCCTCTGGCAGAAGCCAAAATAATGAGCTGAGAAGCAAGAGGCACGAAGACGAGACCCTCTGCAGAAAACGTCAATGCAGACACAGGTGTGTCGCGGGGAAGTAAACAAAACCCAGACCCAGAAGTTCAAGGTTCAGCATAAACAGGGTTTTTTTTTGTTAATGGCTCCCCACAGGATCTAGTCTGTGGCATGAGACCTCTAGTGCAATTACTGTAAAAAGGCTCGACGAGCTGCCACAAAAGAGTAGTCTTGTGCTGTCTTAAAAACGAACACATTTATGATGGCATAAGCTTTCAGGTGCCAGAGCCCACTGTGTCCCAAGCATGAACGACATGGGCAATCTCAACGCGCATAAGGGACGATAGCAGGATGGACGATCCTGTCAACAGGCACAGCTGCCCTTTTCTGCGGACATCGTTTCCAGCTGCAGCGTGTGCGATCAGAAACCCAGATTTTTGAGGGTATGGGTTTGTGTGTACCGAACTTAAAAAATAAGCACATTGCATATATCACACAAAACAGTGACCACTGGTATCAGAAGGATTGTGGGTAGCACACTCTCCTACTGGTGTGAACCATAGGGTTGCCATCCTCCAAGTACTAGCTGGAGTTCTCCTGCTATTACAACTGATCTCCAGCCAACAGAGATCAGTTCCCCTGGAGAAAATGGCCACTTTGGCAATTGGACTCCATGACATTGAAGTCCCTCTCCTCCCCAAACCCCGCCCTCCTCAGGCTCCGCCCCAAAAACCTCCCACCAGTGGCGAAGAGGGACCTGGCAACCCTAATTATAACTGATCTCCAGGCACAGAGAATGGCGGCAGCGTGCCCACTCAACCAACCCCATGCTGCCTGGCTTGGCCAGCAGAATTGCTGCCAACGGGGGTGGGAGGAAACTTCTTGCTGGCTACCAAACAACCCCCCAATCAATTCAAAGTGGCCATTTTCTCCAGGGGAACTGATCTCTGTCACCTGGAGATCAGTTGTAATAGCGTAAGAGCTCCAACCACCACCCGGAGCTTGGCAACCCTACCCATCCTATGTGTGGCGCAGCTGGGCCAAGTGGAAGCGCCGGGTCTGACTTACCGCGAGCTGGGTTTGCGGACACATCAGGGGGGCAGTCTGCAAGCTCTCTTCCGCTTGGGAGGGGGGCGTCAGCCTCCACGCAGCCAGCATGGGGCGGGGCGGGCTTTCCTCTCCCTCTTTGGAGGGCAGGGGCCAGGCTCCTCGCTCCTGCGTGTGGGCAGCGGGGAGGTCAATGGCGGCGACTGGTTTCCGGCCGGCCGTGTGGTTCTCCCCGGCTGCCCAGCTCCACCCCATCCCAGGCCTGGAGGAGCCAATCACGGCCCGACTGGGCTGTGACACCCCCGGAAGGCTGCCGCGGGCCAGAGATCGCCAGGGGACAGAAGGGCCACCCAGCTGCCAGCCACGGCCATTCCCTCGCCAGATTTGTCCAACCCTCCCTTCACTTTAAGGTGGTGGGGCTCTCGTTACAACCTTCGGGTTGCGGTTTGGGCATGGGGCCGGATCCAGTTTGGGGAAAAGCCAGCCTGCGTGCCCCCTTTTCCCATTATGGGGACCCTAATAAGGGGTTTTGGGGGAGGCCTGGAAGTGTTAAGCCCAGCTCGGGGGCTGAGGGATGGCCTCCAACCAAGTGGTGGTGGACCACGCAGTAGGCTCCCGTCCATGTGGGTCCAGCATACTGCCATCTCAGGCTACGCCCAACATGAGGGTTGGGCGGAGGGTGCATCAGCTGGCAAGCGGGACAGCTGAACCAGGGATCCGGCCTCTCATGCTAGGCCAATGCCTAACGCTGTAATCAATAAAGTTGTGGCCATTTTCAATCCAGCTCTGTTGTATGCATCATCATTTATCAACATAAGACTCACAAGGGGCTTGTGGGCGTGGGGAGGAATCCTGGGGGAGCATGGGCGGACAGCCCTCCCAACCCGTCACAGCTGGGTTCGCAAGCTCCTTCGGAGGAAGCTCTTCTGAAAACCTTCCTGGTGCCTTTACTACCATTTCTTCTACAAACAAAGTTCATTTTACTCCTAGCCACCTCCATCCAATATTCAAAATGCAGAAGTGATTAATTTCTATTCCATGTGGGGCCTTGTTCAATTTTGTAGAACATAGGCTGGGCTCCATGTTTTCATCCATGTCAGACTGACAGGAAGGCTGCAGAAAAGCTTTTATTTAATTTTGAATAAAGACCCCCCCGAGATACCTTTAAATATAGCAACTGTTATTTAAAGCTGTTTTTTAGTTGCTCAGCAACTTGATGGTGAGGAGAGATGTACTGCTGGAGGGTTTTCTTGCAGCTGGAAAAAACTTGAACATCATTTTTGTTGTTGTTGTTTAAAGCATAGTATTATTCGAAGCTTGGAAATGAGGCTACAAAAAGAAGTAGGGGGGAAGGAGAAAACTAATGATGGGGGGTAAATTTTAGTCCATTTGGCAGAGGTAGAAAGTAATCACATAAAAGCTGGGAATACAGACAGTCTTCAGGGTTAGGGTTGCCAGCCAACCGATGGTCTGTTCTGGGTTTTTGCTGTTTTTCCTTTGGCAGGATAATGAACTAGGGGTTGCATGGTGAAGCCCCAGAAACAATCCTGCATTGCCAGCCCATTTGAACATAAGAGCCCTCTTGGATCAGATCAGTGGTATAGGTAGTAGCAGGAGATCTCCTGCTATTACAACTGATATCCAGCCTATAGAGATCAGTTCGCCTGGAGGAAATGGCCACCTTAGCAATCGGACTCTATGGCATTGAAATCCTTCCCCTCCCCAAACCCCGCCCTCCTCAGGCTCTGCCCCAAAAATCTCCTGTTGGTGGATAAGAGGGACCTGGCAACCCTTTCCACCATCCTGTTTCAGACATGGGCCAACCAGTTGCTCTGGAGGGCTAACAAGCAGAGTATAGAGGCCAGTGCTTTCCCCTGATGCTGCCTAGGGTTGCCAACTCTGGGTTGGGAAATTCCTGGAGATGTGGGGGTGGAACCTGGTAAGGGCGGCGTTTGGAGAAGGGAGGGCTCTCAGCAAGGATGTGATACCATAGAGAAGACCCTCCGAAGCTGCTATTTTCTCTAGGGGAACTGATCTTCGTAGCCTTGACATCAGTTGTAATTCAATTTCCAACTGAACTCCAAGCCCACCTGGAAGCTGGCCTGCCCTAGTACTGGTATTCAGAAGTTTGCTGCCTCTGTATATGATGGTTTCATTTATTCCCCTTGGGTAGGAGCTGCTGGTGGACCTTTCCTCCATCAGGACCTGAACATAAGAACATAAGAAAAGCCATGCTGGATCAGACCAAAGTAGGGTTGCCAGGTCTCTCCTCACCACCGGCAGGAGGTTTTTGGGTCAAAGCCTGAGAAGGATGGGGTTTGGGGAGGGAAAGGGCTTCAGTGCCATAGAGTCCAATTGCCAAAACGACCATTTTCTCCAGGTTAACTGATCTCTATTGGCTGGAGATCAGTTGCAATAGCAGGAGATCTCCAGCTAGTACCTGGAGGTTGGTAACCCTAGACCAAGGCCCATCATGCCCAGCAGTCTCTAGGAAGCCCATAAACAAGGTGACTGCAGCAGCAGCATCCTGCCTGTATTCCACAGTACCTAATGTAATAGGCATGCTCCTCTGAAACTGCAGAGAATAGGTATGCCTCATGACTAGTATCCCTTTCCTCCATGAACATGTCCACCCCCCTCTTAAAGCCTTCCAAGTTGGCGACCATCACCAAATCCTGGGGCAGGGAGTTCCACAATTTAAGTATTTAACTAAGGCACAGGTCTCCTTAGTACACCAGTGGTAAGGGAGCTGTTGAGGTGTGGATCCTTCCTATTAAATCCGGGGTCAGGTTAGAACCCTTTCCCTTTGCAAATTTGAAGCTCGGTAATGACTCCTCCTGTGCCATTCCCAACTTCTCACATAATTTGGTGGTGTGGGTAGAGCAGAAAACACTAAGGGTCCAAGGTCATGAGAGTAATGAATGAACCAGTCCATTGCAGACTGCTTAGCCACTCTTCCTTTATTAGGATCGACTAGTGACCTCAATGAATTCACGTTCGTGCATCATGACTAGTATCCATTTTGACTAGTAGCCATGGATAGCCCTATCCTTCATGAACATGTCCACTCCCAGACCCACCAACATCTGCTGGTGATAGGGTTGCCAGGTCCCTCTTCACCATGGGTGGAAGGTCTGGGGGCGGAGCCTGAAGAGGGTGGGGTTTGGGGAGGGATTTCAATGCCATAGAGTCCAATTGCCAAAGCGGCCATTTTCTCCAGGTAAACTGATCTCTATCTGCTGGAGATCAGTTGTAATAGCAGGAGATCTCCAGCTATTACCTGGAGGTTTGCAACCCCAGCTGGTGAAGAATACCAATTGCCACATAAATCCATAAGTACTCCTGTTTCAAGTACCTCCCTCCTAGGAACTCAAATGGAATTTTGAAAGCTACTGGCTCCAACAGGAATATCTCTAGTTCGATTCTCCCTTGGGGGGGAATAAACCTGTGAATCTTTATTTTTCCACCAGTTTCTTTTTCGTCGCGCTGATTTTTTTCTTCCGCTACGGCATTTTCCAACATTATTTTTACATCAGTTGGCTATAAATAGCATATAATGTATAAACGGCGTAAAAAATGGTATTATCTTAGCGCACGCGTGTTGTAAAAAGGAACAAAAGAATTGTCAAGGTGCAGCGAAGAAAATGAGCTGAACTAAGATGAATGGCAACAAGTGTAAAGTGGGGTTGCCTCAGGGATCTGTGTTGGGACCGGTGCTTTTCAACCTGTGAAGAGCTCCAGAAGGATCTCTACATACTGGAAGAATGGACATTAAAATGACAAATGAGATTCAATGTGAATAAGTGTAAAGTGATGCATATTGGGGCAAAAAATCCTAACTTCACATATACACTGATGGGATCTGTGCTGGCAGCAACAGACCAAGAAAGGGATCTTGGGGTGGTGGTTGATAGCTCAATGAAGATGTCAACCCAGTGTGCGGCTGCCGTAAAAAAGGCAAATTCCATGCTGGCCATAATTAGACGAGGAATAAAACTGCTGATATCATCCTGCCCTTGTACAAATCTATGGTGAGATAACACTTGGAATACTGTGTACAGTTCTGGTCACCACACCTTAAAAAGGATATTACAGAGCTTGAGAAGGTGCAGAAAAGAGCAACCAAAATGATTAAGGGATTAGAGCAACTGCCCTATGAGGAGCGATTAAAATGCTTAGGGCTGTTTAGCTTGGAAAGAAGGCAGTTAAGGGGAGACATGATAGAGGTCTATAAAATTATGCATGGTATGGGGAGAGTGGACAGGGAGACGTTTTTCTCCCTCTCTCATAATACTAGAACACGGGGTCATCTGCTGAAGCTGGAGGGTGAGAGATTCAAAACTGATAAAAGGAAGTATTTCTTCACATAACGCATAGTTAAATTGTGGAACTCCCTGCCCCAGGATGTGGTGATGGCTGCCAACTTGGAAGGCTTTAAGAGGGGAGTGGACATGTTCATGGAGGAAAAGGGTATTCATGGCTACTAGTTAAAATAGATACTAGTCATGATGCATACCTATTCTCTCCAGGTTCAGGGGAGTTGGCCACTGTGTGAACAGACTGCTGGACTTGATGGGCCTTGGTCTGATCGAGCAGGGCTTTTCTTCTGTTCGTCTGTTCTTAGGGATGCCATGTGAAATCAAAGAAATGAAAATGGCTGAAAGCACTCGACACCCTCAGCCGCAACAGCCAAAAGAAGCAGCCAGCCTTCGGTTTTGTTTCTATTTGGTATTATCAATTCTTTTGTGCAGTTTTCATTTTAACACGCTAATTGAACAGCGCGATACAAATTGAATGCATGTTATGTACCCGGATAAGAAAGAAAAGCTTTCCCTCCCCTACAGTTTTGAAAGCTGTTTACCTTTGGTGAGTAGGCAGCTTTTGCACAGGTTAGTTGCTATTTTAAGTGGAAACAATTCTTTCTGTACTTTTCCTATGTATCAAATAGTTTGAAGAAGAAGAAGAGTTGGTTTTTATATGCTGACTTTCTCTACCGCTTGCCTTCCACTCCCCGCAACATACACCCTGTGAGGTAGGTGTGGAGCTATGCGGGTGCCCACGGTTGTGCAACCGATTTGAAGGTGTAACTCCTCACCAAACGTGAAGTAGTTGTGGGTGAAGACAAACCTGTAGAGTTCAGCAGCAAGAGCCTTTGTTTGGGCCATAGGAACAGGTCTTTTAAGGCAATGTATAAATTGGATAAGAAACGCACAAATACATACTGGCAAACAGGAACAAAGCCCCAAAGAATCATGGAAATTGTAATATGATACAACAGGAAGGTAGGACAGGACTGTGTTTCAGCTGACACTATAACTGAGCCCCTCATGTGGGCACTGGTTTCCCGGGGGGGGGGCTCAACCCCCCCCAGCCAAGTTCAGGGGGGCTCGAGCCCCTCAGCCCCTCCATAGTTTACACCTTTGCACCTGGAGGTTGGCAACCCTACTCTCCCAGCCTTCCTCACATGGGTGAGTCAGGCCCCCGACTGTCCTCAGCTTCAGCAGTTGGGGCAGGGTAAAATTGGGGCCGGGCATCGACTCCTGACACTGCAATAGATAGGGTTGCCAACCTCCAAGTGCTAGCTGGAGATCCCCTGCTATTACAATTGATCTCCAGCCAATAGAGATCAATTTCCCTGGAGAAAAGGGCTGCTTTGACAATTGGACTCTATGACATTGAAGTCCCTCCCCTCCCCAAACCCCGCCTTCCTAAGGCTCCACCCCAAAAACCTCCTGCCAGTGGTAAAGAGTGGCAACCCTAGTAATAGATCTGATCAAATCCATCCGACCGTATATCTTTCTGTTCGACCAAAACCTAAAGTTGAATCCTGTTTTAATAGGAAATAAGCTGTTTTAGGATAAATAATAGGCACTAATCTGGAGAACCGGGTTTGATCCCCCACTCCTCCGCATGAGCAGAGGAGGCTAATCTGGTGAACTGGATTTGTTTCCTCACTCCTACACACGAAGCCAGCTGGGTGACCTTGGGCAAGTTGCAGCTCTGTTAGAGCTCTCTCAGCCCCACCTACCTCACAGGGTGTCTGTTGTGGGGAGGGGAATGGAAGGTGATTGTAAGCCAGTTTGAGTCTCCCTTAGGTGGTAGAGAAAGTTGGCATATAAAAACAAACTCTTCTTCTTCTCCTCCTCCATCTTGAATATGAACAGCAGACATGCAAGATGAATCGGAGAGGACATAATACAAAGCCGCACCAAACCAATATTGACCAGAGTGGGATTAAAATTCAGCCTCAATTTCCTGGAAGGGAAAGAAAAAACATCTTTCAGCTGGTCTCCCTCCCTGTACACGGTATGAGTTGGCATTAAAAATCCATAGCGAGCCTACTGTCCGGTGATGGAAGCATCTCGTGGAAGAGAAAATATCCTGCCGCCTACTCGGTATGAGGGAGAATGTGCACAGTTTTCACATTAGATTTCCATTCCTGAAGAAAGGGGGGAGAGAGAGATTGTTCAGCGACATCTGAGGTGTCAAAGCCAGTGAGGGATATCTTTGTCCCTTTTAATCAGAGATTCCCGTACATTTTTCACTTAGGCAACGAGCAGACAGATAACACATTTATATGGGCATATTTTACGGCCGGAGAGGCACACACGGTAATTTTTTAAAAAGCAATTCTGTACCCCTTGTCCTACAGCCTGCCAAAAAAATAATCAGGGAACAAGAAGTTCCTCTCAAAACCACTCCGATCCCAATCTTCGAAAATTGCAGACAAGTACAGGCTGCCCAAAAATATTTTCGGAGCTGCTTCTTAGCAGCTGTCACAGCAAGATGGAGTGGCCTGGAACGTTGAAAGGGGAGGGAAATGATGGGTTTACAGCACTTGGTTTAAAAGGAAGTCTGTAGTGCAGTGGGCAAAGGGATCTGGTTAGATCCCTTTGCCCACTGGGCAAAGCCTACTGGGTTAGAAGGTCCCAGGTTCACTCCCTTGAGACTCCAGTTCAAAAAACTCAAGTAGCATGATGGTGGGCCATTGTGAGAGGGCTGTAATATGAGGGGTTGTGGCTCAGTGGAAAAGCCTCTGCTTGGCATGCAGAAGGTCCCAGGTTCAATCCCCAGCATCTCCAGTTGAGAGGATCAGGCAGTAGGAGATATGAAAGACCTTTAACTAATTTCAGAAGGTAGTTGTATTGGTCTGCAGTAGGACAGATAGATTCGAGTCCTGTAGCACCTTAGAGACTAGCAACATTTTTGGGGTATAAGCTTTCAAGATTCAAAGTTCCCTTCATCACATATCAGTCAGCAAGAGAGACTCTCAAAAGCTTATACTCCAAAAATCTTGCTGGTCTCGAAGAAGAAGTAGAGTTGGTTTTTATACACCAATTTTCTCCACCTTTAAGGAGTCTCAAACTGGCTTACAATTGCCTTCCCTTCCTCTCTCTACAACAGACACCCTGTGAGGTAGGTGAGGCTGAGAGAGTTTGGAGAGAACTGTGATTTGCCCAAGGTCACCCAGCAGGCTCCATGTGGAGGAGTGGGGAAACAAACCCGGTTCTCCAGATTAGAGTCCGCCACTCATGTGGAGGAGTGAGGAATCAAACCTGCTACTCCAGGTTAGAGTCCACCACTCTTAACCACTACACCACGCTGGTGCTACTGGCAGTGGCGGACTGGCCATTGTGTTAGCTTGCCCGATGGCAAGTGGGCCCTGTGGGCCCCTGAAGAAGTGGGACCCATTAAACATTAGACAATATGTTAAAAATAAACATTAATAAAAAATAAATGATAGCCTTGTAGTTGTGGGTGGGCCCCCTTTTTCTCCTGGCAACCAATATATTTGGACCCAGTCCGCCACTGGCTACTGGACTCGAATGTACCTCTGCCTGCAACCCTGATAGACCGAGGGTCTCATTCAGTATATGGCAGCTTCGTGTGTATGTATATGTGTGCAGATGCCCTGATGGTATGAGTATAAGGTGAACACATGAACACATGAAGCTGCTTTATACTGAATCAGACCCTTGGTCCATCAAAGTCAGTATTGTCTACTCAGACCAGCAGTGGCTGTTCAAGGTCTCAGGCAGAGGTCTTTCACATCACCTATTGGCCAAGTTCCTTTAACTGGAGATGCCAAGGATTGAACCTGGGACCTTCTGCATGCCAAGCAGATGCTCTGCCACTGGGAGGATTGGCGGCTTTCTGGGTGCTGGGGCACCACATCTATAGGAATCTTATACTTACAGCTAGACATCAAGAACAAGCCACACATTTTAAGGGACAGAATGGGGGCCTCAAATCTTGGTTTACAATTCAGCTCATGTGCTCCTTCCCTCTTGGACTCAACTACAGAGCTACAATTAAAGTCATCCTAGTTTAGGGAGTCTCTGACTCTCTGTTCTGACCCCTCTCTTCTATTGTGATGTCCAAAAGGGAGATCCTTAGCAAACTGCAGATTGTTTCTTTCCCTTTAATCGGTACTCTAACTGGGAAAGAAACTAACCTAGTTTAAGGTGCCCATGGCGCAGAGTGGTAAGCTGCAGTACTGCAGTTTCAGGTAGCCGACTCAGCCTTCCATCCATTACCAGGTTGGTAAAATGAGTACCCAGGTTGCTGGGGGTAAAGTGTAGACAATTGGGGAAGGCAATGGCAAACAACCCCAGAAACATAGTCTGCCTAATAAACATCGGGATGTGACGTCACCCCATGGGTCAGTAATGACTCGGTGCTTGCACAGGGGACTACCTTTACCTTTTTACAGTCAGCTGTCACAGCACATTGGAATTAGATTTTTAAGACTTTCTAAACTGGGAATTCTTCAATTGTTGTTCTGTGCACAAGAACCAACCAGGATTTGAAGCTAATTCACATCACAAACAAAATATAGAAAAGAGTGGTTATAGAAAAGAGCAGGAGTCCAGTAGCATCTTAAAGACTAACATCATTTCTGGCAGGGTATGAGCTTTCGTGAGCCAGAGCTCACTTCTTCAGATACCTGGGTATCTGAAGAAGTGAGCTGTGGCTCACAAAAGCTCATACCCAGCCAGAATTTTTGCTAGTCTTTAAGGTGCTACTGGACTCTTGCTCTTTTCTACTGCTACAGACAGACTAACACTGCTATAGACAGACTAACACTGCTATAGACAGACTAACACCGCTACCCATCAAATTTGTGATTTCAAAATGCAGCCTGAAGGATGCAAAAAGCATTTTAGTAAGTCTCTGTTTCCTACAGCCAGGCTCAATACTAGCCTATTTTCTTGAAAACAAAGGTAAAGTAATCAGATGGGGATTTTCCAATTAAAACATAACATGAAGACTGTCCTTTGGAGAAAATGTATTGTGGCAGGAATTTATTACATTTTGGGAAGAGGTATCATGAGAATTTGTGACCTTCTGTATCAGAAGCAAAAATAACATAATTGGTGATGGGGATAGTAAATTAACAACAAATATCCACAAATTTCTATGCAAAAAAGAGGAACGCTTTGCCCAGTATTATGCTAAATAGCTAAATAGATCTATGTTTTGAATAGGGAGCTGATGTACAATAGTACGGCAGCAGCTTTTAGATCTTGAAGTGAAGTGAAATAACATGATACAATTTAATCTAGCTAATCAGATCTACTTTTTTAAAAAAATGGGAGACTGACTGTTGTGCAATAGAATGGCTGGGTGCAATAGCTGGCTAAGTCTTTTCATTAAATAGGGAGCTGATTGCAATAGCATGACACAGTATCAAATATCAACAGGATCTATGTTTTGAACGGGGAACGTTCACAGCAAGACAGTGAAGCACAGCAGCTGGTCCGTCCTATGCTTTAAACGCTAGAAAGGGTATTTTGGTTCAGAAAAAAGAGTGAATGGCAAAGAAATTCTTTTAAACTGCCTGTCCTCTAATGAGAGATTGCATTTGTTTCTTAATTTGTATGTTACGTTGGTATTTTAGTTTCACAGAAAGACTCCAGATATCGAAATTTGTGACATCCCCTCATTTAAGCGCACACTTGATTCAGAAATATTAGATTCGAGTCCAGTAGCACCTTAGGGAGCAAAAGGATTTTTGGGGTATAAGCTTGATAACTCCCAAAAATCTTGTTGATCTCTAAAGTGCTACTGGGTTTGAATCTAGATGTTCTACTGTAGACCAACATAGCTACCCTCAGAAACTTGATTCAGAAAGAAATACATTCTGTGGGGTTCAGAAAACGATCAAATGTATGGACTATTTAGTCCTCACCTAAGAATCCCAGAGTAAGGGGCACAGTGTGACAGGACTTCCTAGCGTTATTCAATGTCTCTATTAACTTTCCTCCAGCAGCATAATTTAAAAGCAATTAATTCCGATCAACATTCTAAAGAGAATACTAAATTAAATCAGAGCTAAAACATTTTTATACCCCCCCCAAAAAAAAAATCCCAAAAGGAAGAAAAAAAGAACTTATCAGAAAACTACCCATATGTTAATAGAATTCACGGTTTTAAATGAGCTCGTTCCTTGGATGGTGTCAAACAAAGCAATTTAACTGGCTTCATTTCAGTTCAGAGAGTTTAATTTATTTTGTTTGAAAATAACTTTATGAGCTCGACATGTAAAGCTGCCTTATACTGAATCAGACCTGTGGTCCATCAAAGTCAGCGCTGTCTACTCAGAATGGCTCGCTGGGGTCTCAGGCAGAGGCCTTTCACATCACCTACAAGATCCTTTACTGGAAATGCTGGTGACTGAACCTGAAACTTCTGAATACCAAGCAGATGCTCTGCCACTAGGGTTGCGATTTGCGAACTTCCAGGTAGGGCCTGGAGATCTCCTGCTATTACTACTAATCTCCAGACAATAGCAATCAGTTCCCCTGGAGAAAATGACTGCTTTGGAGGGTGGCATTGAACCCTGCTGAGGTCCCTCCTTTCCCCAAACCCCAGCCTCCCCAGCCTCCACCCCTCCCCAAATCTCCAGGTATTTCCCAACCCAGATCTGGTAACCCTATCTGCCACTGAGACATGGCTAGGATTGCCAGCCTCCAGGTGGTGGCCAGAGATCTCCCGCTATTGCTGACCTCCAGATGACAGAAATCAGTTCACCTGGAGAAAATGGCTGCTTTGGAAGCTGGACTCTATGGCATTATACCCCACTGAAGTCCCTCCCCTCTCCAAACCCCACCGTCCTCAGGCTCCACCCCAAAATCGCCAGGTATTTCCCAACACGGAGCTGGCAACCCTACCCAGCATAACACCAGCAGCCAGGATGAGCACCCATGGAGCAACAAGGTCTTCTTCTCCCTTCTTTACCAGAGTGCAGTTGTAGCAGCTGAAAGGTTCTTGTCTAAGCTCAAGACCTGTCCTGGCCCCACCTCAATGTAGGAGATCAGGTAGGTTGGCCAACCTCCGGGTGGTGGCTGGAGATCTCCCGCTATTATAACTGATCTTCGGGGGACAGAGATTAGATCACCTGGAAAAATATGGCTGCTTTAGCAATTAGACTGCATGGCATTGAAGTCCCTCCCCTCTCCAAACCCCACCCTCCTCAGGCTCCACCCCCAAAATCTCCAGGTATTTCCCAACCTGGAGTTGGCAACCCTAAGGTCGGGTCTTGATCCTCCCCATGGAGGAGACAAAAACAACCCATGTTCTAACCATTGGGTGATCTTTTCACTTGTAAATAAAAAGACCCTAATATTCAGATTATCAGAGCCCAATATGGAAAATTCTTGAGCAGAAGGGTTGCATTGACATAAAGGATACATTGCGTGTATTGGTGAAATGTTTTGGACATATTTTCTGATTTGAATCATTAGAGTTCTACTGCTGATTTCTTCAGAGTTTAATTATTACTTATAACTGGCACTTTGATGTCTGGGCGTCTCTGGCATCTCTGCAGCTGTTAAAATAACTTTTCGAGTTTTAATTTTTGCCTTAAACTGATTTTTGAGAGGAACATCATCAACAACAACAAAACAAATTATAAATGACAAGATGTCATCTAAGATCTGTGATTTGACCTTGTTTCACAAAATGTGCCTTGAATTTAACACACGACTTTACACCTGCTAGATTAAAAATAAATGAATTTCAACACCGACACATTTTTGTCTGTTTGTTCCGTGTTCTTTTCTGTTCAATTTGTTTTCCTCCATTCCCTTCTCTGACATTCTATGGTAAGTTAATTTGCTTTAACAAACCACCCCATTTATGCTATTTCATACACCCTCCTCAGCTCCTTCAATGGTGTGTCTGGGAGCAGGCATTACAAGATAAATTTCGATGTGAGGAAAAAGAATGTATGGCTTTTTTATAATGGTTAGCAAGATTTGGATCCAGTGAGATTTCTGGGGTATGAGCTTTTGAAGGTCACACCTGCCTTCATCAGGTAACATCAGATAACATCAGGTATCTGACAAACGGAGCTTTGATTCTTGAAAGCTCGCAACCCACCCACCCCAAATCTTTTTGGTCTCTAAGGAGCTACTAGACTTAAATCTAGCTGTTCTACTGCAGACCAACACTTCTATCTTTACAATGTTTGTGTGTGAAAAAATGGGTGGTGCCATCTTGAGGGCACCAGAGAAGAAAGGCAGGACAAGCTCCCCATGTCAGATCCTGCCAGGACCAGCCTGAGAGGAACCCCACCTCTCGCTGCAGCTGGGCCCATAGGGTCTGCAGAAGCAGGCACGAGAGAGCCCATACCCAAGACTGCTGTGGATGGAGCTGCTGCTGTTCTCAGATGTCATGTCCAGATGGAACATGGCACCAGGAGTAAGACAAACATAATATAAGAAGAGTCTGCTGAATCGCTGGTCTGTCAAGTCCAGCATACTGTTTAACACAGTGCCAAACCAGGTGCCCCGGAGGGCCAAACAAACAGGGCAGAGAGGCCAAGGCCCTCTTCTGCTGGTGCCTCCCAGCACCAATATTCAGAGGTTTGCTGCCTTTGCAGATGGAAACTCTTCTCAGTCACAATGGTTAGTAGCCATTGACGGACCTCTCCTCCATGAATCTGTCTAACCATCTTTTGACAGAGAGGGGTATTCATGGCTGTTAGTTAGAATGGATACTAGTCATGCTGCATATCTATTCTCTCTAGTATCAGAGGAGCATGCCTATTATTTTGGGTGTGGTGGAACACAGGCAGGATGGTGCTGCTGCAGTCGTCTTGTTAGTGGCTTCCTAGAGGCACCTGGTTGGCCACTGTGTGAACAGACTGCTGGACTTGATGGGCCTTGGTCTGATCCAGCAGGGCCTTTCTTATGTTCTTATGTTCTTATGAAGGTATCTTTCACTTCCTCCACTGGCAGTGAATTCCACAGTTTAATTACTTGTCGAGAAAAGAAGTAGACCAGATGCAGGAGAACACCAAGTGCTGTGATACACATATCCTGCTAAGTTCTGCTTATGGTTGCCAAGTCCTTATTCGCCACTGGCAGGAGGTTTGGGGCTGGAGCCTGAGGAGGGGAGGGTTTGGGGAGGGGAGGGACTTCAATGCCATGGAGTCCAATTGCCAAAGTGGCCATTTTCTCCAGGGGAACTGATCTCTACCAGCTGGAGATAAGTTGTAATAGCAAGAGATCTCCTGATAGTACCTGGAGGTTGGCAACCCTAGTTCTACCAGATGTTCCAGATTTTAACATCTTCAGACCCTGAGTAGGAAGCTAAACATTGAAGACTGACAATGCGGCTATTAATGCCTTTTTAAAAAGTGAAAGGGACTATTCCTGGGAAACGAGGATATTGGAGCATTTTCATACTTGGTAGTATCCAAACCTACCTTTGAATCCTTAAGGACTCGAAACTTGGGTTGCATTTTAATTAAAGCCAAAATGTTCAGGGTGCAGAATTTCACATGAACACATGAAGCTGCCTTATACTGAATCAGACCCTTGGCCCATCAGAGTCAGTATTGTCTACTTTGACCGGCAGCACCTCTACGGGGTTTTAGGCAGAGGTCTTTCACATGATCACCTACCTGCCTAGTCCCTTTAACTGGAGATGCTGGGGATTGAACCTGGGACCTTCTGCGTGCCAAGCAGATGCTCTACCACTGAGCCACGGCCCCTGTGCATGCCACATGCTACATTGTGGACTTGCATACTGTCATGGAAGTCTCATAGTCTGCCTCTTAACTGAGCAGCGGGGTCTGATGCCTAATTGGATTTGTGAAATAAATTGCCTTCCCACTGCAGCAACACTGTCTCTCTCTACCTACATGATATCCTGGGCTTTCTTTCGACACGAGAGTGACCTTTGGTGATGCTGTAAACTACGGCAATCTGAACAAGACAGAACAATGCAGCCAGCGGTATTTCCTAACACCTCCGCCCTGAATCAGTTGTGTGCATTTCCAGGCTATGATTCCAGGAAGCATAAAGCAGTCTTGAGATGGCAAAATAAGTTGTTTTATGGAACGTGCAGCGCAACTACCCCAAATGGGAATATATATTTCAGCTAGTCCTGAAAAGAGCAAATAAATAAATTCCTTTCCTTACAGGTTCATGAGAGTCCAAGAACCATTTCAAGTTGCCAGTGGCAGAAGCATCTGAAAACCAGCAGGGTGGGGATGGACTGAGAGTTAATATTCTTAATTGATTTTAATTATCATTACATTTTTAATAACACCTTTGTCCAGTGTGCTGTATCTATACACTGCAGAAGCAATGTCCATGGGAAGAGATGGAGGAGTTGCCCCAGGGTAGGGCTGCCAACCTCCAGGTCCTAGTGGGAGATCTCCTGCTGTTACAACTGATCTCCAGCTGACAGAGATCAGTTCACCTGGAGAAAATGGCTGCTTTAGCAATTGGACTCTATGGCATTGAAGTCCCTCCCCTCCCCAAACCCCGCCCTCCTCAGGCTCTGCCTCAAAAATCTCCAGGTATTTCCCAACCCAGAGCTGGCAACCCTACCCCAGGGCCAGGGATGCCCAGGGATCCACCCAAGTGGTCAGTGGCTACAGGCTTCTGTAGTCCGTTCTACTTCGTTTATTAGTGTAACTACCTGTCTGGTTGGAACAGAAGAAGCCTGGTAGTGGGTCTGCATTTCCCACATGAAGAGACATTTCCCCGCCACTGGAGGTACTCTGGGTCCACAGAATCATAGAAATCATAGAGTTGTAAGGGGCCATACAGGTCACTTATCCCAACCCCTTGCTCAACACAGGATCATTCTTGGCTGCCTCAAAGGAGCAGCAGCTGAGCCTGGTGGATTGACAGTACTATCCTAAGTGGGGTTAAACCCCTTTAAGTCCATTTAAGTCAACAAGTTTGGATGGGTGCAACTGTTTCGGATTGCAATCAACTCCCGAAAATACAGGTTAATGGTCCTTCCATCCAGGACCACAAAGATCAGGCTACCAAGAGCTACCCTTGGCTGCAGAAGGAAAGGTAATATTCCATTCTATGTATCATATTAAGAACATAAGAAAAGCCATGCTGGATCAGACTACGACCCATCAAGCCCAGCAGTCTGTTCACACAGTGGCCAACTAGGTGTGCTAGGAAGCCCACAAACAAGCTTTAGCATTCTCCCGAATGGAGATTTTAGAAAAGTGCACACATGAACACATGAACATAAGAACATAAGAAAAGCCATGCTGGAACAGACCAAGGCCCATTAAGTCCAGCAGTCTGTTCACACAGTGGCCAACCAGGTACCTCTAGGAAGCCCACAAATAAGATGACTGCAGCAGCATCCTGTCTGTGTTTCACAGCACCTAATATAATTATAGGCATGCTCCTCTGATACTAGAGAGAACGGGTATGCATCATGACTAGTATTCGTTTTGACCAGTAGCCATGGATAGCCCTATCCTCCATGAATATGTCCACTCCCTTCTGAAAGCCTTCCAAGTTGGCAGCCATCACCACATCCTAAGGCAGGGAGTTCCACAATTTAACTATGTGTTGTATGAAGAAATACTTCCTTGTATCTGTTTTTAATCTCTCACCCTCCAACTTCAGCAGATGACCCCGGGTTCTGGTATTCATTTCATTGCGTTCTGGAAATATTTAGTGACATTAGAACAGCTAGTGGCATTAGTTAGTAGAAGTCCTAATAGCCCAGACTAGCTTGATGTTATCAGAGCTTGGAAGCTCAAAGGGTTGGTATTGGCATGGGAGTCCACTAAGGAAGCCTGGGGCTCCTATGCAGAGGAAGGCAGTGGCAAACCACCTCTGAACCTCTCTTGCCTCGAAAACCCCATGAGGTAGGTCTGGGGTGGGAGTTGTTTTTCAAGGTAGAGGCACCATATTTTCAGCAGAGCTTCAGGTGCCTCTACTTACGAGAACCAGTGGTGGATCTACTATGAAACTAATGAAGCTTAAGCTTCAGGGCCCCTAATCCCAGAGGGGCCGTGAAGCACCTTTTTTTTTTAATGAGTGAATTTCTCAACAAAATTGATGGAGTTTTTTAAAGTGTTTGTTATTAAAATAAGGCAATCTTAGTGATAGAATCATAAGCCAACGGGTTGAAGTAATATTGCCCTTACAATATGCTCTAATGCCCATTTCACATGGCCTCAAAATGTCCCTGTAATTGATCACATTTCAAAATTTTCTCAGGGGCTTGCAGCGCCTGAACCCTCAGCTGTAAGGGCTCACTGAGCTCGCCAGAATCTATTCATAGCCTTCATTTTGGCAGCTGGATCCTCAAATCCTTTGTTGGTGAATGGCTGAATAGTTTTATAGCTTAGCCCTTAGGCTAGAGCCAATCAGAACCATAAAAAGACATCTGAATTCTCAAATCAGGCTGCACTCGTCTTGCTTGTGCATTTTAACACCCAAAATCAGAATTTTACCTCTTTATCCTAATGAGCCTTCTCTGATGACCTTCTACCTCTCTGTTAGAGAATGAACCAATATATCTGCCATAGAACAACCCCATTGAAGAGGATGACAGCGGTTACCCAGACCTCGTTGCTGGTAAGAAGGGGCTCACTGTATGGCCCATTTTCAAGGACTCCACCCCACCACCCTGTTCTCCGCCATTTGGGCCTCGAGGTCCTTGCAAGAGCAGCAAGTCCCTTTGGACCTTGTTGGATGCTGCCCTATTGTTGCTGGTTGCAAAGCCCCCCCCCCCCCCATAACAGTCCAAGCTCCAGGGTCCCAAAAATGTAGGTCCACCACTGACGAGAACCCATGCATTTGGTGAAGATTGAGTCAGGGGGTCCAATTATATGGGCCCCCCCAAGAGGGTTCCCCCATTCATCCTCCATTGGAAACAATGGAGGAAAATTGGGGGTTTGGTGAAGGGAAAAGAAGAAGCTTGTTATTTGCTTCCTTAAAAGGGCAAACGGATGAGTTTGTTAATGCATTTCATGTTTGAAATATATACCGCCATATAATGTGGCCCACCTTTCCTGATGATCAGGCAACGGCAGTCACAGCCATTGTGGTTATTTATTTATTTTTATAGGTGGCATTTTTCCATAATCAAGAATTACATTCTAAGAAACTGATTTCCTGAAGCATGAAATGGATATATAAATACAATTCTGTGACCTGTAACATCCAATTTCAGACTGCTTTGTCAAGCAACAACTATCTGAGGGGAAACTAAAGATTCTCTCTTCTTGGACAGTCAGATGTAAATATTCAAAGAGCATTAATCACGCAATGTGAATTTTGGAAGCAGACTTCTGCTGGGGCTTAAAAGAAGAAGAAATCTAAACCATAAGTTCTTTTCAAAACACTGATATTTATCTAGGCTTCCTAAACTTTCTTTCCCCATTGCGCCCTAAATATTAATAATGGTAGTCCCAACTACCACTCAAGTAAAGTGATGCTCAAAATCTTACAGCAAAGGCTGTTACCATATATGGAGCGAGAAATGCCTGATGTTCAAGCTGGTTTCAGAAAAGAAAGAGGCACTAGAGATCATATTGCAAATATACACGGGTTACTGGAGCATACGAGAAAATTTCAGAAGAAAAACAGCTTGTGTTTCATAGATTACAGCAAAGCTTTTGACTGTGTGGATCATGAAAAGCTATGGCTGGTTTTAAAGGAAATGGGTGTGCCCCTACATCTGATCGTTTTGGTGCGCAATCTGTACTCTGGACAAGAGGCCACAGTTAGAACAGAATATGGAGAAACTGAATGGTTTCCAATTGGCAAAGGTGTCAGACAAGGATGTATTTTATCTCCCTATCTCTTCAATCTATATGCAGAACATATAATTAGGAAAGCTGGATTAGATTTAGATGAAGGTGGAGTGAAAATTGGAGGGAGGAACATTAATAATTTGAGATATGCTGATGACACTACATTATTGGCAGAAAATAGTGAAGATTTGAAACGACTACTGCTGAAAGTTAAAAGAGAAAGTGCCAAAGCAGGACTACAGCTGAACATCAAGAAAACACAAGTAATGACTACAGGAGAATTACACAACTTTAAGGTTGACAATGAGGAAATTGAAATTGTTCAAGACTTTCTATTCCTTGGCTCCACCACCAACCAAAAGGGAGACTGCAGCCAAGAAATTAGAAGGAGATTGAGACTGGGAAGGGCAGCTATGAAGGAGCTAGAAAAGATTTTGAAGTGTAAGGATGTGTCACTGGCCACCAAGAATAGATTAATTCATGCCATCGTATTCCCTATTACTATGTATGGGTGTGAAAGCTGGACAGTGAAGAAAGCTGATAGGAAGAAAATTGATTCCTTTGAAATGTGGTGTTGGAGGAGAGTGTTACGAATTCCGTGGACTGCCAAAACAAACAAATCAGTGTGTTATAGATCAAATCAAGGCTGAACTGACTCTAGAAGCTAAAATGACTAAACTGAGGCGATCGTATTTTGGTCACGTCATGAGACGACAAGAGTCACTGGAAAAGTTGAGGGCAGCAGGAAAAGAGGAAGACCAACAAGGGATGGATTGACTCAATAAAGGAAGCCACAGCCTTCAATTTGCAAGATCTGAGCAAGGCTGTCAAAGATAGGACATTTTGGAGGACATTGATTCATAGGGTCGCCATGAGTCGGAAGCGACTTGACGGCACTTAACACACACAGTCCCAACTAAAAAACACCATTTATAATCTACATACTACCTAGATTTATCAGTGCCCCCCAAACCTCCTGCTGGTGGCGAAGAGGTACCTGGCAACCCTAACTAGGGCCCAGCTGCACCTCAAAACAATTTTGGACCACCCCAAATCACACATCCCTACACTCCGGAGATTGTCCTCTGCAAGAAGACATACAGTGATGGCTGGTCCAAACACTGGTTCTGGCACCTCAAGCTTGTGTTTGGGTCACCATCAAGAGACCTATATTGCAAAGAAGATTTGAATAAGGAACTAGAAGAACTACATGCCCTCTGCACCCCAAAATAAGGGTTGGACCACCTCACATCATACACCCGCCCCACACATTCAGGGGACTCTGCCCTCCAAGGGGACATATGCAGTTTCCTGGTCCAAAGTCCAGTTCTTGTGCTAGCTGTTCCAAAGTGGGGTGATCCCAGTAAAAAATCCACAGACACTAGGGTTGCCAGGTCCCTCTTCGCCACCAGTGGGATGTTTTTGGGGCGGACCCTGAGAAGGGTGGGGTTTGGGGAGGGGAGGGACTTCAGTGCCAAAGAGTCCAATGTCCAAAGTGGCCATTTTCTCCAGGGGAACTGATCTCTATTGGCTGGATATCTTCAGCTAGTACCTGGATATTGGCAACCCTAACAGACACTGGGGCCCAGCTGCACCCCAAAACAATCTTTGAAAAGGATTGCCAGGTCCCTCTTCACCACTAGCAGGAGGTTTTTGGGGTGGAGCCCGAGGAGGGGAGGGTTTGGGGAGGGGAGGGACTTCAATGTCATAGAGTCCAATGGCCAAAGTGGCCATTTTCTCCAGGTGAACTGCCTGTTTTTTAGTATTTGCCCAGGAGAGTGTCCAAGTGCCAATTTGTTGTCAGACATGCATAGTTTTAGCTGGTACCCATTAGGCTTATCCTGTGTTGATGAATGAATTCTTGTATATTACTTTTATCCTTTTTGTAATTAGTGTTTCCTTTATTTATATCCTGGTTGTGGACTGTAATAATAAAGAACTCCAGGTGAACTGATCTCCATTGGCTGGAAATCAGTTGTAATAGCAGGAGATCTCCAGTCACCACCTGGAGGTTGGCATCCCTGTCTTTGAACCACCACACCCATCACACATCCCCACACTCCAGAGACTGTCCCCTGTAAGAAGACCTACAGTAGTGCCAAGTCCAAACACTGGTTTTGGCACCACACGCTTCTGTTTGGGTTGCCACCAAGAGGCCTGTATCGTAAAGAAGATTTCAATAAGGCACTGGAACAGTTGTGTGCCCTCTGCCCCCCAAAGTAAAGTTTGGACCACCTCACATCATATACCTCCACATTCAGGGGACTCTGCCCTCCAAGGGGACATATGCTGGTTCCTGGTCCAAAGCCCAGTTCTTGTGGCTAATTGATGGCTAGAATTATGCAAAGGAAAGTAGTTCCTCATGGGAAAATATTTATTTCGATAATATATATCTTGTCATGTTCCTCCAAGAGGTATCCAAAAGCAACTTGCAGTGGAAAATATCATTAAAAAGTACAAACAAACTAAAAATCAACTATAAAAGCTTAAAGAAAGGAGTACTCATGGTGAACACATGAACACACACGTGAAGCTGCCTTATACTGAATCTGACCCTTGGTCCATCAAAGTCAGTATTGTCTACTCAGACCTGCAGCGGCTCTCCAGGGTCTCAGGCAGAGGTCTTTCACATCACCTACTTGCCTAGTCCCTTTAACTGGAGATGCCGGGGACTGAACCTGGGACCTCCTGCATGCCCAGCAGATGCTCTACTACTGAGCCACAGCCCCTCCCCAAATAGAGCTCTGAACACATGAAGTTGCCTTATACTGAATCCGATCCTTAGTCCATCAAAGTGAGTGTTGCCTACTCAGGCAGGTAGCGGCTCTCCAGGGTCTCAGGCAGAGGTCTCAGGCATGGTGTAGTGGTTAAGAGCAGTGGCTTGGAGCGGTGGACTCTGATCTGGAGTACCAGGTTTGATTCCCCACTCCTCCACAGGAGCGGCGGAAGCTAATCTGGTGAACTGGACTTGTTTCCCCACTCCTCCACACGAAGCCAGCTGGGTGACCTTAGGTAAGTTAGAGCTCTGTTAGAGCTCTCTCAGCCCCACCTACCTCACAGGGTGTCTGTTGTGGGGAGGGGAAGGGAAGGTGATAGTAAGCCGGTTTGAGTCTCCCTTAAGTGGGTGAGAAAGTCGGCATATAAAAACCAACTCTTCTTCTTCTGAAAACTTGCTGCCCCCTCAAGGGAGGGTCTACGTAGCAGATCGACATCTCAGATTACCTAGTGTTCCTGGGTTTTGTAGACCTCTGTCAAAGACCTTTTTAAATTCCTCCTTTTATCACCCTTTAAAAAAACTAATAAGCGCAAAGTCATGCTTTGGATAATTGAAATGTAAATTTCAAGTTGTATATCACTAACATGCAAAATATATTGTAATCGAGTGCCCTCCGAAGTCAAACTCGGGCGCCAAATAGTAATTGCATTTCTTTTGCGCA
The DNA here is from genome assembly GCF_029931775.1 of Euleptes europaea. Classification (NCBI taxonomy): domain Eukaryota; kingdom Metazoa; phylum Chordata; class Lepidosauria; order Squamata; family Sphaerodactylidae; genus Euleptes; species Euleptes europaea. The sequence goes on along the minus strand of NC_079315.1, from coordinate 110,909,550 downwards.
AGGTCACTGGGGAAGCGGTGTGGCTGGAGTCCTCAGACTCTCTTCAAGGAGGGGCTTTGCGGAACTGTGCATATTCCAAAAGTAATGAGCTGACCTGTCAATCAGCAGGGGGGGAAATTGGGCCACTACTAAAATACAATTAGTTAAAGGGAAATTGACTTTGCATCAGCGACAATTAACTTCATTTTCTCAAGATGATAAACGACGTGAGGATGAATCTACACACAAGACCAGGTATCTCAGGCTGCCAATTCTTGGCTGGGAAATTCCTGTAAATTTTGAGGCGGAGCCTTAGGAGGGTAAGGTTTAGGGAGGGGTGGAACCTCAGCTGGGTATAATGCTGTACAGTCCACTCTCCAAAGTAGCCATTTTCTCCAGGGAAATTGATCTCTGTCATCTGGAGGCTAGTTATAGTTCTGGCCGCACCTGGAGACTAGCAACCCTATAGAGATCCCAGATGCAAACATCCACACACCTTTGAATACATGCACACTGTTATTCCCACAGCTCATATACATGTGTGTCTTACCTTGCCCTCACAAATTATTTACTACAATTTTATTCTTTCCTTCTTCCAAAGAGTTCATGTCAACTGACAGAATTCTCCGTACCTCACTTTATCCTTACAACAACCCCATGAGACTGGTTAGGCTGAAAGAGAATGGCTGACCTGTTAGACTTTAAGTAGAGACAGTTGTTGGGATTTATTTGTGCCCATGGAGTTTAATTGATGTATTGCTGCAAGCCTAAAAGAGCTTGACCTGGATGGCCCAGGCTAGCCTGATCTCGTCAGATCTCAGAAGCTAAGCAGGGTCAGCCCTGGTTAGTATTTGGATGGGAGACCACCAAGGAATACCAGAGTTGCTGTGCAGAGGAAGGCAACTGGCAAACCACCTCTGTTAGTCTCTTGCCATGAAAACCCCAAAAAGAGGTCGCCATAAGTCGGCTGTGACTTGAGGGCACTATACACACACACACACACATATTTAATTTGGAACATCCTTTAAGATGATCATTTTAACCAGAGGTTGTTTTTATTGATCTTACACCTTTATATGTATGGGCAGTCTGTGATTCTGCAGTGCAAAACTATTGAGTCTGGAAATTTTGATATGTTGGCATGTGATTGGTCAGTCAACCGTATTAATAACATTTGATTTGATTTGAATTTGGAACATCCAGACTGATGAAGAGTTCTGGTGCACTCAAAAGTTCTCCCACAGTTGGCTACTAGTAAAAATGGATACTAGCCATGAATGCATACCTATTCTCTCCAGGATCAGAGGAGCATGCCTATTATATTAGGTGCTATGGGACACAGGCAGGATGGTGCTGCTACAGTCCTCTTGTTTGTGGACTTCCTAGAGGCCCCTGGTTGGCCACTGTGTGAACAGACTGCTGGACTTGATGGATCTGGGTCTGATCCAGCATGGCCTTTCTTATGTTCTTATGGAGGAGAGGGATATCCATGGTTACAAGTCAAAATGGATACTAGCCATGAATGCATACCTATTCTCTCCAGGATCAGAGGAGCATGCCTATTATATTAGGTGCTGTGGAGCACAGGCAGGATGGTGCTGCTGCAGTCATCTTGTTTGTGGGCTTCCTAGAGGCATCTGGTTGGCCACTGTGTGAACAGACTGCTGGACTTGGTGGACCTTGTTCTGATCCAGCATGTCCTTTCTTATGTTCTTATGTGCCATTTGGTTGGTTCTAATAAAAAGTATTATGGGGATTGTGTGCTGGGATTTATTTATTTATTTAACTTTGTGGCTGACCTGGCTGCTAACAATTTACCCCAAGATTGCCCAGTGAATTT